>NC_090438.1:111506259-111807613 GCF_031143425.1 Pleurodeles waltl
AAGTCAGCTACTAGTTATTGTCTTTGACTCATCAATGTGGTCTTCATGGTAAGAGTTATTACCCATTCTGCAACTTCCCTTCACATAGTATGCTCCCATTCTTGTCTGAGACCCAATAATTTGTTTTTGTCATTGCGAGGAGCACTCTATAGAACCAGGCTATGGATTTTCAGCCCTCACCTAGTGTGACTAAAAGTTGCAGAACTTAATGAGTTTGGGATTCTGTATCTCCGTTACCCCGGTACTCTCTTATCATACTTCTGATGAGCCACATGGTAAGAATTGACCATCTGGAAGGTCATGTGTTCCAGTCGGGCCTTTTATGAACAATAACTCACTCGATGAGTAATCTATAATCAGTAGGGTCCACCTTTGTCCAAGACACCAACTGTTTGGACCAAAACGTATATGTGGTCTAAGAACACCACTAATGGCAAGCCTTGAACATAAGATCTGGTAGAGTTAATGTTCTGTATACATCTCTCCAACATTTCAGAGTAGCTCAAAGTAAATAAGGATGTTCGCTGTGCACTGGTCCTCCACTTATATTTAAGTCTTTTAGTACTCCAACTAACTGTCAAACCACAAGTCTCCCCATCTCATGCACATTTACTCCACCCAGACATCTGGTAACCTGCTGATTTTGTGCAACTAGAAAATACAGTTCAAAGTCAAAGGCAGCCAACTTACGCTCTGACATCAAGCTTTTCAATGTATCTAGTCCCACCTCGTGTCTGCCAGACCCATGTCAAGTCTGTCAGCATGTTATCCAATTTTTTTAAAGAGTGAGCCTGACATCTATAACCACATGTTAACAAGAATTTAGAAGTTCAGTAATCTTGGAAGCATTACCATATTGGACAGTGATATTCTGCCCATAACTGATAAAGGGAGTGATTTCTAGAATTTATGGACCCCTTTAGTGACAGCAATGTTGTCCCAAAGATCCCTAGCAATGTCTTCTCCCACATATTTGCATGCTCCCAAGTATATAAAAGTGCTGTGCTCCCAGTGTATGTCAAGATAAGGCTATTTGCCAGAGCATGTTATGCTCATGTGGTTTATCTAGGAATGCACATATTTTTCAGATACCCTGTCAAATTCTTCTAGGGCTTCCACAGTGGCCCCTAGATCATCTTTCCCATCTGTAATGTACAGTAAAAAGGCATCCGCATACAGGCATATAATGTGTAATTCAACAAACGAAGGTATGTCCCTGTCCTCAGTTTATAATATATTGGGCAGAGTTCCATTGCTAGTGCATAAAGCATTGGTGACAGGGGACATCCCTGTCCGGTGCATCCCCACACACACTGTGCAACTGATACTCTCTTTCCCATTTTATCTATAGCCATTGGTGCATACCATGGGCACCCAGTTCAATTATTTATTTCCCCAACTTAACTTGTGGAGATCAGCGAGCAAGCATGGCCAGCTTAACATATCAAGCACTTTTTCCAGGTTATTGGATAGTATCCTTGCATTTTCGTTATCATGTGGTATTTCATCTAATCCCTTGAAAAGATGTATAATGTTAAAGGGTGTATTACATCCCAGGATAGAACCCTTCTGGTATTTATGCATGTGTAGTGTGGGGAGCAATGCAGTAAGCTGAGGTTTTCCTAAGTATCTTTTAGTTGGGATTCAGGAAGTATAGAGGTTTGTATATTTAGAGGGTTGCGATCTGGATTGGGAAAGGAGGTTATTAGAGCTCCTTAGTGTCCCCTATTAGTCCTCCCAGCTGTAAGGCAGTGGAATATACTGACACCAGACGTGTTACCAGTATGTCTGCATACGTGATGTTAACTTCTGTGGGCAAGCAGTCCGCCTCTGTGACCCTTCCTCGTGCCATTTCTTTGGGCATCTCTAATCTCTTCTAGTGATAAAGGGCGGTTCGGGGTTTCCAGTGTTGTTCAGGGCATAACGATCAAATGTGCTTGTCTAAGTAAACATCCTTATCATTGCGGCCAGATGTATCAAAGATCCGTTTTGCATTTCTTAAATAGCGAATTTTAAGAAATCGCTATTTAAGAAATGCAAAATGGGATGTATGAAATTTGCGATTCAGTAATAGCGATTTCTTAAAATTCGCAATCGATATTACCGAATCGCAATCAGATAATGGGACTCCATTCATCCTTATGGGTCTGTCGGCCCATAGGTGCGAATGGTTTTGCATTTCCCAATTTGCGAATTCCAGTTAGAAATTCGCAAAATAGGTAATGCACACCCCAGGGTTCTGGGGGCCTAAGGCCCCCTCTGATGCACCCCAAAAAATATTTGCGGACATGTGAAGCACACACATGCCTAGGGGCATGTGTGCACTACATGTCATTTTTTTAAACGCATTTCTAATGCATTTTTAAAAATTGCACATGGTTACCACCAAATTGGATTTGGTGGTAATTGCATTTCCTAAATGCCCAATTTGCATTGGATACATGTGCTTTGGAAATCGCAAATAGGAATTCCCTATTTGTGATTTCCTATTTAGAGAATCACAATTTGTGATTCTCTAAATGGGGTCGCAGTTTTAAGGAATTGCTATTTTAGCGAGTCTTTAAAATTGCACAGCGAATGCCTTTCATACATCTCGGAAGGCATTTTTGCATTCGCAAAAGGACGAATTATGCGATTCGCGCCGTTTGCGAATGCAAAAAAGTTTGATACATGTGGCCCCTTGTTTGTAATTCCTTCAGTGATTCTCTAAATTGCCTTTCTTCTACCATAGCGCCTTGTAGTCTCCAGGTGTGTATGGTGGTATCTTGTCTGCCTCAATTCACCCCACCCCCCAAACAAGAACAGATTATGCTCCATCCTAGATGTTCGGAGTGTGAAGTTAGAGTGAGCTTGTGAATAAAATGTGGTCTAATCAGACATTCAGGTTGTTCAATGCAGAGTGAAATCTGTCCTCCTGTGAATCAAGTCTTTCCCAATTGTACTGTACATCCCACAATCAAATCTCACCTTCCGCCAGCTTTCCTCATCTGGACTTTATCACGTCCTACCTCCGCCTTCATAAGAACAGAAACAGACCTCGACCCTGACGGTGTCGCAGCTGTGAAAGTTCAGATCTCTTTGACTATTTTTGAGCTGTATAAATAACTGATAAAATAAATACTTTTTAACTTCATTGCTCAACAAGCCTTCAGAAGGGAGGGTAGCTGTCTTTGATGCATTGGTCCAAAATAGGCAACATATTTTTGACGGGGTATAATGCAAATATGGGTCATTTGGAACACCTCCCAAGGCTGGAGGCTCCTAATGAGTGAGGTGAGAAGTACATTAATCATTGGCCCTCAGCTCAGCACAGTGAAGGGTCGCCAGTGAAGATATTTAGACTCTGTGCATTCAGCCTGTTTTGAGTGGACTCCACTTCTTAGCTGTGTTTTGTGACCTGTACAGCGCTTAGATCCCAATGTCGGTGGCGCACGCCGTGTGGTGGGTGGGTGAGGGGGGGGGGGGGGGGGGGTGCTGTGCTTTGCATCAGACTTCCGAATAGTTATCAGCCTTTGATGAATGTGGTTTCTTCAGTCATCCAGACTTCCGAGACCTTCTCGGTGCTGATCGGCAACCGTGAGTGGATGAACCGAAACGGCCTCGTCCTGAAAACCGACGTCGACATCCTCATGACGGAGCACGAGCGGAAGGGCCGCACCGCTGTCCTCGTGGCGCTTGATGGTAACTACAGCTGGATTTGGTAGAAACAGTGATTTGATTTTTTTTGGGAAGGCTTATGTTTATTCTTGGCATTCATTGAAATGTTTACTGATTCAGTGTTGTCCGATTAAATACGATTTGTTCCTTTCCTGACTGGCAAATCCCAGGCTTGTTCACACTTCACAGGTAAATGATCATTCATCCTACTGGAACTCGAGTAAAGCAGATAAAATCGTAAAATCTGCTGCAGGGCAGTCGTAGGAAGGAGCAGCAGTGTATGGGATCCGGGGGCTTGGACACAGGAGCAAAGAACCCGACTTCTGGCAGGAGCAAGCAGACGCTGGCAGCTGACCTAGTCTTGGGTTTCTGGGCCACGAATAATGTGGCAGGGGGTTCGCTAAATTAACTGACCAGGAAAGGCCCGTTATGCTGCATGTGTAATCGAAAGCTCGGTCATGCGGCACATTCGAACACATTATATAGTTCTTTTTATATTTTAAAACAGTCATTGGTACAAAAGTGATCCACATGCTATACGAATGAAAGTTTTTTAAGTGTTAGATCTACACATTCAATAGGTATTTTCAAGTAATTCTAGCGAACAATTATTGGTTTTGTCTTTCAAGAAAATACGGTAATGCTATCTAATTTTAATGGTCTTTCTGTCCATTGAATAAAATTATCAGTTTAAAATGTAAACAATGTTTAGAAAGTAAAATACAAACCTAAATTCTCACACTTCTGTTGATGGAATGTGTATTCTGGACATCCGAGCTATGTTTAAATCTTGGCTTCTGGAGAGTCTCATTTTAAGGTATATTTTGTTTTCATACGGTTTCTGGGAACCTCTCTTTCCAAAGTGAAACATTCTCCCACAGGACAACAGTGTGCATTGCTCCGTTATCACTAGGAGGCAATTCAAGGTTACAAACATCAGACCTTAAAACAGATGTCTGGCATCCTTGACTTGACTGCTGGTGTGTGAACTCTGCCGTATAAACGTGAAATTGCATCAACACTGAAGGAAAGTATTTTGATGATAAAGAAGGCATCCTTTGAAGCGTGTGTAGTAGATTACATGCTGTGCACTTTCCTGCCATCTAGTGTTGGATTCAGAGTACTACAAGTTGTTTTTCTTTGAGGAATGCTTTGTTTCAAACATGCAGGTAATAAATAACTCGTGATGGCATCCTCGAAGCTCGTTGTACATGAGGACAGAGACTCCATTGTATATTATTTTTCCGTCATCAGGTTCTGACGTAAATCTAGCCGCTTTTTCGGGTAGGCGTAATGTCGGCCAATTTGAGACCATAGAAGACGAGCATAATCGGGTGACCACTTGGCATAGAGGCAAATTCTGGACAGGACTGTAAGAAATTCTGGACAAAGGATCAAAATTCAGGACAAAAATTCAACAAATGTCAGTTTTACAGACACATCCAAGAGAGGCCATACCCCATTACGTTATCAGTGCATTTACTCTTTTTAACACAGCATTATTTATTCACTGTGATCTTCTCGTGATTGCCTCCTGGTATGCCACATTCAGGTGTCACATTACACCCTTGTTCAGTAGTAAATGAATGCCCTTCAGTACTGTGGCAAGGCCATTCCCTAATCTACCCAATCTTTCTTGGAGAGAAAGCAACAGCAACATTTTGATTACGTTTCTAAACATATAAACCCATGACAAACAATTTGGGAAACATTAAGGTAAGTAACCTTATGCTAGCTTAAACAAGTTGAACAATAACATCTGGTTTACCTCAACCTCCAATGGACTTTCAACCTAAAAAGAAATGTAATGAGGCAGGGCAGATGGTACGGGCGACAGTCTATGTATGTCTGGGCCCCTACATTTTATCTCAGAGCTGGGAGCCTGGACTACCAAAGATAATAAAAGAGGAGGATGAAATCAAGATCAAATGGGAGATCCACAGCAACTGATTCAAAGGGTTATTGCTAAGAACTGGATAAATAAGGAAGAGAAGAACAGGGTGGGATAATTTCTAAAATCAGACATGATGGGTCCACCAAGAGTATCAGAAGGTATTGCGTACCTGGGGAGTTGTGTCTGCAGACAGGAAGGGAACAAAAGAGGCACTGTCAAGTAGTTGAACAAGCAGCACCAACCCATTTTGGCAGAAACTTCTGGTGCAATGGTCCGCTGTTCGTGCTTGTGAAGGGTGAGCAGGGACCAGACCCCTTGCAAGGTTGTGCATGGCAATTGCCCACTGTGTCCATATCTTAAAATGGTTTTGCAATGATCTGGCTTATCCCTAAGTGTCAAAGTACACATAGAATCTTCAAAATATTTGGGATGTAAACTGCACAAACAAAATGTAAGAACATGAGAAAGATTTTAAAATGTAAATAGTGTTTCTTTAACATATGGTACTGTGTTCCCCTTTATATACAATTAGATGTCAGATTGAACTGGGAACCAGTTACCATTTGATACCTAGGAATTAATATCTACCATTTCCCCACTGATTTGCAGGATGGAAATCTTGACTGAGCGAAACGGTCCCTCCAAGCCCAGTTTGCTTTCTGGTCTTCTTTTCTGCTTTCTGTAGTGGGCCATGTGGCACTAATGAAGATGGTGTGCTACTCCGATTATTGTATTATTTTGCAAACCTTCTCCTGCTCATCCCTCATCCCTTCTTCGGACATGCCACACATCAGATTTAGTTGCTGGGGTGCCGCCAGGTAGCTCTTTCCACTCTAAAGCTACTCGTGACTTCAGGTGGATTAGGCCTTCCTGACTTTGAACACTTATTTAGCAGCACAGGTCGAACAAGTGGTTCGCTGGCTGTCTGCCCGCCCCCTGCATGAGATGGGGTTTATCTGTAAAGACTTTAAAGAGGGCCTACTGCACTACTCATTGTTTCCTACTGACCATTCTACAGAACACCATCCGGGGTTATCCTGCACAGCTTTCTCTTGCCTTGGCAGAACCTGTAAATTCACTGACACGAAGAAACCCTGTGCTCCTTCACTGCCTTTGCTAGGTCTTCTCACTCACACAGGACGGCTGCACTCGGAGCAACTCCGTCAGTAGCATGTTGGGGGATGTGTACTAGATTTCTAAACCCTTGTGGCAGGCTACCATCTTCACCCGGTTCAACTCCTTACTTATAAACACCTTAAACAATCATTAAATGCCCTAGTTCAGGTCTGCCACCTAGTACTAATCCTACATGAGTTGTGTGCCAGAAGCTCTACACCATAGGTGTAGGAAGTTGGCTCTGTATGTGCTATTTCAAAGTAAGGAATAGCATGCACAGAGTCCAAGGGTTCCCCTTAGAGGTAAAATAGTGGTAAAAAGAGATAATACTAATGCTCTATTTTGTGGTAGTGTGGTCGAGCAGTAGGCTTATCCAAGGAGCAGTGTTAAGCATTTGTTGTACATACACATAGACAATAAATGAGGTACACACACTCAGAGACAAATCCAGCCAATAGGTTTTGTTATAGAAAAATATATTTTCTTAGTTTATTTTAAGAACCACAGGTTCAAATTTAACATGTAATATCTTGTTTGAAAGGTATTGCAGGTAAGTACATTAGGAACTTTGAATCATTTCAATTGCATGTATACTTTTCAAGTTATTCACAAATAGCTATTTTAAAAGTGGACACTTAGTGCAATTTTCACAGTTCCTGGGGGAGGTAAGTTTTTGTTAGTTTTACCAGGTAAGTAAGACACTTACAGGGTTCAGTTCTTGGTCCAAGGTAGCCCACCGTTGGGGGTTCAGAGCAACCCCAAAGTTACCACACCAGCAGCTCAGGGCCGGTCAGGTGCAGAGTTCAAAGTGGTGCCCAAAACGCATAGGCTCCAATGGAGAGAAGGGGGTGCCCCGGTTCCGGTCTGCTTGCAGGTAAGTACCCGCGTCTTCGGAGGGCAGACCAGGGGGGTTTTGTAGGGCACCGGGGGGGACACAAGCCCACACAGAAATTTCACCCTCAGCGGCGCGGGGGCGGCCGGGTGCAGTGTTAGAACAAGCGTCGGGTTCGCAATGGAAGTCAATGAGAGATCAAGGGATCTCTTCAGCGCTGCAGGCAGGCAAGGGGGGGCTTCCTCGGGGAAACCTCCACTTGGGCAAGGGAGAGGGACTCCTGGGGGTCACTTCTGCAGTGAAAGTCCGGTCCTTCAGGTCCTGGGGGCTGCGGGTGCAGGGTCTTTTCCAGGCGTCGGGACTTAGGTTTCAGAGAGTCGCGGTCAGGGGAAGCCTCGGGATTCCCTCTGCAGGCGGCGCTGTGGGGACTCAGGGGGGACAGGTTTTGGTACTCACAGTCGTAGAGTAGTCCGGGGGTCCTCCCTGAGGTGTTGGTTCTCCACCAGCCGAGTCGGGGTCGCCGGGTGCAGTGTTGCAAGTCTCACGCTTCTTGCGGGGAGTTGCAGGGTTCTTTAAAGCTGCTTCTTGAAACAAAGTTGCAGTCTTTTTGGAGCAGGTCCGCTGTCCTCGGGAGTTTCTTGTTGTCGTCGAAGCAGGGCAGTCCTCAGAGGATTCAGAGGTCGCTGGTCCCTTTGGAAGGCGTCGCTGGAGCAGAGTTCTTTGGAAGGCAGGAGACAGGCCGGTGAGTTTCTGGAGCCAAGGCAGTTGTTGTCTTCTGGTCTTCCTCTGCAGGGGTTTTCAGCTAGGCAGTCCTTCTTCTTGTTGTTGCAGGAATCTAAATTCTTAGGTTCAGGGTAGCCCTTAAATACTAAATTTAAGGGCGTGTTTAGGTCTGGGGGGTTAGTAGCCAATGGCTACTAGCCCTGAGGGTGGGTACACCCTCTTTGTGCCTCCTCCCAAGGGGAGGGGGTCACATTCCTATCCCTATTGGGGGAATCCTCCTTCTACAAGATGGAGGATTTCTAAAAGTCAGAGTCACCTCAGCTCAGGACACCTTAGGGGCTGTCCTGACTGGCCAGTGACTCCTCCTTGTTTTTCTCATTATCTCTCCTGGACTTGCCGCCAAAAGTGGGGGCTGGGTCCAGGAGGCGGGCATCTCCACTAGCTGGAGTGCCCTGGGGCATTGTAACACGAAGCTTGAGCCTTTGAAGCTCACTGCTAGGTGTTACAGTTCCTGCAGGGGGGAGGTGTGAAGCACCTCCACCCAGAGCAGGCTTTGTTTCTGTCCTCAGAGAGCACAAAGGCTCTCACCGCATGAGGTCAGACACTCGTCTCTCAGCAGCAGGCTGGCACAGACCAGTCAGTCCTGCACTGAACAATTGGGTAAAATACAGGGGGTATCTCTAAGATGCCCTCTGTGTGCATTTTTTAATAAATCCAACACTGGCATCAGTGTGGGTTTATTATTCTGAGAAGTTTGATACTAAACTTCCCAGTATTCAGTGTAGCCATTATGGAGCTGTGGAGTTCGTTTTTGACAGACTCACAGCCCATATACTCTTATGGCTACCCTGCACTTACAATGTCTAAGGTTTTGCTTAGCCACTGTAGGGGCATAGTGCTCATGCACATATGCCCTCACCTGTGGTATAGTGCACCCTGCCTTAGGGCTGTAAGGCCTACTAGAGGGGTGACTTACCTATGCCACAGGCAGTGGGAGGTTGGCATGGCACCCTGAGGGGAGTGCCATGTCGACTTAGTCATTTTCTCCCCATCAGCACACACAAGCTGGCAAGCAGTGTGTCTGTGCTGAGTGAGGGGTCCCTAGGGTGGCATAAGACATGCTGCAGCCCTTAGAGACCTTCCCTGGCATCAGGGCCCTTGGTACCAGGGGTACCAGTTACAAGGGACTTACCTAGGTGCCAGGGTTGTGCCAATTGTGGAAACAATGGTACATTTTAGGTGAAAGAACACTGGTGCTGGGGCCTGGTTAGCAGGGTCCCAGCACACTTCTCAGTCAAGTCAGTATCAGGCAAAAAGTGGGGGGTAACTGCAACAGGGAGCCATTTCTTTACAATAGGGACTGGTGGCAAACTGATAAGATGGGTGTAGAGACCTTTCCTGCAACATGGAGACCACTTCAGGGCTTCTCGTCATACTACCTGGGAGATTGATGTGGCCAAACCTCTGCAGGATATGGACTGGGCTAAAATACTGGACTTTCCCCACAAAGTATCCTGTGGCTGACACTTTAAGTCCATACATAGAGCTTCCCTTGGAATGCATTCTGCCCGTTGCTTGACATTGGCTTTGTGGTTTGTAACTCACATTTCGTTGCTTTCAGTTTGCTGGCTTTATTTGTTTAGGCTGTCCAACTTGAGCTTGTCCCTTCCCTTGCCCAAACCTTATTTACAGTATCCTTCCGAGTGCTCCCTTTCTCTAAACAGGCCTGTAAAACTTGTTCTTATTGCATCACATTTGCTGTGCATTCAAAGACCAAGGGAAAATGTCAGGCTGTGTCTTTGGTAGGACCTTGGTGTTTACTTTTCTTTCTTGGACTTCAAAGTAAGAGGATTTATGTGACAATGTTGTTGGCTACTGGGGGTAGGAAAGAGTTTTTTCTAGCACACAACAACATTTAAATAAACTGTGGAAGGATTTCAGAATATATCAGAATTAGGAACAGAAATGAAGTACATTTTTGTTAATTCTGAACTGTGCTGGAAACAATTAAGTTAATATGATTAAAACAAATCATTATACTAGGTGATGCAATTTCCACACATTGTCTGTTTACTGTAAAGTTTTATTAGAAAAACTGAATATCTGTGCAAATATAATGGTAATTTCAATTAAAAACATGTTGTCTTTAATGGCAATGTGCTAGCACACCATGCATACGCCATTCCACTGTACACCACTCCACACCACTTTACACCACTGTGAATCACTCCACTCTATGCCACTTCATGCTACACCTCTCTACTCTACTACGTACCTATCTACTCTGTGCTAATGCACTTTACTCCTCTCTACACCACTGCGCTCTGTGCCTCTACACACTACACTACTGCAGTCTAGGTCACACCAATCTACTCTGCACAACTCCACTATATACCACTCTGTAACACTGCACTTTACGCCAATACACTCTATGCTAATGCACTTTACTCTGTAACACTCAACTATATGTCCCCGCACTCTACACCAATACAGTGTATGTCACTCTAATCTACTCTGCAGTTTATGCCACGGCACTGTACACCACTTTACTCTATGCCAGTACACCCTATGCCATTCTACAGAACAGCACCCTACCCTGCACCTCTCCACTTTACCCTACTGTGAAACAATCTACATTACGCTACTGCACTCTATGCCACTCTGTCCCACTGCCCTCTAAAGCAATGCACTCTGCCAGTGCACTCTAAACAACTGCACTATACGCAACTGCACTCTACTCTGCACTACTGTACTCTACTCCACTGCTTTCTATGCCACTCTAATCCACTATACTCCACTGCACTCTGACACTCTACTCTGCAATACGGCTCTCTCCAACACTGTACTGTACATCACTCTACGCTGTACTACTGCATTCTGCACCGGTACACCCTGCACCACTACACTCATGCCACTCTACTTTGCATAACTCCACTCTATGCCACTACACTCTACAGTATTAAACTCTACTCTGGACTGCACTGCACCACTCTACACTACTCCCCTCTCTGCACCACTCTATGTCACTGCACTCTATACTACTGAAGTCTACTCTGAACTCTACACCACTGCACTGTACACCACTCTACGCTACTGTACTCTCTGCCACTCTGTTGTATGCCACTCTGCCCCACTCCTCTTTATGCCACTCTACTCTTCCCTACTCCATTCTAGGCCACTGCACTCTGAACAACTGCACTGTATGCCACTGCACTCTGAACAACTGCACTCTGAACAACTGCACTGTATGTCACTGCACTCTGCTCTGCACCACTGTACTCTATGCCACTGCTCTTTGTGCCACTCTACTCCACTGCAATCTTCCGCTCTACTCTGCAAAATTGCACTCTCCGCCACTCTACTCTGTACTACTGCATTCTACGCCAATACACTATGCCTTCTACTCTGTATCACTTCTCTTTATGCCACTGCACTCTACAGCACTATAGTGTACTCTACTCTGCACCACTCTACGCTACTGTGCTCTACACCACTACACTCTATGCCACTCAGGTCTACTCTGCACTCTACGCTACTGCACTATACACCACTCTACACTACTGCACACTCTGCCGCTCTATTGTACACCACTCTAATCTATGCCACTGTACTCTGCACCACGGTACTCTACTATGCACCACTCTCACTTATGCCTCTGCATTGTATGCCGCTGAATTCTATGCTGATGCATTCAAAGCCACTTCACTCTAGACCACTATATTCTGCAACACTCTTCGCCAATGAATCCCACACCAGTCAACTCTACTACATACCACCCCACTATATGCCACTCTACGAGACTCCACAGTATGCCACTCCTAAACACGACACTCTGCCACTCCACTCTACAACACTGTACTCCACACTTTGCCATTCCTCTCTGCGACACTCTGTACCACTCATCTATGCCACTGACTTTTAGCCATGCTGAATAGCAGCCACTCTGGTGTATAACATGGCTAAAACACCGTGGCAAAACCAATAACTATTGTGCAGACGAGATCTGTTGGCTTTGGCAGTGTTTGTTAGTACTGTAAGGTCCCGAAGTCCACGAAAGCAGTGTGAATGTGTAAGTCTTTATTTTAAACATGCATTACACACAGCATAATGTAGGCTGCCACAAAATGCGCAAATACATTGAGGTTAAATTGAAAAAAAGCCCTTCTAAAATACAGATTTAAATAATATACAGATTATACCTCGGGCGAATTTATTTTATAACTGTCCATTAAAACCACACCTTCCACAGCTCAGCTTGAAACACCCTGATAGTACCTCTCTGAAAGGAAATTTCTTTGCCATCAGAAAGCTTAAAGTGACTCCTTCGATTAAAGCCAATACTGGTTTCCAAGCCCCTTTACATTTGGAGATTTACCAGCTGCAAACATTTGCATTTCTTATGGGAAGGAGACACCCCGGCAAGAAAGCCTGTTTCTTATCTGTGCGCCCCTCCCTCGGGATCCGAGCACAGGAGACTCACTGCCTTTCAGTCCAGCTGGAGAAACTGGGTTGTTCTAATTGCATTTGTCCTTTTGCTGAAAGGCAAAAATTATGGACAGATGCTGTCCATTTAGCCTTTCATCACGGACAACAGGGCTAAGTTACAGGCAGTCCGTATAAATTATGGACAGGTGGTCACCCCAGAGCAGAATGTGGTTGGTACAGCAGAAGAACTAGACTGGTTAGAACACAGGAGATGGGGTGATTTGTGACCGAACCCAGGGGACTTTGCAATGGATTGCATAGGTCACATAAGAAAGGCACAATTGATTGGGGTGGTGGAGGAGGGGCTAAGGAGAAGACCAGCTTTAAGTACTGCCCCAGCAGGAATTCAAACTTTCAGTAGTTGGACCACCACCAGATAAGTTGCCTTATCTGAAGAATATGCAGACCAAGCTCAGGGGACGTAATGCGAGTCATGAGATATTGGTGGTGACAGGGAGGAGCAGAGCTGAGGGCTCTGTTTTTGTGCACCATCAATCCCCACAACTACTACCACAAAGCCCGGAGCAAAGGTTTCAATCAACAGCTGCGCTAGGGCACAGAGCATGGACCTTCAGAGGGTCATCCTGCAGAGGAGTCTGAGATCCAGCATAAGGAGCAGCCTCTAAAAGAGAACTATGCCTCAGTGGAATGTCAGCCTCCAAAAAGGGTTTGAACTCCAGAATCCCGATCACATTTTCAACTCTGAAAACTCAGGCTTTCTTGGGAGCCACCCTAAATACGGTATTAGCCAAACCTCATCTTACTCAAGAGAAAGTGTTGGTGTTTCAGAAACAGCTACTCCTTTACCACATCTCATCCTCTAAGTGTGTGAAAGATGATGACACTGTTAAGAATAATGGCACCATGCAGAGGTACCGAATGCCCTATTACACATGCGTTTCTCTGCAGCAGTGTGCCTGGGGAATGGAGGGATTTTTTGTTGGTATGGCCCAAGGTTAAGCACAAACTGCAGTGGTGGAATCCTTCCAACCTATTGAAGGTAGGTCGCTAATAGATCCACAGCTGCAAATTACCATCAGCACAAATGCATTCTTCTCAGGGTAGGGAGCATATATAACAGGAATGACACTACAATGCAAGTGCACTCCAGCCATTAACTTAATCGCAACAGTTTGCTGTATTAAAAGAAGTACAGTTTATAACATGTTTATATTTTTTTCCTCCTGTGCTGCGTGGTTTGCAAAAAATTCTTTTTTATCGTGCAGCATAGTTCTCGTTCTGCACTTCTGCAGTTTAATATGCTTTTTGGTATGTTACCCCACAAGTCGCTCCACTTACATTAAGAGAATGTTGACGCAACGAAAATCTCCAAACAAGGCTCCACAAAGAGCATCTCCTCTTGCATTCTTATGCATATTGGATTATTATACCTAAATGGATGTTTAGGTAGGTTAGGGCCTGTCACAATGATTAAAAGCAGTCTGCTCTCACACATTAAAAATACTACTAACTTCCTATTTGGAACAGCAGCCAGGAGTTATGGTGTGATTGGCAGGGCATAGGTCAATCAGGCCCTGTACTCAGGGGCAGCTCCTGTAGGGTTAAAGCGGAGGGGTTGGGGCACAAAAACATAAAGAATTTTTTTTTAAAGAAACTTGCCGCTGCTGTCTTGCCGTTCTTCTGGCTCCTGCTCCACTCGCTGCAGGCACAGGCTCCCAGCCTGCCCTGCGACCAATCCTAATGCTGCTCTCACATTCTGATGTCATTTTTCATTGATTTGGGTGCATCGACGACTCTCCATATCTACTTCAGTTCCATTTCTCAGAAATAATAATTTAGTGAGATCACTAACCTTTGCACATTTAAATCTTTAAAAACATTTTTTAATAGGGGTTCTCTGTGGATTGATTGCTATCGCGGATACTGTGAAACCTGAGGCACAACTCGCAGTCCACACACTAAAGTCGATGGGTTTAGAAGTCGTTCTGATGACTGGAGACAACTGCAGGACAGCCAGAAACATTGCTGCACAAGTAAGTTGGGGTTATATTTTTTTGATGTTGTGATGCCTGATATTAACTCACCTTCACTCATTTTAGACCCCACACTCACTTCCTAGCCAAGCAAGCAAGCCATATATGGAAAAATATTTTAAACAGTTAAAAAATATATATTCATCAATGTCAAATACAACAATATTTAAAAAAAAAATATAGACTACAGGTATTTTCTGGAAATATGTTTCTGCACCTGGCAGTGAACCTCAAATCTTTTGTTATTACAAGACTTCAGGGATGTTTTCCTCAGATTTAATCAGAACTTCAAAGAAAGGCCTTGCTCTGTAATAGATGTATATGCCCATTTAAATGTATTTGTTTTTCATTGAAGTCTGAAATTGAATCTGTATAATGCATAAACAACACATTAGTCATAGCAATCTAACTGCCCAAAAATGAGGACTTTTAATTGTACAAATCAGTACAATTGTAAAATTGCCCCATTGCAGTATCAGTAAAACATTTGAAATCACAACAAATGCCCTGGTGGTTAGATTCATGCATAGGAAAGACCATGGAGAAACAGTATTTTCTGATTTCTTTAGATGATAACTCACTCTTAAACCGAAATATGACTCAATACAGTTAATCACTCACAACATTTTTATTCCAATTTTCTCTCTTTAGGTAGGAATCACAAAAGTGTTTGCTGAAGTTCTTCCTTCCCACAAAGTTGCGAAGGTGAAGCAGCTGCAGGACGAGGGGAAGCGGGTGGCGATGGTGGGAGATGGCATCAACGATTCCCCAGCGCTTGCTATGGCTAACGTTGGGATTGCCATTGGCACAGGCACTGATGTGGCCATTGAAGCTGCTGACGTTGTGCTCATAAGGGTGAGGAATTTTACCCTACGCTGCTTTATATCACCGCTAGAGCTGTACTATACTCATGTTGCAGGTGAAGGTTGGTTTATATCTCAGCTGGCCTTAAATATACATCCAGTCATTAATGGGTAACTACTGTTTGGAACTATAATCCACTGGGTGCTCCATCTGGCACACAACGCTCTTTGAAAGAAGTGCTCAATGGCAGTGCTTAGTATAACACTGGCACTTGCTAGCAAGTACTTTAAAGCAGTGTTTAAAAGTGAACATGAGCTAGAACGACTGGTTCATAGAGACAACTCTCCTTGAGCTGACCTTGGTGAGCTCCACATCAAGTATGTTGTTGTTTTCTTCTTAACCTAGGTACAATTTGACATGCGTTTAGTTTAAATTGGTTTTAGAAAGTGTTATTAAGAAGCCTGTGGAATGAAATAACATCTTTATTGCTCCTTACACTTTTCCCACCAGATCACCATAAAATACAGAAATTTGACATGTTTTATTCACATCTCCATGATTCAACTTAACCCAACAATCATCCCTCAGAAAAAGAAAAAAGTGTATGGGGCAGTGAGGAGAGAATAGAACCAGACCACAGCTATTCCCAGCACAAACCAGTTGATGTCATCATTTAGGCCTTATCTACGTCCCTCTCACCCGCCTTGAGCCCAGAACGTGCAAGGCTTTTTTAGTTCTGAAAGCTGAAGAACACTTTACTAGCAAAGATTGCATAAAATGTTCAGTTATGCTCACCATGAGACGGGTCTTTCCTTCACTGAGTCATCCATGTGGCTAGTATCCCTCTGGTCCGACCAGAACTTTGGTGCTTTTCATTCTTCTCCGTCTCACCGTTAGCTCGTCAGTTTTTGTGCCAAAACCATCTTGGATCACTCATTATGTTGAAAAACCAAACCTCCTTACGGAACCTGTGAAAGTCCATGTTTACTGAGTTCAGTCCATGACATGACCTTATTTCACTAACGTCCACTGCACATGCCCCTTTTATCATATATTTACAAGAGAATTGTGTAATGAACAGAAGGAGTTGTTACCCCCCTTTTCCGCGACACACAGAGGAGAGAAGAATGTGCCTCCCCTTCCCAGCTATAAACATGTGAGAATATGTGATAAAAATATAGATGAACAACAGGATATAAAATTCTGTATGAAAGCTGAAGGGTACTAATAACACTAGAACATTGCGTCATTGATAGGTGTTTCACCTTCTAACACTCATTTCTTTGCAGAATGATCTGTTGGATGTGGTGGCCAGCATCCATTTGTCGAGGAAGACAGTCAGACGAATACGGATTAATTTTGTCTTTGCGTTAATTTACAATCTAGTGGGCGTCCCCATCGCAGCTGGTATGTAAAGAAGTTTTTCATTTTTATATAGTTTTACGTACCCCTGGGTCAGGCCCACAAGGACATTAGAGCACTGAATAGAAGATAATTGGAAGAGAACATACATAGAATTGGTAGAAAACAGTCACTGAGAGACAAATTTCACTATTACAGTTCTTGAGGCCTTTATTTACTTCATATTGTAATCTCACTAAAGCCGTGTCAGTATTGGATAACTATCCAATAATGTCCAGGTTGAACTTCAACTGTGCCATTCTCCATGTCATTCTCAATTTTTAATATTACAAAACTAACTATGAATGTAACTCTGAAATGCAGGTATCTGTCAAATATTATTTGCTTGAAATACAAAATGGGAAATCATTTATTTTTAGAGCATGTAATTGGCTTTACCTTGAAGAAAACATAAGAGTAAAAACCATGAATATGTACTATGTGGATACTGTCTCCTCTCTGACATTTGTAGGCAGGAAGTTAGTGTATTAGTTCAGATCTTTTTGATGTATTTAAGTCCATAAAATCAAAAGGCCTTGAATAACATTTGTCAAGAAGTTAGACTTTCAGCATTTGTATTGAGGCACTTTAGGCGTAACACAGGTCTCCTCCACAGCCAGGGCGAAAAGATGTACCTCACCGGCATTGTTGCCTTTTTTTACACTATACTGAGGCTCTTGTAGTCTGGAACTGTAGGCTGTTTTATGATTTTTATGATTCAGGATATAGTCTAATCATGTTTTCAGACCATGGCTGGTCTACCCAGTTAAATTGATAAACTCGGGTACATGGCTGAAAAAGCATTTCATGCTCTTGCTAGTGATCCTCTTGGCGTTTTCACCCAAAGACTTGAGAGGAAAACTCCTTAAGCCTTGATCTAAGTAAAGTTAAAAAAGTGATACTCTGAAGTGTGCTTTCTTCAGCAATGCCCCGGACATCTCGAACTTCCAAACAAGATCTACATGATCACCTCCTTCCGATCCCTTTATAGCCTATGGAGATCGCAATACGGCGGCGGTATAGCCATCATGTTTGTGACGGAGTAACCCGTCCGCCAAACTCGAAATCAGGCCCTTAGTATGGATAGACCTGTTAATCAGTGGAAAGTATAAAATATCTTAGATTCCAAGAACCCGTTGAGATAACAGGAACTAACATTCCATTCATATCTGATTTTGAGGCACAGTTTCTTCTTCAATGAAAATGTCTCCGTCTTGTTCCGCTAGGTGTTTTCCTACCAGCAGGATTGGTTTTACAGCCCTGGATGGGATCTGCAGCTATGGCAGCGTCGTCGGTTTCAGTTGTATTGTCTTCGCTGATGTTGAAACTGTAAGTTCTCTACTTTGATATATTCCTTGTAGCTCCAAAAATACACTTCCTTAAAACTAAGGGATAATCCCTCTGTACATTCTTAAATCAGGCACAAAATAGAAAGAACCTTTTCAATCACGTTGTATTAAAATAGACATTCACTGGTTTGCTGTATTTTCTCAGAATATCTTCTTTATCAGTTTTAGTTGATAATGTTGCAGTTCATACAGATCCGTCTTTCACATTGTATTCTGCAGCTGATTCATGGCATAGTTAGGCACATACACCATTGTCTTTTATGTTTCCCGGTGCATTTAGGCTCAGAGAATACTTAAATTCCATTAAAAAGTGTTTAAATCAAGATAGTGAAACAATAAAACATGCACAGAATAAAGAATAGAGCAAGTAAGATGCAAATATAAATGGACAATGTATTTTCAAAAGTTATGTACATTGCTAAGTTGTTCAGAGCTGCTACATGCAACAACTTGAAGGGTGTTGCAGCTACTATGAAATAATAGGTGGCGTGTTAGAGTGAGCACTCTGATCTCGGTGCCCATGGAAATAGGGAAATGCCTAAGGGGATGCACAACATGCCATTGTGTTGCAGGGAAGGTAATGTGGTCGAAGAAACATTACTCATAAAGCGATTGATGAAGGGCAGCATGCCTTACTGCATTTTTTTTCAGAAACTGGTATATTTCAAAAATCAAAAAGTACAACAGTATACAAATAGGTGCTCCATGTGACGGCGCAGTGAGCAAACGTGCACATATTTATACAATATCATACAATGCACCATGATTCCATTCTTTCATTGATCACTGGATCAACGACTTAGAGTCAACAAAGTTCAAATAATCCCATGTCCAGAAAATGATAGTCCCTGGAAGGGCAGAAGATTAAGTCAACAATTCAACCCCCTATAAAGAATTGATCCACCGGGGTCATCATAAGGACAAACAAAGAAAGACACCAATCCAGACACGATCACGGAGACAAACCTCCTGGTGGGCCTTCCATCCAAAAAATAATTTCTTCTTTCTACTAATACGATATCCTAAACATTCTGCGCAGTGTAAGGCCCAGAGGTGCCTCACTACTGGTCCAAAAGATCCCCCCACATCACGCCTAAGCAATCACCCAGTACGGCGTGCTTCCCTACTAACAAGTACTGAGGCGTGTCTTGAGGTGGGACAATACAGCCCCACAAGAGTCCGAGTGGAAGTCAGCGAGAGCATATGGGACGCGGGGGGTGAAAGAAGTGTCCGTCCCTTCAGACTCTTGTGGGTTGTATTGCCCCTTCTATATTGTTTTTCTATTGTCCTGGAGTATCTCATTTCTCTTTTGCAGGGCACGTGTTGAGGGTAGACACGGGTAGATGGAGTCTACACATTTTTTCACATGGTGGGCGCAGTTTACCCACGCATGAGTTTGGGCCACACAGAAATATCCCATATTTGTCCCGGTGTAATATTCAGACACCGGGACGCATTCAGCAGTGCCCCCTCGCTCCCTGCATGTTCCTTCTCGGTGCCTGCATGTTCCGAGTAGCAATGTGCAAGCAGCTAGGAGGATTATCAGATTCCAGCTGGGCCCATAACAAAGGCAGAATTTAAGGGGCCATCAGGCCTACTTTTGTTGGAATAGCCTGGCTTGAAGTTATCAGGAGCATAACACCTAAATGCAATGGAGGGGAAACAGGTGCACAGCTTATCTCTTCACAAGTACTTAAGGAAGGCATGCTTTTGATTTTGTTCTTTCCCTGTATATAAGGCATATGCATACACTGTAAGAATGCCAGATGTGTTGGTCTGTACAGTATTTATACAAATAACATTTTAAATACCACTATTTTGTAAATTTATTTTATAGTGCTACAGTGGTACTGATCCAAATGCAGGGTGACAGAGTGCTTTACATCAAATATACATTTTATACATTGCCAAAGAATCACATATGTGTCAATAAATGTACAGGATGTGGATGTGTTAAATAAGACAGTGGGGGTTACAAGATGCAGGAGTCGCATGTCCTTTACAGCTCACTGTGACTTCGAATTTATGAAGTAACAAAAGGACCTTTGTTTTAAAGCAGCAACCCAAAAATCCATTTACATAAAATAAAAATGTGTTACCTGCGTGTTTCATAGTGTGCGTTGCAGAAGATATATTAACCAACCCTCTATGCTACTTTGATTCAAAACTGGGACTAGACAAAACACAGATCTCGCCAGAAAATACATTATCCTCTAGAGTTATCTTACCATCATGATTATTCCCTGATATTTAGTTGGCATTAAAGATCTCTGCAGCAGGTACTTTAACCCCATAAGATACTTTAAAATGCTGACTTTGCAACCAAAAAAGTAGAACATATTTACTGCCATGTTTCTCCTTGTTGCAAATTTCTTTTTATCAGAGTTTTAAAGCATAAATGTAAACGTTGAGGCCCAGATTATGCGTAAGGGAGGTGTCACTTTTTGCACAACCTTGAGGCAAAATCTAATTTGTTAAATATTATAGTGCGCTTACATGTACTTATAATAGACCTGCTAAACATATATATGAGATCTTAAGCCCTGATGTCACTACTTGTGACGTTCAAATTCTGAGAGGCCATGGGCTGTGACGCCTCTCCCTGTGATATCACACGCTGCGATGTAACACACCATGATGTCATGCACCATGATGTCACCTGCATGCCGTCTAACTGGTTAGTCCCCCCCACTTCTTTTTTAGGTCGAGTGCACTAGCGCTTTGACCTATTGTAAGTATTGTGGGCTTTTAACCGTGCCCACTTCACGCCAATCACATTCACTCGTTCGTGGGCTTGCCTTTCAAAAATCCCTTGATATCATTAGTAATTGCTTTACGTTTGTCCCGCCTTGGGGCAGTTATGTTACCGCCTTGCAGACTGACACAGTTACATGGATGATTGCACGATTGCCAATGTATTTCAGTGTGGGCAAACTTTTTTTTCTTTTGTCTCTCCCCTTCGTGCTCCATGGCAGCCATGGCCCTCACAGCGCCAACAGTGCAAACTCCATTGGCGGTATTGGAGCTCTGGTCACATTGTTCACACTGTTACCTTAACAAAGTCATTTCGTTTGGCTCTCCCCATCAACCTCCATAGCTTTCCCAAAAACACTTGTAATTGATAAATGCTTTACTAAAAAACACATCATACCTGTGCACTTTAAACAGTTAATTGTGAAACCATAAACCCTCGGGAAAACATCCAATGTGGACATCATGGGAAGCAGAGAATGGCACTTTATGTTAAAGAACAGAGAATATTTTGTCCTAGTCAGATTTGCTGGTTATCACTTCAAAATGTGGAGTTGAGTGTATATTTTTTTATTCAGCTGCACTGTGACTATGCCTTTGGTAATTGTGAGACTGGAAAATCCTTCCTTGTTCCCCTGAACAGTAGAATAGGAAGCATTGGTGTTGCTACTTATTTTAATTCTTGCTGATAGGTGGACAAATTGACCCATTTATTGTTTGATGCGTGAACTCAGATCTTTTTTGACCAAACTTTAAATAGTCTTGAAAAAACGGGGCAACCCAGTACCCTAGAACCTGGGTAATTGAATAATATAACAGAAATATTTTTGGTCCCTCCAGGGGAAGAATATAAATTAACGTCCACGACAGTGGTTGTACCATAAAGAACTTTCTGTACCGATGAAGTTTCTAAATGACATATCACATTTAATGGAAACTTAAATTCCACAACTTAAAGTAAAGTAATCAAGGTATAAAAGCGCAGTGTATGTGAATTATGTACTAGTATAAAGGCTAAAGTGCTATTTACATAAAAACTAAAACCAAACTTTGGTTAAAAGCTTGAGGTCTCTGATGAACACCTCTAACATTAGGTGTTTGAGCCTACTGATTTAAAAAAAAAACAAAAAAAAAAAACAATCCAAATGCCAAATTAAATGTCGATGTTTCGACCCCCAAAATACTAAATTAATTCAGGTAGGGTCATCATCAGGACCGAATATTGAAATAGGAAGAACCCCTCCTTGATATCAATCAGACAGATCCTAGTTGTGTTAACGGTAAAACTTTGCCAATCGGCCGTCTGTTTCCGTGTAGCCTTGGTGTGCTATCAGTAGTACCACTTTTTAACATCATCATCTAATGGTTTATGTAAGGTGAAAAATCGTTCCATGAAAAGGAGCCGTTTTGCGATGGCAGGGTCCTATATCCGAGTTAACATAGGATCAAGGATCCGTGGTCCTGATTTAATCAGGATAAATGTTTTATTTTGGCTGGTAGTGTAGCAGCGCGAGGAATCTTTACACTTTAAATAAGTCGCAACATTCCATTTGGTTAAGTGCCATCTTTCTGTAAAAAAACAAAAGAGGCGGGCCAGGGTAATATTCTCATGTTCCACGTCTTCCTTAGCCCTGAGCAAGGAGAGATTGGTCATAGCAGGAAAACTGAACTGCTGAAGGAGGGGCTGAGTGGCAGATGACCTTCATTTTATTCTAAATTGTGCCAAAGGATTATTTTACGTACAGCACAGTAGATTGAGATGAGAAAGTGAATTTTTAGTTTGGGCAGGTGGGAGTCCACCAAAAGTTACAATGGCAGTACCTGGTTAGGTCCTGTAAAGATTTCAGAAATTTAAACCTGAGCTCAACCCCTGGTAGCCAGGGCACAAAGCATTGAGAAATGCCAAAAATACCACAAAAAGAAAATCTGACTCCAGTTCATAAAAACAGACAATAGCTTTTGGGCCATTTTCACTCTAAGGACATGTTTAACATTAAACAGCAAGATGTCCTACTTTTAAATACTGTGCCCCCTCCTTATCACTTATAAGGTCTAATATTTGAAAAGAAAAGAAGGTTTTGACCTGTAAAGAGGTTTATTTTGACACGTCGACTTGCAGTTTTAAAACTGACATTGCCAGTCCAGGCTGGGAAGCACTACTCTCTAAACTGATCGATCCACCACTGGAGTCTTCAACAGACTCCACAGCCTCCCACACTTGAGCACTACCTCATGTTGTGAGTGACCACTCCCCATTACTCAGCTCACGCCTGTCCAGGGCTCACGCCTCCCCCTAACTTTGAAGACACTCGCCATGTGCCCATTTATACCCCCACGCCACATCGCTCTCCCGACCCGCCTCCCCCACCCATGCGGGGGGGGCATATATCCACTCACCACAGGTGTACCCTAAGAAATAAAATCCATGGATAACCAAGACATTTACGTATAAGCACTGTAAATGTGTACACACAATGATACACACATTTCTGGTGTATGCCTGTTAAAAATATTTAACAAACAAACATGTTTTTAAAAAAAGTGACACAACTTAGAGACCCACTAGGAGTATAGCCTATTTTGGCACGTTGTAGGGGTCAAAGCATGTGCACAGGGACCTGGTTAGGATAGGCCCAGATGCACTAAGGTTTGGTTAGCAGAGTCCCATTAAGCAGAGTCAAAACACCAACAGCACCAGTCCAAAACAATTGGAGCGATCATGCAAAAAGTGGCTTTTCCCTACAATTGCTTTACAATGTGGCGAAACAGCCACCAATTTAACAAGTAGTTCTGAAGTTAAACACAGCAAATATTCAATTATTTAATGATGTGGTACAATACCTAGGAGCATTATTTTTCTGCAGCTGGAAATCATGCTTGTCAATGTGAAAGTCGTGGGCCACTCATTTAAGCCTGCTTTTAGGGAAGGATTGTCTGACGATCAGTCAGCCCACCTGGCCTTGAAAACAGCCTCATGTTCTCACTGGCGTTTTTAATGTATTGTATTGTATTGTAATCGTATTTATATAGCGTTTACTACCCCTGACGAGGCATTGAAGCGCTTTTCGGTGAGTAGCACGCTACTCTGGAACCCAACAAGAATTAGTGATGGATTAGTATCGGGAAATAATGAGTACAGTTTTAGTATTATTGTGAGTTAATTTGAGCCGCGGATATGAGAGTTTGTTAGTTAGATTGACTGGAGTAATGGAGGGGTGGAGGAGGAAAGAAATCCAGACGTGTTAATTGGGAGTATATCCTTCATTTACTCAACCCAAAGGCTCGGGATGAGTAAAGGGGGATGGAGGAGGGAAGAGTATGTGGAACGGTTAGGGAGAGCATAGTAGGAGGGTGAGATAAATGCGGGAGAGTTTAGTAGGGTTGTGTGGGAGGTCACGGTAGTAGAGTGAGGTTTGGTGAGTTAGATGTGGAAGCGGAGGGAAGAGCTTAGGCAGAGTTATTTAGGAGATGAAAGTAGTAGAAAGGATTTGGGATGAGTCAGAGTGAGAATGGAGGATAGTTTGATAGAGACATGACATATGATGATGGGTAGATAAGTGTGATAAGATGAGAGCAGGAATTCATAGATATCTAGTATAACAACCCACCCAGGAGCCATGCAATGACCCACGAACATGCCAAGCACAGAAACAACATATACACATACATACATACATACATATATATATATATATAGATACACATACACACATGAATACACACACATATGCACATACAATACATAATTAGAACCATGGGTAAAATATACTTAGTCAAACAGGTTTAAAGATGTGTGGAAGTTTAAGCTGTGGCTGGGCTAGCCTACTGCATAGACAGTTCAGATGAAACCCATGGACAGAGGATGAACGAAAAAAATAGCAAGCACCTTTACATTGAGTTATTCCTGTTTAAAGGCGTTTTACTGCAGTTAATTAATTATTCACAAATCTTAGTGATTTAGTTGAGCTGTTTATTATTTGTGATTAAGCAGAATCAATGCATGTATGTTCCTAATCAGGGTTTTGTTGAGTCTTTTCTTGGGGTCAGGGACGATTTTGTAAGACCTGGTAAAACGTTTGATTTTTGTGTTAATTGTATTTGAGCCCAGCAATAGCACTTTGTGACAGGTACCACTGTCTTTGGAAGACACCCTGTAATTTAAGCTTGATTTGTGACTTTCTCCTCCCCAATGTTATTGGTCTTTCGGGGCACCAGTCTTACTCCATCACAGACCTAGCTGCCTTTCAGGTGCCTAGTTCTAATTTATCGTTGACTGTGCCTGAACACTGCAAACATTTCAGATAAGTAGGCATGACTGGCACAGACTCTAACACAACCATTCCAACTTTCTAGAGTTTAATGCCTGACTTTTTAGTGACTATGCCACAACTGGGGGCCCAAGACTGACCGGTAGCTGACTGACCCAGTTAAACCAGGCATTCAGGGGCACATACTTGCTTTGTGATTAAAAAGCAGGTTTGATCAACTGGTGCAGTCTCTAGCAAGCCTTGAGCAGTGCTTGGAGATAATAACATCATTGATGGCAATAGGTAGTTGTAAAACATAACTGTTTCTAATAGTCCCATATTTTTCTCTCAGGTGTCCTGTTGCTAAATTCAATACACAATTGAGGTCATCAAATAAGCTTCCTTTCTTTATACTCTTTACAATCATTCTCTGTTCCTTGGTAGAAGGTCCATTAAAAAGC
The DNA here is from genome assembly GCF_031143425.1 of Pleurodeles waltl. NCBI lineage: Eukaryota > Metazoa > Chordata > Amphibia > Caudata > Salamandridae > Pleurodeles > Pleurodeles waltl. The sequence goes on from NC_090438.1 coordinate 111,531,974, forward strand.
TCCCACCTTGAAAATGCAATTGTGCTGCAAGTTGGACTTCCACATTTCTAAGCCTGCTTCAGAGAGTACCAAATGCATCAATTTGTTTGATATGTGGACTCAAATGGTCAGTTGATGTATTCACCTTTTCGAAGAAACACGTACTACGTGTTTGTAGAAGGATGCACCAAGTTGAAGATCCTGTTCCAGTTGCATAAAAGTGGCAGCATGAAACACCCACTCTATGTCATCTTACTCCCAGCTCGAACTAGAAGCTTCCATTGTGAAGTTTTTTCAGTATCCAAAAATGACCCTATTTGCCTAAGCTATGATGCTTCTCTAATTTACAAATAAATTACCCTTAGGCAACTTGCTGTGTATATATGATCTAATTACTTCACCCATCGTTAACTGACGTTTAAACTAGCTCATTTAGGAATGCCGTAGTCACTACAAAACTTGAATTTGTGGTAATTTCTATATATTGTTAACACCGAATGTATAGAAGGCATTCTGGCACAGAAGCTGTGCGGATACAGATGAATGTTTTCTAAAGTGATCCTAGGTTTAGGAGTCACTTAAATAGAAAGGTTTTGCACTGCTTTCTGAAATGAATATGGTATGTGGTACTCTGCTGGCCGGAGGGAGGGTCTGGGGGCTGGATTCTGCAGGTGTGCTCCTGGGTTAGATAATTGAGCACACTCTTTATAGTTCTTTTTTTATTTTTTGCAATTTGTGCAGAAGAACCTTTGCTTAACCTGCATCACATCTTAAACTCTGTAGCACTGAAAAGTGAGTAAAGCTACTGATGCTGTGCTTTATTGCGACTGATGGACAAAAAATGCAAGCAGCAGCTGACAGGACCTTTGGAAGTCTGACCAAGCATATTGTGGTAGTCCCGAGTACACATTGTCAGCCCGGTCCAGTTCAGTCTAGGGAGTACTTTAGCTAAACTGGAGCTGACTGGGGAAATCAGATATTTGTATTTTTGTCCTGGGATCCTCCAATGACACCAGGAGCTTGGAACCACTGGAGTAATGCAAAAATCTGGACTGAAGTTGTGTATTGCGACTGAACGCAATCACGTCTATCAAGTTAGGGTTCAATTTAAAATGGCTGCCAATGTCAGTTTTATATTGGTACTAGCAGAATTGCCAGGGTAATTCACCCGTTTCCTACAGCCTCATCACGACCTGAGTGTTATATGCAAAGATAAACAAAATAAAGGCATAGGGGAGGATTTTTGCTAGTAGTTGGAAGTAAATGCAAAGAAAAAAGCCAGATTGAGTTGTGTCCGGGTATCCATGGCAAGAGTGGAACTTGTGATATCTGCTTCACTGAGGCAGATTTGAAGGTAGCCAAGACCTCTAGAGATTTCACGGGCTCTTCTGACACATGGCTGTGAAGGTCTACACCTGGAACTAAACTTTATGCTGCACTTAAGTAAAGCACTTCTGCACTCTATTCATCTGCACCTTGGTTCTGTCCTGAGTGGGTCACACTTGCGTACATCCATGGTTTTACTCCTGTTTCACTCTTTATGAATCTAGATTTATTTCAAGGATTTATGTTTTAACTTTTTTTCAGGTGTAGCAAATGAGGTTAATATCTTTGAACAGAATTTGTATTTGCATTTAGATAGCTCTTACTGCCCCTTACGAGGTATTGAAGCGCTTTACACTGGGCAGCATGCTGCTCCGAAACCTGAGGTTGGTTGTTAATTTAGTAGTCACTGTTGGTGTTTGAGACTTGTCTCGCGCTCTCAAGGATACCAGTCAAGGAAAATGTGAAGCAAGATCGCTACAGTGTTTCAAGAAAGCGTTTTTCTGTTTGTCTCTTTTCTTAGGTTACATCACTTCACAGCTAGACTAATGCAACATATCCCCAGTAATAACAGTGTTTATGTTAGATTTAGGCAGTTTAATGTATCTAATGAAGAAAGCCTAATAGTATGTATTTTGGTTTTGTTTCAGTTACAAGAAGCCAAGTCGTGAGAGCCTCGAACGGCGAGCCCTTGGCCAAATAGGTCAGAAGTCTCCATCCGAAATTAGCGTACACATCGGGATTGATGAAACCCAGAGGAGCTCACCGAAGTTGAGTCTGTTGGACCGCGTGGTTAACTACAGCCGTGCCTCGATAAACTCCTTGTTCTCAGACAAGCGCTCTATGAACAGCATCCATCTCAATGATCCAGACAAACACTCTCTCCTTGTTGGGGGCTTAGGAGGGGCTGATGAAGAAACCACATTATGAGCACTCGACCACCTCACCTAGCAGTTACCAAATTTTGAAATGCACTGATGCTGCCTCAAGCATTGCAGCGCCTCTTCAGTTGCCAACATTTAGTCCAGCATTTTAGCAAGCCAGGACCTGCAGCCAGGCTTAAAGGAACCCTAACTTCTGGTTGCAGTTAATTTATTTCGAGGAGCTACAGTACTGGAACAAAGGAACAATTTGCTTTCAATAGACATAAATGCAAGCTCAAAGGAGTATTGTTGCTGCAAAATAATAATCAATCATGTTATTTTGAAAACTCCTGCGTGCGTGAAGGGTATTTGGAACAAATGCCCCCTGGTGGTTTGTCTGCACAAATTATGTGGCATAAGATGTTTCCACAGCACTTCCAATTCAGCAGTTATTGTAGGCTCCTCAGTGACAGGAACTTGTCGTCATGGTAATAGAATATTTATGTCTGTATATTATTATTGCTTGACAGTGAGCAAAGACTTTAGTTACAGGCAGAGGTGCCTTACTGCTTGAGACTCGATAGCTTTTATTTTTATAATCGTGGCCACAAAAATAGTTATGCTCCCGAAACTTAATTTGGATGTCAGTAATGTAATTGTTTTCTAAATCCGTACTATATTTTAAAGAAAGTTCAATATCTGTGTGCCTCATAATCCTCTCTCTCAGCAATCAAGAGAACAAATGTGGTTGCAGGACTTTGAAAGAGGTCATTACACCCTCTTCTTGCCAAGCAGGATTGTACAGCACCATGTTGCCTTTTGTTAAATGTGTTTTCATCTTGTACAGAGAACCAAACCCTTCACACTCCCCAGTGCAGGACTCCCAACTCCAAGAGCCATTGGAAGAAGAATGTGTGGATTGTTGGAGAGGGCATTTTTCTGTTCTCCAATGCTGAATCCCAGCTGACATTGCACCTGAATGCTTATTATGGATGCGAAGCTACACAATGCATTAATGGAACTCCTGTGCTAATGACGGATAAGCTTCTGAAGTACCGTGCTATGTTTAATGAAGTGATTTGTATTTATAATTTTATATCTAAATGCCCTGAATGGTCAATGCTACTGACTTGAATATTGGAAATTATTTTACATGTTTTCTCTTGATCAAACTGAACTTTAAAAAGTCAACCATTTTCCAGACTGGAGGACCTGTTCTGTTTGGGATTATGGATATCACCTCAAGGTAAATTAGTAGTGATCGGACAAAAGGCTCACCTATTCCGTACAACCCGTTCGGTCATGTGGTCATGGTTTCTTTTGAGCTAATGTGCCAAAGCACCATCATTTGTAAAGCAAACTGGCTTTAAAGAGAAGGTGTTACTTTTGACAGTACAGTGACAAAAAGACCAAAGATGTGAAATATTTAAAGCATTGTCATGTGATTTATGTTGCTGTATACACACACCGGAACCATATATGATCACAGTATAATTAAACAAATATCTCCAGTTAATGAAAAGCGTGGACTATGTTGAAGTTGATGTGTTTTTAAAACAGTTTCCAAGATGCAGGAATGTTGTCACTCTTCCAGATGCCACAGGGGCCCTTGTGAAAGGGTATATTATTAAGTTAGTTAGCTTTGGGAATAAAATGTGTGTTAAAATGCATTTTACTAACTTTCTGTTACAGGTTGAGATTGTAAAACACTTCCATTGTTTTGCCACAAAGGTAAAAGCTGCACATGGCACTGTTATCTGGGAGTTGCTTGTTGTATGAGGCTTTGCCACTTTGCTGTTTCTTGGTGACTGGCTGTTTGGAGATGGTGGGAAATAGCACTAATAAAACTCATCACATAATGTTCAAAGTAGATCCACACTGGAAGAAATGGGTGTGATTTAAGCTAAACAAGGAGAGTCTGAGGAAGACAAAAAGGCTCAGAAAGACATGATTTTGTAGGAAGCTTTATCCCCACACCAACAGGGGCTGCTTCTCCGCAGTCGCGGAGGGGCGTCACCCCCTGGATGAGCCAGCAGATGAAAAATAAAACGATAGCTTGTCATCATTTTATTTTTCATTTTTCATCTGCTGGCTCAGGCAGCAGGTGCAGGGAGGGGAGGGCTGGGCCACGGGGAGGAGGGGAGAGTGCACTAAGTGCGTAAGTGTTTTTGGACGGCCGTTTCAGGCTGGCCAAACACACATGCACACTTAGGTTTCTCCAACCCAACTGTATACACAGCCAGGATGGAGAAACAGCACAGACCCCAGGCTTGTGTCTGAGCATCCTTTAAAGGCTTCTGTAATAATAGAGGGAGGCTAGCTTGCACCTCTTTTTTCTTTTTTTTACCGTGCAAGTGAGGGCATGCTCAATGAACAATTAAAAAAACAGAAAAAAAACAAAACACTTATAAAAAGAATAAAACAATTTTTAAGAATTATAAAAAATGATTAATGAAATTCAACTGAAATCCTGATACGGACCAAAAAGAATAATAAAAAAAAAAAATCCTCAAATTGCAATAATTCTGGAAACATTTCTTGGCTATATAAAATGATATGAAAACATGTAGCAGAGATTTTAGAATGAAAAAGAAGAACAAGTATTTGTTTACTCACCGGTCTTGCATCACTGCCCAGCAATGTAGTTAAAGAAAATACTGATTGCACCTTGAGCATATAGAGAATTACCAATAGGGCAGGCGAGAGCCAGTGGGAACTTGTAAGTAATCAGAGGTTGCAGCGGGAATACAGTGCAAGTGCAGGGGTAGAGAATGAGGGTTACCAGAAGCAAGTGTGGTGGAAGAGGTGAAGGAAAGTGAAGCTAGTGAGGTAAAGCGAGGGTGGTGGAAAGGGTGCAAGTGAGGTGAAGCAAGTGTGGTGGAAGAGGAGCGAGTGAGAAAAAGCGAGTATGTAAAGTGAGTGTGGTGGAAGAGGTGCAGTAAGGTGAAGCAAGTGAGGTAAAGCGAGGGTGGTGGAAGGGATGCAACTGTGGAGAAAGGTGCAAGTGAGATAAAGCGAGTGTGGTGGAAGGGATGCACGTGAGGTAAAGTGAGTGTGGTGGAAGAGGTGCAAGTGAAGTGAGTGTGGTGGAAGAGGTGCGGTAAGGTGAAGCAAGTGAGGTAAAGCGAGGGTGGTGAAAGGGGTGCAAGTGAGGTGAAGCAAGTGTGGAGAAAGGTGCAAGTGAGGTGAAGCAAGTGTGGTGAAAGAGGAGCAAGTGAGATAAAGCGAGTGTGGTGGAAGGGATGCAAGTGAGGTAAAGTGAGTGTGGTGAAAGATGTGCAAGTGAGGTGAAGCGAGTGTGGTGGAAGAGGTGTAGTAAGGTGAAGCAAGTGTGGTGGGAGGGATGCAAGTGTCGTAAAGTGAGTGTGGTGTAAGAGTGCAAGTGAGGTGAAGCGAGTGTGGTGGAAGAGGTGTAGTAAGGTGAAGCAAGTGAGGCAAAGCAAGTGTGGTGGGAGGGGTACAAGTGAGATAAAGCGAGTGTGGTAGAAGGGGTGCAAGTACGTACCAATCCATTTGCAAATTCCTCTTGCAACTTTAGGAGGTTATCCCCCAGCATAATACTCCTGACCCTGCTCAACAATTGTTATACAAATGACAATAACATTGTACAATAAAAATCATGCAGTAGCCTTAAAATTCAATCAAAAAAAAATATACTTAAAAAGTAAATACTAGACCTTCCCCCTTCCTGGACTCAATCACATATATGGAATCCCCGCGCCCCCCCCTTCAAAACCTCCCTGTTCACAGTCACAATTAAATGCAACAGATATATTACTTATGAACATTGAACATAATCGGGCAGGATAAACAGGGAATAAAACAGTGGAAAATGCCGACCAGTGCCATACATGCCTTCCCATAATCCACAGTGATGTCCAAAAATGGCAATATTGTAAAGTCAAGTCATACCAGCTAATCTTTCAGATACCACAGATATAAATTTAGCCATGGCCCAATGTAAGGAAATGCCTCTTTGGCATGGTTACCCCCTGACTTTTTGCCTTTGCTGATGCCAAGTTATAATCTGAAAGTGTGCTGAGGCCTGCTAACCAGGCCCCAGCACCAGTGTTCTTTCCCTAAAACTGTACCTTTGTTTTCACAATTGGCACACCCTGGCATCCAGGTAAGTCCCTTGTAACTGGTACCCCTGGTACCAAGGGCCGTGATGCCAGGGAAGGTCTCTAAGGGCTGCAGCATGTCTTATGCCACCATGGGGACCCCTCACTCAGCACAGACACACTGCTTGCCAGCTTGTGTGTGCTGGTGGGGAGAAAATGACTATGTCGACATGGCACTCCCCTCAGGGTACCATGCCAACCTCACACTGCCCATGGCATAGATATGTCACCCCTCTAGCAGGCCTTACAGCCCTAAGGCAGGGTGCACTATACCATAGGTGAGGGCATAGGTGCATGAGCACTATGCCCCTACAGTGTCTAAGCAAAACTTAGACATTGTAAGTGCAAGGTAGCCATAAGAGTATATGGTCTGGGGAGTCTGTCATACACGAACTCCACAGCACCATAATGGCTACACTGAAAACTGGGAAGTTTGGTATCAAACTTCTCAGCACAATAAATCGACACTGATGCCAGTGTACATTTTATTGTGAAATACACCCCAGAGGGCATCTTAGAGATGCCCCCTGAAAACATACCCGACTTCCAATGTGGGCTGACAAGTTTTGCCAGCCTGCCACACACCAGACATTTTGCTGGCCACATGGGGAGAGTGCCTTTGTCACTCTGTGGCCAGGAACAAAGCCTGTACTGGGTGGAGGTGCTTCTCACCTCCCCCTGCAGGAACTGTAACAACTGGCGGTGAGCCTCAAAGGCTCACCCCCTTTGTTACAGCACCACAGGGCATCCCAGCTCGTGGAGATGCCCGCCCCCTCTGGCCACGGCCCCACCTTTGGCGGCAAGGCTGGAGGAGATAATGAGAAAAACGAGGAGTCACTGGCCAGTCAGGACAACCCCTAAGGTGTCCTGAGGTGACTCAGACTTTTAGAAATCCTCCATCTTGCAGATGGAGGATTCCCCCAATAGGATTAAGGATGTGCCCCCCCTCCCCTCAGGGAGGAGGCACAAAGAGGGTGTAGCCACCCTCAGGGCTAGTAGCCATTGGCTACTAACCCCCCAGACCTAAACACACCCCTAAATTGAGTATTTAGTGGCCCCCAAAACCTAGGAAAACAGATTCGTGCAACGTGAAGACGAAGAAGGACTGCTGACCTGAAGCCCTGCAGAGAAGACGGAGACACCAACTGCTTTGGCCCCAGCCCTACCGGCCTGTCTCCCCACTTCAAGAAAAACTGCAACAGCGACGCGTCCCCAGGGTCCAACGACCTCTGAAGCCTCAGAGGACTACCCTGCATCTAAAAGGACCAAGAACTCCCGAGGACAGCGGCCCTGTTCCAAAGAAACTGCAACTTTGCAACAAAGAAGCAACTTTTAAAGACCACACGTTTCCCGCCGGAAGCGTGAGACTTTCCACTCTGCACCCTACGCCCCCGGCTCGACCTGTGGAGAACCAACACTACAGGGAGGACTCCCCGGCGACTACGACCCTGTGAGTAGCCAGAGTTGACCCCCCTGAGTTCCCCCAGTGACACCAGCAGAGGGAATCCAGAGGCTCCCCCCTGACCGCGACTGCCTGCTTCAAAGAACCAGATGCCTGGTAAAGACACTGCACCCGCAGCCCCCAGGACCTGAAGGATCCGACCTCCAGTGCAGAAGCGACCCCCAGGTGGCCCTCTCCCTTGCCCAGGTTGTGGCTACCCCTAGGAGCCCCCCCCCCTTGCCTGCCTGCTTCGCTGAAGAGACCCCTGGGTCTCCCATTGAACTCCATTGCAAACCTGACCCCTGTTTGCACTCTGCACCTGGCCACCCCCGTGCCGCTGAGGGTGTACTTTCTATGCTGACTTGTGTCCCCTCCGGTGCCCTACAAAACCCCCCTGGTCTGCCCTCCGAAGTCGCGGGTACCTACCTGGTGGCAGACTGGAACGGGTCACCCCCTTCTCCATTGAAGCCTATGCGTTTTGGGCACCACTTTGACCTCTGCACCTGACCGGCCCTGAGCTGCTGGTGTGGTAACTTTGGGGTTGCTCTGAACCCCCAATGGTGGGCTACCTTGGACCCAACTTTGAACCCTGTAGGTGGTTTACTTACCTGCAAAACTAACAACTACTTACCTCCCCCAGGAACTGTTGAAATTTGCACTGTCTAGTTTTAAAATAGCTTATTGCCATTTTTGCTAAAACTGTACATGCTATTTTGCTGATTCAAAGTTCCTATGATACCTGAGTGAAGTACCTTTCATTTAAAGTATTGATTGTAAATCTTGAACCTGTGGTTCTTAAAATAAACTGAGAAAATATATTTTTCTATATAAAAACCTATTGGCCTGGAATTGTCTTTGAGTGTGTGTTCCTCATTTATTGCCTGTGTGTGTACAACAAATGCTTAACACTACCCTCTGATAAGCCTACTGCTCGACCACACTACCACAAAATAGAGCATTAGAATGATCTCTTTTTGCCACTATCTTACCTCTAAGGGGAACCCTTGGACTCTGTGCATGCTATTTCTTACTTTGAAATAGTACATACAGAGCCAACTTCCTACATTGGTGGATCAGCGGTGGGGTACAGGACTTTGCATTTGCTGGACTACTCAACCAATACCTGATCACACGACTAAATTCCAAAAATTGTCATTAGAAACAGATTTTTGAAATTTGAGCTATTTTTCTAAATTTTTAAAAGTCCTGCTAGGGCCTTGTGTTAGTCCCTGTTAGCATTTCTTTTAGAGTTTAAAAGTTTTGTAAAAGTTTGAATTAAGTTTTAGATACTTAAAAAGTATTCCAACTTTTAGAAACATAGGACCAGATGTAGCAAGGCATTAGCGCCTCGCATACGGCGAAAAACACCGTTTGCGAGACGCTAATGCCCTCATGCGATGCAGAAACACATATTGCGAGTCGGTACCGACTCGCAAAATGTGTTTCAGACTCGCAAATAGGAAGGGGTGTTCCCTTCCTATTTGTGAGTCGCACCGCGATGTAGAGTTGATTTGTGACCGCAAATGCGGTCGCAAATCAACTCGCAGTTACCATCCACTTGAAGTGGATGGTAACTCATTCGCAAACGGGAAGGGGTCCATCCCCTTTGTGAATGCTCACAATAGTTTTTTTTCAGAGCAGGCAGTGGTCCTATGGACCACTGCCTGCTCTGAAAAAAAACGAAACTAAAAGGTTTCGGTATTTTTTCTATTTGCAGCTCGTTTTCCTTTAAGGAAAACGGGCTGCAAAGAGAAAAAAAAAACTGCTTTATTGAAAAGCAGTCACGGACATGGTGGTCTACTGTCTCCAGCAGGCCACCATCCACGTGAGTGCCCAGACTCGCTATGGGGTCGCAAACTGCGACCCACCTCATAAATATTTATGAGGTGGGTCTTTGCGACCACATTGCGACTCGCAGAAGGTGTCTGAGACACCTTTCTGCATTTCCTTTTGCGAGGTACAAATTGCGAGTCACTGGGACTCGCAATTTGCACCTCGCAAAAGGAAACCTACCTACATCTGGCCCATAATGTCTGCTGCAGAAGAGATAGTGATGGAACTCAACCTCACCCATTACCTGCATCTTAGGATGTCAGAGTTAAGGTCTCTCTGCAAAATCAAAAAGATAGACTGGTTCAAACCCTACCAAAGTACAGCTCCAGGAGCTTTTGGCAGAGTTTGCTAAAAACAACCCATCTGCGGATATCATCACAGAGGGGGAAGCTAGTGATGAGGAGGGAAATCTCCCACCCCCTCCCCTAGTTAGGGAGCCCAGGGTTTTTCCAACCCTGACTCCAGAAGTGATAGTCAGAGATGTTGCTTCTCTCACAGGAGAGTCCAACAGCTCTGCAAGCATTGAGGGCAGCCTCAATGAAGATGACCTCCTGTTAGCCAGGTTGGCCAAAAGACTGGCTTTGGAAAGACAGATCCTAGCCATAGAAAGGGAAAGACAAGAGATGGGTTTAGGTCCCATCAATGGTGGCAGCAACATAAATAGGGTCAGAGATTCTCCTGACATGCTAAAAATCCCTAAAGGGATTGTAACTAAATATGAGGATGGTGATGACATCACCAAATGGTTCACAGCTTTTGAGAGGGCTTGTGCAACCAGAAAAGTAAAGAAGTCTCACTGGGGTGCTCTCCTTTGGGAAATGTTCACTGGAAAGTGTAGGGATAGACTCCTCACACTCTCTGAAAAAGATGCAGAATCCTATGACCTCATGAAGGCTACCTTGATTGAGGGCTTTGGATTCTCAACTGAGGAGTACAGGATTAGGTTCAGGGGGGTCAAAAATCCTCGAGCCAGACCTGGGTTGATTTTGTTGACTTCTCAGTCAAAACACTGGATGGTTGGATTCAAGGCAGTGTGGTATATGATTATGATGGGTTGTACAATTTATTTGTGAAAGAACACCTGTTAAGGAATTGTTTCAATGATAAACTGCATCAGCATCTGGTAGACCTAGGACCAATTGCTCCCCAAGAATTGGGAAAGAAGGCGTACCATTGGGTCAAGACTAGGGTGACCAAGACTTCCACAGGGGGTGACCAAAAGAAAGGGGTGACAAAGACTCCCCAGGGGAAGAGTGTTGAGACATCCAAGGGAAAAAGTAAAGAGTCTTCTTCAGGGCCCCAAAACCTGCTCAGGAGGGAGGGTCCAAAGCCTCTTCACAATCCAATTTTGGGTACAAGGGTAAAAACTTTGATCCCGAAAAGGCCTGGTGTCGTAACTGTAATCAGCAGGGACACCAAACTGGACACAAGGCCTGTCCCAAGAAAGGTTCCACTTCAAACTCTACTCCAGTTAGCACCGGAATAGCCAGTCTCCAGGTGGGATCAACAGTGTGCCCAGAGCAAATCAGGGTACACACTGAAGCTACATTAGTCTCTGAGGGTGGGGTGGACTTAGCCACACTGGCTGCCTGGCCCCCTAATATGCACAAATACAGGCATCAACTCTTAATTAATGGGATTAGTGTAGAAGGCCTGAGGGATACAGGTGCCAGTGTCACCATGGTGACAGAGAAACTGGTTTCCCCTGGTCAGTACCTGGCTGGACAAACATATCCAGTCACCAACGCTGACAATCAGACTAAAGTACATCCCATGGCTATGGTAACTTTAGAATGGGGTGGGGTCAATGGCCTGAAACAGGTGGTGGTCTCCTCAAATATCCCTGTAGACTGTTTGCTTGGAAATGACCTGGAGTCCTCAGCATGGGCTGAGGTAGAACTCAAAACCCATGCAGCCATGCTGGGTATCCCTGAACTGGTGTGTGTCAAGACAAGGGCACAGTGCAAGGCTCAGGGTGAAAAAGTGGTGTTTGAGCCTGGAAAAAGGGCCCAACCCTCCAAGAGAAAAGGAAAGAAGACTGGGGAACCAGCTTCAACACAACAAGAGAAAGAGAACCTCTCTTCCCAGGAAGAAGTTCTGCCCTCTGAGGGAACTGAGCCCATGGAGTTGGAACCTTATCAGGTTGAACTCTTAGGCCCAGGGGGACCCACAAGGGAACAGTTGTGTAAGGGGCAAGAAACATGTCCCTGTCTTGAAGGCCTTAGACAGCAAGCTGCTGAAGAGACCAAAGGAAAAATCACTGGAACACATAGTCTATTGGGAAGATGGACTCCTCTACACTGAGGCAAGAGATCCCAAACCTGGTGCCACTAGGAGAGTGGTAGTGCCTCAGGAGTTTAGGGAGTTCATTCTGACCTTAGCTCATGATATTCCACTTGCTGGGCATTTGGGACAAACCAAGACTTGGGAAAGGTTAGTTAACCATTTCTATTGGCCCAACATGTCCCAGAAAGTAAAGGAGTTATGTGTCTCCTGTGCCACCTGTCCAGCCAGTGGTAAGACAGGTGGACACCCAAAGGCCCCCCTCATTCTGCTTCCAGTGGTGGGGGTCCCCTTTGAAAGAGTGGGTGTGGACATAGTGGTTCCACTTGAACCTTCCACAGCCTCAGGGAACCAGTATATCCTAGTGGTAGTGGATCATGCCACTAGGTACCCTGAAGCAATTCCCCTTAGGTCCACTACTGCCCCTGCAGTAACTAAAGCACTCATTGGTATCTTTACCAGAGTGGGATTTCCTAAGGAGGTGGTGTCTGACAGGGGTACCAACTTCATGTCAGCATACCTGAAGCATATGTGGAATGAGTGTGGGGTGACTTACAAATTCACCACACCATACTATCCACAAACCAATGGCCTTGTAGAAAGATTTAACAAGACAATGAAAGGCATGATCATGGGGCTCCCTGAAAAGCTCAAAAGGAGATGGGATGTCCTCTTGCCATGTCTGCTTTTCGCCTACAGAGAGGTGCCTCAGAAGGGAGTAGGGTTTTCCCCCTTTGAACTTCTATTTGGCCATCCTGTAAGGGGACCACTAGCTCTTGTAAAAGAAGGCTGGGAGAGACCTCTTCATGAGCCTAAACAAGATATAGTGGACTATGTACTAGGCCTACGTTCCAGGGTGGCAGAGTACATGGGGAAGGCAAGCAAAAACCTTGAGGCCAGCCAACAGCTCCAGAAGATGTGGTATGACCAAAAGGCTGCTATGGTTGAGTTTCAGCCAGGGCAGAAAGTCTGGGTTCTGGAGCCTATGGCTCCCAGCGCACTTCAGGACAGATGGAGTGGCCCTTACCCAGTGCTAGAAAGAAAGAGTCAGGTCACCTACCTGGTAGACCTCGGCACTAGCAGGACCCCCAAAAGGGTGATCCATGTGAACCGCCTCAAGTTCTTTCATGACAGGGCAGATGTGAATCTGTTGATGGTAACAGATGCGGACCAAGAAGCTGAGAGTGAACCTCTCCCTGATCTCCTCTCCATAGACCCTAAAGATGGCTCAGTAGATGGAGTGATCTATTCAGACACCTTCTCTGGCCAACAGCAATCTGACTGTAGGAAAGTCTTACAACAGTTTGCTGAGCTCTTTTCCCTAACCCCTGGTCAGACACACCTGTGTACCCATGATGTGGACAAAGGAGACAGCATGCCTGTCAAAAACAAAATCTTCAGACAGTCTGACCAAGTTAAGGAAAGCATCAAAGTGGAAGTCCACAAGATGCTGGAATTGGGAGTCATTGAGCACTCTGACAGCCCCTGGGCTAGCCCAGTGGTCTTAGTCCCCAAACCTCACACCAAAGATGGAACGAGAGAGATGAGGTTTTGTGTGGACTACAGAGGACTTAATTCTGTCACCAAGACAGATGCCCATCCCATTCCAAGGGCAGATGAACTAATTGACCGACTAGGTGCTGCCAGATACTTAAGTACCTTTGACTTGACAGCAGGGTACTGGCAAATCAAAATGGCACCAGGAGCAAAAGAAAAGACAGCATTCTCCACACCTGATGGGCACTATCAGTTTATTGTTATGCCCTTTGGTTTAAAGAATGCCCCTGCCACCTTCCAAAGGTTGGTGAATCAAGTCCTTGCTGGCTTGGAGTCCTTTTGTGCAGCTTATCTTGACGATATTGCTGTCTTTAGCTCCAGCTGGCAGGATCACCTGGTCCACCTGAAGAAGGTTTTGAAGGCCCTGCAAGTAGCAGGCCTCTCTATCAAGGCATCCAATTGTCAGATAGGGCAGGGAACTGTGGTTTACTTGGGACACCTTGTAGGTGGAGGCCAAGTTCAGCCACTCCAGCCCAAGATCCAGACTATTCTAGACTGGGTAGCTCCAAAAACCCAGACTCAAGTCAGGGCATTCCTTGGCTTGACTGGGTACTACAGAAGGTTTGTGAAGGGGTTTGGATCATTAGTGACACCCCTCACAGAACTTACCTCCAAGAAAATGCCCAAGAAGGTAAACTGGACTGTAGAATGCCAACAGGCCTTTGACACCCTGAAACAAGCTATGTGCACAGCACCAGTTCTAAAAGCTCCAGATTACTCCAAGCAGTTCATTGTGCAGACTGATGCCTCTGAACATGGGATAGGGGCAGTTTTGTCCCAAACACATGATGATGGCCTTGACCAGCCTGTTGCTTTCGTTAGCAGGAGGTTACTCCCCAGGGAGCAGCGTTGGAGTGCCATTGAGAGGGAGGCCTTTGCTGTGGTTTGGTCCCTGAAGAAGCTGAGACCATACCTCTTTGGTACTCACTTTGTAGTTCAAACTGACCACAGACCTCTCAGATGGCTAATGCAAATGAAAGGTGAAAATCCAAAACTGTTGAGGTGGTCCATCTCCCTACAGGGAATGGACTTTATAGTGGAACACAGACCTGGGACTGCCCATGCCAATGCAGATGGCCTTTCCAGGTTCTTCCACTTAGAAAATGAAAACTCTCTTGGGAAAGGTTAGTCTCATCCTCTTTCGTTTTTGGGGGGGGGGGGGTGTTGTGTAAGGAAATGCCTCCTTGGCATGGTTACCCCCTGACTTTTTGCCTTTGCTGATGCCAAGTTATGATTTGAAAGTGTGCTGAGGCCTGCTAACCAGGCCCCAGCACCAGTGTTCTTTCCCTAAAACTGTACCTTTGTTTTCACAATTGGCACACCCTGGCATCCAGGTAAGTCCCTTGTAACTGATACCCCTGGTACCAAGGGCCCTGATGCCAGGGAAGGTCTCTAAGGGCTGCAGCATGTCTTATGCCACCCTGGGGACCCCTCGCTCAGCACAGACACACTGCTTGCCAGCTATTGTGTGCTGGTGGGGAGAAAATGACTAAGTCGACATGGCACTCCCCTCAGGGTGCCATGCCAACCTCACACTGCCCATGGCAAAGATAAGTCACCCCTCTAGCAGGCTTTACAGCCCTAAGGCAGGGTGCACTATACCATAGGTGAGGGCATAGGTGCATGAGTACTATGCCCCTACAGTGTCTAAGCAAAACCTTAGACATTGTAAGTGCAGGGTAGCCATAAGAGTATATGGTCTGGGAGTCTGTCATACACGAACTCCACAGCACCATAATGGCTACACTGAAAACTGGGAAGTTTGATATCAAACTTCTCAGCACAATAAATGCACACTGATGCCAGTGTACATTTTATTGTGAAATACACCCCAGAGGGCATCTTAGAGATGCCCCCTGAAAACATACCCGACTTCCAATGTGGGCTGACTAGTTTTGTCAGCCTGCCACACACCAGACATGTTGCTGGCCACATGGGGAGAGTGCCTTTGTCACTCTGTGGCCAGGAACAAAGCCTGTACTGGGTGGAGGTGCTTCTCACCTCCCCCTGCAGGAACTGTAACACCTGGCGGTGAGCCTCAAAGGCTCAACCCCTTTGTTACAGCGCCACAGGGCATCCCAGCTAGTGGAGATGCCCGCCCCCTCCGGCCACTGCCCCACTTTTGGCGGCAAGGCCGGAGGAGATAATGAGAAAAACAAGGAGGAGTCACTGGCCAGTCAGGACAACCCCTAAGGTGTCCCGAGCTGAGGTGACTGACTTTTAGAAATCCTCCATCTTGCAGATGGAGGATTCCCCCAATAGGATTAAGGATGTGCCCCCCCTCCCCTCAGGGAGGAGGCACAAAGAGGGTGTAGCCACCCTCAGGGCTAGTAGCCATTGGCTACTAACCCCCCAGACCTAAACACACCCCTAAATTGAGTATTTAGGGGCCCAGCCAGAACCTAGGAAAACAGATTCCTGCAACCTGAAGACGAAGGACTGCTGACCTGAAGACCTGCAGAGAAGACGGAGACACCAACTGCTTTTGCCCCAGCCCTACCGGCCTGTCTCCCCACTTCAAGAAAAACTGCAACATCGACGCCTCCCCCAGGGTCCAGTGACCTCTGAAGCCTCAGAGGACTACCCTGCATCTAAAAGGACCAAGAACTCCTGAGGACAGCGGCCCTGTTCCAAAGAAACTGCAACTTTGCAACAAAGAAGCAACTTTTAAAGACCACACGTTTCCCGCCGGAAGCGTGAAACTTTCCACTCTGCACCCGACGCCCCCGGCTCGACCTGCGGAGAACGAACACTTCAGGGAGGACTCCCCGGCAACTACGACCCTGTGAGTAGCCAGAGTTGACCCCCCAACCCCCCCCAGCGAAGCCTGCAGAGGGAATCCAGAGGCTCCCCCTGACTGCAACTGCTTGCTTCAAAGAACCCAACACCTGGTAAAGACACTGCACCCTCAGCCCCCAGGACCTGAAGGATCCTACCTCCAGTGCAGAAGTGACCCCCAGGTGGTCTTCTCCCTTGCCCAGGTGGTGGCTACCCCGAGGAGCCCCCCCATTGCCTGCCTGCTTCGCTGAAGCAACCCCTGGGTCTCCCATTGAACTCCATTGCAAACCCGATGCCTGTTTGCACTCTTCACCCGGCCGCCCCCGTGCCGCTGAGGGTGTACTTTCTGTGCTGATTTGTGTCCCCCCCCGGTGCCCTACAAAACCCCCCTGGTCTGCCCTCCGAAGTCACGGGTACCTACCTGCTGGCAGACTGGAACCGGGGCACCCCCTTCTCCATTGAAGCCTAAGTGTTTTGGGCACCACTTTGACCTCTGCACCTGACCGGCCCTGAGCTGCTGGTGTGGTAACTTTGGGGTTGCTCTGAATCCCCAACGGTGGTCTACCTTGGACCCAACTTTGAACCCTGTAGGTGGTTTACTTACCTGCAAAACTAACAACTACTTACCTCCCCCAGGAACTGTTGAAATTTGTACTGTCTAGTTTTAAAATAGCTTATTGCCATTTGTGCTAAAACTGTACATGCTATTTTGCTGATTCAAAGTTCCTATGATACCTGAGTGAAGTACCTTTCATTTAAAGTATTGATTGTAGATCTTGAACCTGTGGTTCTTAAAATAAACTAAGAAAATATATTTTTCTATATAAAAACCTATTGGCCTAGAATTGTCTTTGAGTGTGTGTTCCTCATTTATTGCCTGTGTGTGTACAACAAATGCTTAACACTACCCTCTGATAAGCCTACTGCTCGACCACACTACCACAAAATAGAGCATTAGAATTATCTCTTTTTGCCACTATCTTACCTCTAAGGGGAACCCTTGGACTCTGCATGCTATTTCTTACTTTGAAATAGTACATACAGAGCCAACTTCCTACACCCAACAAACGGGCATAGTATCACAGTGCATAATTAACTGCTCCAGATCTCTCATGCAGCTTACCTTCAACTTTCAAAAAACTGGTAAAAACAGACTGCGTCATATATCACAAAAGAAGCATCTGAAAACATATGCACCAATGAAAGTGATTCCAGCTTACAGAAAGGGCAGGGATCCCAAGCCAACCCCTCTTGGCTAATACTTCTCCATCTAATAAAGGAAGGAACTGGCCAGCCTGACCTTCAGGGCCCACCGCCGGACTGACCTGCTCTTAATATTCTTCAGGTAGGGCTATAAATGGCCCCTCTATTCACCCTCCCATAAACGCCGCAACTTAATTCTCTTGCGGATGTCGGCAACATCGCCATCACATAAAAAGTCTTTTATTAAATCATTCAATGCTTGTTTTTGATGGAACACCAACATCTTCAAGGAAGTATACTCTGCCCGCAAGTTAAGAGCCGACTCAATGGCCTGTATATTATTTACCCAGATGTATCTCTTGTAAATGTCATTTTTTTAAAGACCTAAAAGTCCATGCTTCAGATTTAAAGAGTCCACTCCAATAGTTAAGCACTTGTTGTCTATATTTAAATAATATATCGGTAAGGCCCAGATCTAGTCTCGAGGCACTACTAGCCGAACCCCTGAGCAAGCCTAACCAACTTTTCCAAATGTTTGTTTCTATAGTTTGCGTACACTTCACCTGTTTTTCAAGTAGTGCCTCGCAGCCATGGAGTAACAGAGAGACAATTTTAACATTATACGCCTCCCTAAGCACTTCCACAGATTTATGGCCTATGGCGGAATCCAATCTCTGCAATGCCCCTGCAACTAGCTTCTTGCAAATAGACATGAGCCCCAAAGTGCAGATTATATTTTAACATTAGGCCCAAGTATCTATATTCCTTGACCACCTCAACTTGTGAGTCCTCCATCCACCAATTAAACCCCAGGGACCACCTCTCGCCTTTTAAGAAAACCCTAATCTTAGTTCTAGCCCTGTTTATGCTTAGCTCATTTCTCTTACAAAACAGCTAGAAGGCCTCTAATTACCTTTGCAGTCCAATTTGCATCGGCTCTAATAGCACCGTGTTATCTGCATAAAACAGCGTTGCTATAGGTTCCATCCATAACTTAGGGGGAAAACATCTCACCTGGTTCATGGCCCCCACAACATCTGCAATATAGATTGAAAACAGCAGTGGAGCCAAGATACAACCTTGCCTTAACCCATTAAGGGTACTGATCTTTTTTGATAAGGCCTCATTACCCCCTAGCTCAATTCTGGTCCATGAACCCTCATGTAACTGAACTATCAATTTCAGAAGACACCTTGGACAGCTACATTTAGCCATTTTTCTCATAAGAGGGATCTGTTCACGCTGTCGAACACCAATTTTAAATCTACATATGGCACATAAAGTGGCTGCTTCCTTTGAGGGCATAATCTTCAGCCAGCACTTTCAATGTCACACAGCCATCCGTAGTTGAATACCCTTTCCTAAAACCCATTTGGGTCAAAGGGAGAATTCTAGCTGAGCACACCCAATCTTCTAATAAACCCAACAAATGTTGTGCATACATTTTATGAGAATTAAAGGACATGGACCTGTCCCCCTTTTTGAAAGGAGGTACCCCGATACTACCCTTCCAAGTGTTAGGGACTTCATGCCCCTCTATTATTTTCTCAAATACAGTACCAAGGACTGAGCCCACAACTGAGGATTATACTTAATGTCTGAAGGTATACCATGTGGCCCCTGAACATTTCAAACCCTTGATTACTGCTACAATCTCACTGACTAGGGATATGACTGACAGGTATGCTCTCATCCTTCTCTCTCTTACTGGACATGCTCCTAGCCGAAGTATCCACAAACCTTCTCTTATCTTCTGTAGCTCTATATACATCTGAAATATAACTGCGCAGATGTCCTCCGAAATTAAGCTGTCTGAAGTTTAACTAATCCCAGAGTACCATTTACAACCCTCCAAAAGCTCTTAAGGTTACGGCTAAGTAAGGAAGAATTTTCCCTTGCCCACAGGTTCTCTCTTTCCCTCCACTTAATGTGCCGCATCTGTTCCCTAAAGTCTTTCCAATGCATTTTGATCTGACTCTCCCTGCAAGGGCCCCCAGCGCTAAAGTCCTCTTGAATATTCCTATTAAGCAAAACCTTGGCCCGTAATATCTCTGGGTTCTGTATAGCCTTATTGGCGCATCTTTTATTTGTCCCCAATCCCATCACTACCCTTATGGAGGAGATACATTTTTCAAAGTCCTGGACTCCATGGTGAAAGGTTGACCTGGCATGCACCTCTAATAACTTCCTCAAAACATTTATAACATAACGTTTTAATTTCATAGGCCACAATAATCTGTGGTTATTCTTACAGCGCAAATGCAAACTGTTGGAGCACTGATCCCTTTTCAAAGCCTTTCTAGCCAGCGAGATGAGGATGGGCTTATGGTCACTGGCTTCCAGTTCCCCTACAGACAGATCCATTACCAACCCAAAATGCTCTGAAGAATAGTCACATAATCAAGCAAGGATGTGACCCTCCCATTATCAAACGTTGACTGCGCCAGCTGATCTCCCGGGCACCTACCATTAATAATTGTCAGGTTAAAGCTATTGAGCAAGATCCCTAGGTGTCTACCTGCCTCCTCCCCTCTATGAATCCCCCAGACCTGGCTGGGGATACTCAATGCAATTTCTTTAGCATCAGGAGTGCCCTTCCTCATCTGCCTCAAGGATATTTTGACATTTATACTCCCCACCAAAAGAATAGGCAACAATGGGAAGTCCTCTTGGATCATTTCAAATAAGCAGGTCAGCTCCTTGAATTGCGATTCCTTGCTAAGACTCTGTGGAAAGTTACGTGTCAATAAGTATCTGGTCCAACACCCCCCCCTTCCTCCCCTCTTGTGATCCCTCCCTCTTTAGCAAAGAAGATGATAGGCCCGACAATAATAAAAACAACAATTTTACAAACTCCCAAGAGCTAACAGACACCCCTATATTGCACTCTGCAGCTACCAGGACTTCACCACCTCCCGCTGGTCGCCCAAAGTGCCCCTTCACTGCCCTTGAAGTGAAAACAACAAATTCTGGCAACACCTGTTCCTCCATGACATAGGTTTCTTGCAGGGCCGCAACCACAACTTTATTGTCCTTGGTAACTGATTGAAGTGCCTCAAAGCTCCGTCTCAACCCCACAATGTTCGAGGACAAAAAATTAACCCCCAGGGTATCAGAAATTGGGGGAATAGGGGCTTTGATGACTCCCTTTTGGAGTTTTTTTGCCCCAGCAAGCCAATTCCAGCTTTTTAGTTTTCTCCATCAGCTCTACACTATTGGAAACGATTTGTCTGCTCTGAGCCGTCTTCACAAGAAGCTGCTCCATACCAAAACCAGAACATCTATTCTCAACCACAGGCGAAGACACAGGGACTGTTAAAGAAAAGGCAGAACAATTCTGCCAGACCCCACAGCTTGAAACTGACAATAAATGATGTGATGGGAGATCCTGCCGGTTTAAGGACATAGCATATACATCGAAGCCTGACCGTCAAAGGTCATCCAGCGATTTCATGACCTCTTCAGCCACTGCCCTGGAATGGAAATAAGCCCAGACATATGGCCAATCCTCTGATGGACCCCCCTGTATGTGGCTATATGACCAAAGCAATATCTTTAGAAGAAATCTTCCCCAGCCGAAGGATGGCATAAAGGAGTTCTAATAACCGTGATCAGTTCAGCATCCTCTCTGCCTCCGCAGGTATGTCCACAAACTGAACAGCCCACACCATATTATCATAGGGATTGACTTTTAAGTTCCTCTCCCACCATACATCCTCCTCAGGACCCACCTGCGGCCTCCCACCCTCCAAAGGTGCCCAGGGAGCCGCACAACCCCTCTGCCAAGCCTTACTGAAATCGGGCACCACCCCTCGAGAGGCCCCCACTGGGTGAGATGGAATTACGGCCCGCCAGAAGAATCTAAGGCAGAACTCACTGGGACAGAGGGGAATTCAGCCTTGTTGAACCTATCACTGTTCTGCGCTAGAGGAGATACAGGTGAAATAGCGTCAACTGGGAATCTAACCTTCCTAGGCTTTCTCTTAAACATTCTTCTCACTTTTCTTTTTGTGTTTTGGGAAGAGTTAGCTTGATTTATCGAGGAGGAATTGTTTTTTGGGGGGTTCTTCTTCTCTACGCACTGAGGTAACTCCTTTCCTAGATGCTGGGATTTCTCCTTTCCTGTGTGCTAACCAGGGTCTTCGTTCAAAATTACTGACTTACTTCTGCTACATTTATTAAAAATAAGAAAAACCTCCCCTGGTTCATGTGAAGCCCGGAGAAATCCCACGGGCGCTTGGCAATTGCCTACTTTCTCCAAGGATAGTGGGTGGACCTCAGAAAAAGAACTTTGAGATCACTTAAAATCTGAGATTGATCCATTCATTCTCCACAGAGAGGCCCCAGGATCACTGCCTGGGTGCATTTTTCTGCTGTGGCCGTAATGGAGCCCATTACATCAGAGTTAGACAAGTATCTACTATAAGAAACCGGCAGAATCTTCAATATCACTGATAATATGTCTAACACGTGGTCGGAGCTGTCAGTATTCTTTTCTACTAGGGACAAGATAGATCCCAAAATGCATTCAAGGCACTGCAGATACCTAGAAAAACATACATAGTCTTGGGAAATATTTACCGGTGGGTTCAACATTAAATCCAAAGGGGCAGAAAGATTACCCTGATCTGAAATGGACAAACTCGGTGTACCTGAAAACAGGGCCATAGCTTGGTTCCGTTGCTTTAATGCTTCGGACAGTGATTCCTCTCTCCTGTTCGGAGCCAGAGACTCCGGTTTAAATGGCGAGATCTCAGGTAGCGTATAGTCCAGACTTAAAGAGGGTTGGGAACTAAGGGGGATGGATAACCATCCCCTGCCTATCACTTCCTGACACATTGAGGACTGCTCTCCAGATTAACGCCGGCTGAATACAGCCAGAGAAGCTGCTTGAGACTGCATACTCAACAGGCTTGGTGACTTGGTAATGACCATTAAGGCCAACATTGGACCCCCCCCCCCACTGGGCCACCCTAGTTTCGACAGGAACTGCTTCTGCCTTAAACGCCCCCCCCCCCCCCGAGGGATTAACTGGGCAGTTTCTGTCATGTCTTCTAACATAAATGCTTTCTCCTCCAACACTTCGGAAAAAAGCTGGTATGTGCCCCCTCCTTTTAGAATACCCAAATGGAGGGGCTCTATTCTTCATCGGAATTGTCTCAGTATTTTGGCACAACGTAGTGCCTACCATACGGCCTGACTTCAATTTTTTTGCTCTCATCTTTACACTCACTCCTCACTCAAGAAGGCTGCTGGAACAACAAATCCTTTGAATCCCTGGGGATTAGGCTCACAGGCTTCACGGGCCCCACTGGAATGGCCCAAGTACTCGAGTCACAATCAATCACTCTCACAAAAAAGTAGCACTATGATAAAATGTTCTCGCAATATGGTGTATAAAAACTCCACCACTCCGAATTCACCAGGACCATGAGCTTAAAGACTGCTTCAATGTTCCGTACCCATAGGCAACATGGGCTGCTTCCGTCAAGTTGACTACAGAAATGACTAGGCCAAAATTGTTAATAAGCGGGCGGTCAGTCCAATTATTTAGACGTAGTACAAATCAAGGTTGAGAAGGGCATTCCAGAACCACGTAAGCCACACCCAGACCTAGCTGGACCACTTCTGCGAAGACCGGGGCACACACTCATCAGAGGCTGACCACAGCCACCGCGCTCGCCACTGCATTACTGTTTTCCCCTACTAACCACTGCCCTTTTTGCACCTTTCGCCTCCACTCCAATATTCCAAACGTCTGCATGGCAGGTGTGGGTGAAACGCAAGGGCTACTGTGGAGCAATAAGGGGGCCCCATCGTGTCATACTATATAAAGGCTCCTAAGACTACAGGGATGGATCCAGGGGTGCTTTCATCCTCTAAAGCGCTGTTAATGCACTTTTAACACATACTACTGCAGAATGTGACCCTAGACTACAGAGTGCCGCCTCACCCCATTACACTGTCCTGCCCTCCTTTGCCTTGGGAGGGGCAAAAGCATGCTCTCTTTGAGGATCCTAGAGGGTCTTTGAGGGTCCTGGCGGTTCTAGAGATACTGAAAGTCCTTGAGAAGAGAATATAGTGCTTATTTTTCTTGCAGAAAATGTTGAAAGCCTTTGGGGCTTTCAAAGTCCTTTTTAAGTCCTTAAAACTGGGTTGGGGGGCAAGTACTGGCCTGAGTTCTGGGGGGGGGGGTAGGCCCTGCTGCAGAAACAAGACACACTGGCCTACTGCCGGCCACTGCCACTCTCCCCAAGCCGGGCCCAAGGCTCTGAGCCTACTCCCACCTCCAGATACACCCTCCGCTCAACGCGCTGCCACCAGGATTCTGCTGAAAATCTCCACCTCAGGCCGCCTAGTGGGGCCTGCATCCAGAAGGTCTCCTCCTCCTGGCCTTCAATCCTCCCCCAGCTCCCGCACCGCCTGCTGTGAGAACTGTGGGGGGCTCGAGGTGCAAGGCGAGGCAAGGAGAATCAGCGGCGGGGGGTTAAGGGAGCGCTCAGGACGCTATGCCTCGCGCAACGTGCAGCGTCACACAGGAGATTCACCAAGTGGTCCTCCCAGCCACGCTCTCTCTGTAGGTTCTAACTCTTTGGTATTGTCTTTTGTTTTCTCATCTAGGAACGCTAGCCACGCACCAAATATGGTGTGTTGACGGTCATGAGTTCGAAATCCAAAAAAGGAAAATTGAATAGCATAAATTGGATTACAATAACACCTGCTATTTACAGTGCTTCAAAAGAAAGGTAGTACGGTGTGTAGCACTTTATAAAAATGAATAGTAATATGAGGGTATGCCTCGTGAAGGTCAATTTTAACTTGTTTGAAATCCAAAATTCTGCTCTCATATAGAAGAAAGATTTCCTTTTTCTTGGACCTGTCTTATTTGCCACCATAAGGCTTCTGAAAATCACCGCATTTTTAGCTTTGTTGCAAGTAGGTTATGATGAGACATCATTAAAGAGAATAACTGATTAGGATAATCAGATGTTGAGAGGTTACCAAATTATTTTTTGCCGTCCACCAATAGCTAACTTTTAATAGCCTGCAAATGTGCAGTAAATCAGCACCTGGGCAGTAGCATCTCCAGTAGTAATGTTTTGCCACATGACCTAGTTTGAATAGTTTGCTTGGTGAACATTATGATGTCATTAAAATTCATTTCTAGAAGCATCCTTTTTGCATATTAAATCTTGTTTTCCGAACTGACACCAAGTATTTGTGCTAAACAGTTGAAGTGATGGCATAGTTTAGTTCAGTGGTTCCCAGACTTTTGACTTCTGTGGAACCCGACCTTATCATTACTGGAATCTAAGGCCTCTCCCCCCCACCCCCGAATCATTACTGGAAGCTGGGTCCTCAGGCCTAAACATTGCCAGTGTTTTAAACTGCAAAACAATAAGCAAAACTACAAAAAAAGCATCCCACCAAACTCATACACAAAAGATAACAGTTGATTTATCTTGCAAACAAAGTAAAAAAAAAAAATTTAATTTTAATAGGAAGGTTGGAGCTTTTCTAAATCCAATTGAAGCCACACATCATCCGTACTATATTCCGTTTGATGCACCTGCACTACTACCATGGATAAAGCAGAGGATACTTATTTAATTTTTAGCCTTCAATTTCAGATTCCTTGGCATTCACAGTGTTTTAAAATTTTCAATTGTACATTTAGCTACTTTATTTATATGCACTTTTATTAATCTTCCAATATTAGTTAATTTTCTAAGCATCCACGGGCCCCTGGAGGAGGCTTTGCGGACCTCCAGGGGTCCATGGACCACAGGTTGGGAACCACTGGTTTTGTTCCTTTCCTAATCCTTTCTGTGCCTCTGTCGCAGATGAGGATTTTCATTGTTGGATTTTATAAATGGTGGAGGCTGAGCAAAGGATTTGTAGAGAGTTAGGTAATAGCTCAACTTAATTATTTTGCGATAATGTTTTTGAAACTATCATTGGGTAGCACACACTTGATTATCGGTGAGTTTGAACACTGTTAAAGACTGCATCTACCAGAACTCACTGGGAATGGGCAGGCAATGTAGTCACTTTTTCTATCTAGTTTATTATATAATGTGAGAAGTTTCCAGATTTTTCTACAACTCTGGGAGTTCTCTTGTGTTATGTAGAGTCAGTAACATCATCTGCGAACAAGTGACTCTTGAATAAATCGAAGGCTATTTTGATGCCCTCTTTATTTTCAGTAGGACACTTCAGTAGGTCTCAAGAGCCAGTGAGCAATAAAGGGAATATTGACCATAGACCCTGCTTTGTTTCTCTTGCAGATGTGTTTTTCTGATAAAATTCCCATCTGTGTGACTCTGGTCTGTGCTCGTCCAGTCGCAAGCCACTCAAGGGCCTAGTTCCCAGGGTATATTGGTTCTGTCGGTTCAGCTGCTGCCTGATCGTGGCAGCAGCCCTGCTGCCCAGCCCCTGGGCTGCTGACTCCAGATCTGGTGGCGACACCTCAAGAAGGGGGAGCCTTTTCCCAGAATGGGAGCGGGCCACACTCTCCTGCCTCTAGGGGAGCCAGAAGGTGGGTAGGAACATTTGGCTGCTCAAGCAGAGCAGAAGCAGGAGGAGGAGCAGAGAACTGACCCCAGCTCATCACCGTTCTTTGTAAAAAGGACAGTACTCATTGCTGAGCATTGAATTTGTGGGTGGCGGACCCCATCCTAACCTTCAGCCTGTTTTAACACACCAGTCTCCCCTCGCCTCCTGTCATGGTGGGGCTTTGGGGGCAACAGAAGCATTAGCCACACCTAACCATAATGCTGGCCAATCCTTTGCAGCTTTTCCCAAAAGGGTGGCTGTAAAATCACCGACAACACTGGATTAACTCTAGCATTCAAAATACTGCTGCCCTGAGTGAAAAACAACTATCTGCTCCAACTTACCCACATCTGTAACAATCAGGTAAACAGCTGGTCTCAAATGGCTGTTCAGAGACAGCCGCTCATATAGTCTCATGAACCTTGTAGTTTAAAAAATGTCAAATAATAGGTTACACAATAACTACATATTTGTTAATAAACATCACACCACCTGTCCTCAAACCCCTAACCTTTTCTATACATGTTTTTCAATGTAATTTTAAGAATGCTTAACAAAGTATTTATTTACTTCTCTCTGTACACTTAGCTAACTCTATCTCTTGCTCACATTCTTTCAGTCACGTTTTCAATTTATCAACAACAAACAATACATGCTTGTGTGCCGTGACCATAAATTCCTCGAAGCTTGGAAACAGAGGTTTCCCTTTAACTAAGACCTTGATGATCATGAACTCTATTTTTCAGTGAACTCTTCACCTATCTTTATTCATTGTGAAACTTAGACCTACACCAGTGGTTCCCCAACTTTTTCGACCCACGCCTCTCTTGACCTATTGACCTTTGGCCATGGCTCCCCCTAATGTTACTTTTGTTTGCCGGGTGGTGGGTATGTAAGCCCGGCCTTGGGAATACTTCCATTTATCTCCCTGAAAATAATTGGGATAATATACTCATAGATGTAACAAAATAAAAATGTAACAATTGTTTGATTTAAAAAAAAAAAAAAAATGAATTGGTTAAGTCAGAAACAATGCTATGCGGCACTGGGGGGGCATAAGGAATTAAAAAAAAATCTTTCTTGTTTTATCATTATGAATCAGTTGCATAATGATACTATTGTCTGTTAGACAGTAGTTTTGAAGATCACCAATTTTAACTATTCACTTTCATACACCCACCTTGTATGTTGCACTGCTGTTTCATTTCATGTGCCTTCACTCACAGCTCAACTTGTCAAATCATACTTCCCAGTCTCTCTATATATTCTATCACTGGCTATCAGTATGCACATCTTAACCAAGTTTACCTCTTCCCTACTTTGGTTTATCAGCATCTAAAAACATTACAGTCTAGCCCCCCAAAATTTAGCTGCATGGATTTTTTTGATTTCTTGCTTCACGTCCTCTGTTTCATACACTGCTAAGCTTCATGGTATTTATTTTTACCCATAGACTGTGTAAATATACATGAAAGTATACGTATGATGAACTAAGAGTGAGAGCCAAGGAGTAATGTTCAAGTATTTTACAAAAAGCAATGTAACATGTTTTTCCTATTGTCTCGGGATCAGACTCCCTGAAGCAATGAGCATGCAGCTTCTTTATAAATTGCAAGGGTGTTGCAAAAGTTCTGATGTCAAAAGATGCTGTTTCATTTCCTGTTAGCACACACTGAGACTGCCTGCTTTCAGTTTTTCTTTCTTTCTTGCATACATTCATGTCCACTCTAGTGATGCTCTGACTTCGGGTATAGCATCGTTCACCTGAGGCAATTAGGCCCATATATTTTTTTTTTTTGTGCTGCATTTGCGTCATTTTGTTACGCAAAACTTGCGCAAACTTACAAAATATTATGGTATTTTGTACGTTTGCGCAAAAAAATAACACAAATACGGCGCAAAAAAAGTATAAGTATGGGCGTTAGTTTCTTGCCAGGTAAAATCAGGGTATCTTTTCAGATAGCCTTGTAGGTGATTTAGTGGATCTTTAAGATGCTGCCTGCCCATAAAGAAAACCAAGTTAATATCCTCAGTGTAAAGAAATGGCTCCCTGTTGCAGTTACCCCCCACTTTTTGCCTGATACTGATGCTGACTTGACTGAGAAGTGTGCTGGGACCCTGCTAACCAGGCCCCAGCACCAGTGTTCCTTCACCTAAAATGTACCATTGTATCCACAATTGGCACACCCTGGCATTCAGATAAGTCCCTTGTAACTGGTACTTCTAGTACCAAGGGCCCTGATGCCAAGAAAGGTCTCTAAGGGCTGCAGCATGTCTTATGCCACCCTAGAGACCCCTCACTCAGCACAGACACACTGCTTACAAGCCTGTGTGTGCTAGTGAGAACAAAATGAGTAAGTCGACATGGCACTCCCCTCAGGGTGCCATGCCAGCCTCTCACTGCCTATGCAGTATAGGTAAGACACCCCTCTAGCAGGCCTTACAGCCCTAAGGCAGGGTGCACTATACCATAGGTGAGGGTACCAGTGCATGAGCACTGTGCCCCTACAGTGTCTACACAAAACCTTAGACATTGTAAGTGCAGGGTAGCCATAAGAGTATATGGTCTGGGAGTCTGTTTTACACGAACTCCACAGCACCATAATGGCTACACTGAAAACTGGGAAGTTTGGTATCAAACTTCTCAGCACAATAAATGCACACTGATGCCAGTGTACATTTTATTGTAAAATACACCACAGAGGGCACCTTAGAGGTGCCCCCTGAAACTTAACCAACTATCTGTGTAGGCTGACTGGTTCCAGCAGCCTGCCACACTAGAGACATGTTGCTGGCCCCATGGGGAGAGTGCCTTTGTCACTCTGAGGCCAGTAACAAAGCCTGCACTGGGTGGAGATGCTAACACCTCCCCCAGGCAGGAGCTGTGACACCTGGCGGTGAGCCTCAAAGGCTCACCCCTTTGTCACAGCCCAGCAGGGCACTCCAGCTTAGTGGAGTTGCCCGCCCCCTCCGGCCACGGCCCCCACTTTTGGCGGCAAGGCTGGAGGGAACAAAGAAAGCAACAAGGAGGAGTCACTGGCCAGTCAGGACAGCCCCTAAGGTGTCCTGAGCTGAAGTGACTCTAACTTTTAGAAATCCTCCATCTTGCAGATGGAGGATTCCCCCAATAGGGTTAGGATTGTGACCCCCTCCCCTTGGGAGGAGGCACAAAGAGGGTGTACCCACCCTCAGGGCTAGTAGCCATTGGCTACTAACCCCCCAGACCTAAACACGCCCTTAAATTTAGTATTTAAGGGCTACCCTGAACCCTAGAAAATTAGATTCCTGCAACTACAAGAAGAAGGACTGCCCAGCTGAAAACCCCTGCAGCGGAAGACCAGAAGACGACAACTGCCTTGGCTCCAGAAACTCACCGGCCTGTCTCCTGCCTTCCAAAGATCCTGCTCCAGCGACGCCTTCCAAAGGGACCAGCGACCTCGACATCCTCTGAGGACTGCCCCTGCTTCGAAAAGACAAGAAACTCCCGAGGACAGCGGACCTGCTCCAAGAAAAGCTGCAACTTTGTTTCCAGCAGCTTTAAAGAACCCTGCAAGCTCCCCGCAAGAAGCGTGAGACTTGCAACACTGCACCCGGCGACCCCGACTCGGCTGGTGGCGATCCAACACCTCAGGAGGGACCCCAGGACTACTCTGATACTGTGAGTACCAAAACCTGTCCCCCCTGATCCCCCACAGCGCCGCCTGCAGAGGGAATCCCGAGGCTTCCCCTGACCGCGACTCTTTGAACCTAAAGTCCCGACGCCTGGGAGAGACCCTGCACCCGCAGCCCCCAGGACCTGAAGGACCGGACTTTCACTGGAGAAGTG
Source organism: Pleurodeles waltl (assembly GCF_031143425.1). Taxonomy (NCBI): domain Eukaryota; kingdom Metazoa; phylum Chordata; class Amphibia; order Caudata; family Salamandridae; genus Pleurodeles; species Pleurodeles waltl. Next base: position 111,561,737 of record NC_090438.1, read on the forward strand.
ACCCCCAGGAGTCCCTCTCCCTTGCCCAAGTGGAGGTTTCCCCGAGGAATCCCCCCCTTGCCTGCCTGCAGCGCTGAAGAGATCCCGAGATCTCTCATAGACTAACATTGCGAACCCGACGCCTGTTCCTACACTGCACCCGGCCGCCCCCGCGCTGCTGAGGGTGAAATTTCTGTGTGGACTTGTGTCCCCCCCGGTGCCCTACAAAACCCCCCTGGTCTGCCCTCCGAAGACGCGGGTACTTACCTGCAAGCAGACCGGAACCGGGGCACCCCCTTCTCTCCATTCTAGCCTATGTGTTTTGGGCACCACGTTGAACTCTGCACCTGACCGGCCCTGAGCTGCTGGTGTGGTGACTTTGGGGTTGCTCTGAACCCCCAACGGTGGGCTACCTTGGACCAAGAACTGAACCCTGTAAGTGTCCTACTTACCTGGTAAAACTAACAAAAACTTACCTCCCCCAGGAACTGTGAAAATTGCACTGTGTCCACTTTTAAAACAGCTATTTGTCAATAACTTGAAAAGTATACATGCAATTTTGATGATTTGAAGTTCCTAAAGTACTTACCTGCAATACCTTTCGAATGAGATATTACATGTAGAATTTGAACCTGTGGTTCTTAAAATAAACTAAGAAAAGATATTTTTCTATATAAAAACCTATTGGCTGGATTTGTCTCTGAGTGTGTGTACCTCATTTATTGTCTTGTGTATGTACAACAAATGCTTAACACTACTCCTTGGATAAGCCTACTGCTCGACCACACTACCACAAAATAGAGCATTAGTATTATCTCTTTTTACCACTATTTTACCTCTAAGGGGAACCCTTGGACTCTGTGCATGCTATTCCTTACTTTGAAATAGCACATACAGAGCCAACTTCCTACATTGGTGGATCAGCGGTGGGGTACAAGACTTTGCATTTGCTGGACTACTCAGCCAATACCTGATCACACGACAAATTCCAAAATTGTCATTAGAAATTCATTTTTGCAATTTGAAATTTTTCTAAATTCTTAAAAGTCCTGCTAGGGCCTTGTGTGTTAAGTCCCTGTTTAGCATTGTCTTTTAGAGTTTAAAAGTTTGTTAAAGGTTTGAAATTAGATTCTAGAAACAGTTTTAGATTCTTTAAAAAGTCTTCCAACTTTTAGCAAAATAATGTCTGATACAGAGATGAATGTGGTGGAACTCGACACCACACCTTACCTCCATCTTAAGATGAGGGAGCTAAGGTCTCTCTGTAATATAAAGAAAATAACCATTGGCTCCAGACCTACCAAAATTCAGCTCCAGGAGCTGTTGGCAGAGTTTGAAAAAGCCAACCCCTCTGAGGATGACTTCACAGAGGAAGAAATTAGTGACTTGGAGGGCAATTCCCCCCTTCCAGCCCTAAATAGGGAGACCAGGGCCTCTCAAGCCCTGTCTCCAAAAATGATAGTCAGAAATGTTGCTTCCCTCACAGGAGGGTCCAGCATTTCTGAAATCACTGAGGATGCTCTCAGTGAAGATGACCCCCTGTTAGCCAGGATGGTCAAAAGATTGGCTTTGGAAAAGCAGCTCCTAGCCATAGAAAGGGAAAGAAAAGAGATGGGCCTAGGTCCCATCAATGGTGGCAGCAACTTAAATAGGGTCAGAGATTCTCCTGACATCCTAAAAATCCCCAAAGGGATTGTAACAAAATATGAAGATGGTGATGACATCACCAAATGGTTCACAGCTTTTGAGAGGGCTTGTGTAACCAGAAAAGTGAACAGATCTCACTGGGGTGCTCTCCTTTGGGAAATGTTCACTGGAAAGTGTAGGGATAGACTCCTCACACTCTCTGGAAAAGATGCAGAATCTTATGACCTCATGAAGGGTACCCTGATTGAGGGCTTTGGATTCTCCACTGAGGAGTATAGAATTAGATTCAGGGGGGCTCAAAAATCCTCGAGCCAGACCTGGGTTGATTTTGTAGACTACTCAGTAAAAACACTAGATGGTTGGTTAACTGGAAATGAAGTGTGTGACTATGTTGGGCTGTATAATTTGTTTATGAAAGAACACATTTTAAGTAACTGCTTCAATGAAAAGTTGCATCAGTATCTGGTAGGCCTAGGTCCAATTTCTCCCCAAGAATTGGGAAAGAAGGCAGACCACTGGGTCAAGACTAGGGTAACCAAAACTTCCACTGGGGGTGACCAAAAGAAAGGGGTTACAAAAACTCCCCAGGAGAAAGTGGGTAACACTAGAAACAAAGAAAAAGAGTCCTCTGTAGGCCCCCAAAAACCAGAACAGGTGGGTGGGCCCCAGGACACAACCCAAAACAAAGGTGGGTACCAGGGTAAGAACTGGGATGCCACTAAGGCATGGTGCCACAACTGTAAACAGTCTGGGCACCACACCAAGGACACTTCTTGTCCCAAAAACAAACCCCAGAACAAAATTCCTGGGGTAACCAGTGTAGCCATGGGAGATGACTCCTCAGATGAGGAGGTCTTCCTAGCCTTCAACTGGAAACAGGGCCCAACAGGTGAGTTGGAGATTCCAGAGGGAAGTAGACACTTCCACCACCTACTGGTGAATGGAATCCCAACCACTGCCCTGAGAGACACTTGTGCCAGTCACACTATTGTGCATGACAGGCTGGTGCTCTCAAACCAGTACCTCCCAGGTGAGACTGCCAGGGTAAGAGTTAGCCTAGACAGGGTCACTAAGAGGCCTGTGGCTTTAGTGCCCATAGAAGTGGGTGGCACTCTTAGCTGGAGAAGGGTAGTAGTCAGTACAGACCTCCCCCTTGATTGTCTCCTTGGAAATGACTACCCAGAGGTTAGTCAGAGCCCAAGAGAGGAACTGGTCCAGTGCCAGTCCTCTCCCAAGGATTCTGGAAGTCCTGCCTCTGCAGTAAAGGCAAGCAGGCCCCAGAAGAAGAAGAAAAGAAAACAGAGTAGGAAGGGTGGACAACCTTTAGCCAAGGTTACAGCAAGCCAAGGAGATTCTGCTCCAGTAGGGGAGAACTCCAAAAATGGCCCTGATAAAGTCCAACCTGACCCACAAAAAGTCCTGGCTAGTCAGGCAACTGTTAAAACTGAGTGGGTGGCTCCTCAGCTAACAGAAGAAAGAGTGGAAGAAGGGTGTTTACTACAAGATGTGGTAACCCCCACTCTAATACAGCAGACAGGCAACCTGAACCCAAAGAGGCCTGTAACTTAGCCCCTTCCCTTTTAGGTGAAGAGCTAAAGGTGTGGTTCTGGGCACTGACAGCTGTCAGTGGCCTCTGCTGGGTGTTAGCCTTTATGGCTGCACTATCCTTAGCATGGTGGTCTGACCCCATGCCAAATAGCAAGTTAGGCCCCCTGACCCTATTGGTCATGGTGGGGTTACTCCAGCTCTGGGTAACCTCTCTGGGTAAGCTAGGGGTGACCCTGGCCAAGATAAGGTTAGCAGAGGTGGACACCTCTAAGACCAAAATAGAGAAAATGGGTGAAGACATAAAAAGCACAGACAAGAGGCAGTTCAGACTAGGTCCTATCACTGTGGAAGTGGGTCAGTTCCCCAGAGGGAATGACCTGAACAGGAGGATGTAAGGCAGAGTAGGCCCTGCAACAAACCAGCCATTTCCTCTACTCTTCCTCGCCTGACAGACTAGGAAGACTCTTCCAGCGTTGGCTGAGTCTCCTGGCCTGTGGGCTGGGGGGGGCTTGTGTAAAGAAATGGCTCCCTGTTGCAGTTACCCCCCACTTTTTGCCTGATACTGATGCTGACTTGACTGAGAAGTGTGCTGGGACCCTGCTAACCAGGCCCCAGCACCAGTGTTCCTTCACCTAAAATGTACCATTGTATCCACAATTGGCACACCCTGGCATTCAGATAAGTCCCTTGTAACTGGTACTTCTAGTACCAAGGGCCCTGATGCCAAGAAAGGTCTCTAAGGGCTGCAGCATGTCTTATGCCACCCTAGAGACCCCTCACTCAGCACAGACACACTGCTTACAAGCCTGTGTGTGCTAGTGAGAACAAAATGAGTAAGTCGACATGGCACTCCCCTCAGGGTGCCATGCCAGCCTCTCACTGCCTATGCAGTATAGGTAAGACACCCCTCTAGCAGGCCTTACAGCCCTAAGGCAGGGTGCACTATACCATAGGTGAGGGTACCAGTGCATGAGCACTGTGCCCCTACAGTGTCTACACAAAACCTTAGACATTGTAAGTGCAGGGTAGCCATAAGAGTATATGGTCTGGGAGTCTGTTTTACACGAACTCCACAGCACCATAATGGCTACACTGAAAACTGGGAAGTTTGGTATCAAACTTCTCAGCACAATAAATGCACACTGATGCCAGTGTACATTTTATTGTAAAATACACCACAGAGGGCACCTTAGAGGTGCCCCCTGAAACTTAACCAACTATCTGTGTAGGCTGACTGGTTCCAGCAGCCTGCCACACTAGAGACATGTTGCTGGCCCCATGGGGAGAGTGCCTTTGTCACTCTGAGGCCAGTAACAAAGCCTGCACTGGGTGGAGATGCTAACACCTCCCCCAGGCAGGAGCTGTGACACCTGGCGGTGAGCCTCAAAGGCTCACCCCTTTGTCACAGCCCAGCAGGGCACTCCAGCTTAGTGGAGTTGCCCGCCCCCTCCGGCCACGGCCCCCACTTTTGGCGGCAAGGCTGGAGGGAACAAAGAAAGCAACAAGGAGGAGTCACTGGCCAGTCAGGACAGCCCCTAAGGTGTCCTGAGCTGAAGTGACTCTAACTTTTAGAAATCCTCCATCTTGCAGATGGAGGATTCCCCCAATAGGGTTAGGATTGTGACCCCCTCCCCTTGGTAGGAGGCACAAAGAGGGTGTACCCACCCTCAGGGCTAGTAGCCATTGGCTACTAACCCCCCAGACCTAAACACGCCCTTAAATTTAGTATTTAAGGGCTACCCTGAACCCTAGAAAATTAGATTCCTGCAACTACAAGAAGAAGGACTGCCCAGCTGAAAACCCCTGCAGCGGAAGACCAGAAGACGACAACTGCCTTGGCTCCAGAAACTCACCGGCCTGTCTCCTGCCTTCCAAAGATCCTGCTCCAGCGACGCCTTCCAAAGGGACCAGCGACCTCGACATCCTCTGAGGACTGCCCCTGCTTCGAAAAGACAAGAAACTCCCGAGGACAGCGGACCTGCTCCAAGAAAAGCTGCAACTTTGTTTCCAGCAGCTTTAAAGAACCCTGCAAGCTCCCCGCAAGAAGCGTGAGACTTGCAACACTGCACCCGGCGACCCCGACTCGGCTGGTGGCGATCCAACACCTCAGGAGGGACCCCAGGACTACTCTGATACTGTGAGTACCAAAACCTGTCCCCCCTGAGCCCCCACAGCGCCGCCTGCAGAGGGAATCCCGAGGCTTCCCCTGACCGCGACTCTTTGAACCTAAAGTCCCGACGCCTGGGAGAGACCCTGCACCCGCAGCCCCCAGGACCTGAAGGACCGGACTTTCACTGGAGAAGTGACCCCCAGGAGTCCCTCTCCCTTGCCCAAGTGGAGGTTTCCCCGAGGAATCCCCCCCTTGCCTGCCTGCAGCGCTGAAGAGATCCCGAGATCTCTCATAGACTAACATTGCGAACCCGACGCCTGTTCCTACACTGCACCCGGCCGCCCCCGCGCTGCTGAGGGTGAAATTTCTGTGTAGACTTGTGTCCCCCCCGGTGCCCTACAAAACCCCCCTGGTCTGCCCTCCGAAGACGCGGGTACTTACCTGCAAGCAGACCGGAACCGGGGCACCCCCTTCTCTCCATTCTAGCCTATGTGTTTTGGGCACCACGTTGAACTCTGCACCTGACCGGCCCTGAGCTGCTGGTGTGGTGACTTTGGGGTTGCTCTGAACCCCCAACGGTGGGCTACCTTGGACCAAGAACTGAACCCTGTAAGTGTCCTACTTACCTGGTAAAACTAACAAAAACTTACCTCCCCCAGGAACTGTGAAAATTGCACTGTGTCCACTTTTAAAACAGCTATTTGTCAATAACTTGAAAAGTATACATGCAATTTTGATGATTTGAAGTTCCTAAAGTACTTACCTGCAATACCTTTCGAATGAGATATTACATGTAGAATTTGAACCTGTGGTTCTTAAAATAAACTAAGAAAAGATATTTTTCTATATAAAAACCTATTGGCTGGATTTGTCTCTGAGTGTGTGTACCTCATTTATTGTCTTGTGTATGTACAACAAATGCTTAACACTACTCCTTGGATAAGCCTACTGCTCGACCACACTACCACAAAATAGAGCATTAGTATTATCTCTTTTTACCACTATTTTACCTCTAAGGGGAACCCTTGGACTCTGTGCATGCTATTCCTTACTTTGAAATAGCACATACAGAGCCAACTTCCTACACTCAGTGTTTGGGTATTTGGTTGAATTTCCTCAAGCTTTAGTAAGTAATGACAAGTAGGATGCCTTAGAGGGGCTGTAGAGTGATATTGATCAGGAGTTTATCTCTAATCATATGTGAAAGGGCCAGGGCCTGCCCTATTGTTCTGATAGTGTTTTCTGAACGGAAGGGTTTCACTTTTTCACTTAATCTGTATATCTACTCTATATAAAGGCATGCTAATTATTTTGCAGTAGATATTTTAGCAGATGCCAAGACATTAGCTATGTTAATACAGGGAGTGCAGAATTATTAGGCAAGTTGTATTTTTGAGGATTAATTTTATTATTGAACAACAACCATGTTCTCAATGAACCCAAAAAACTCATTAATAGCAAAGCTGAATATTTTTGGAAGTAGTTTTTAGTTTGTTTTTAGTTTTAGCTATGTTAGGGGGATATCTGTGTGTGCAGGTGACTATTACTGTGCATAATTATTAGGCAACTTAACAAAAAAAATATATATACCCATTTCAATTATTTATTATTACCAGTGAAACCAATATAACATCTCAACATTCACAAATATACATTTCTGACATTCAAAAACAAAACAAAAACAAATCAGTGACCAATATAGCCACCTTTCTTTGCAAGGACACTCAAAAGCCTGCCATCCATGGATTCTGTCAGTGTTTTGATCTGTTCACCATCAACATTGCGTGCAGCAGCAACCACAGCCTCCCAGACACTGTTCAGAGAGGTGTACTGTTTTCCCTCCTTGTAAATCTCACATTTGATGATGGACCACAGGTTCTCAATGGGGTTCAGATCAGGTGAACAAGGAGGCCATGTCATTAGATTTCCTTCTTTTATACCCTTTCTTGCCAGCCACGCTGTGGAGTACTTGGACGCGTGTGATGGAGCATTGTCCTGCATGAAAATCATGTTTTTCTTGAAGGATGCAGACTTCTTCCTGTACCACTGCTTGAAGAAGGTGTCTTCCAGGAACTGGCAGTAGGACTGGGAGTTGAGCTTGACTCCATCCTCAACCCGAAAAGGCCCCACAAGCTCATCTTTGATGATACCAGCCCAAACCAGTACTCCACCTCCACCTTGCTGGCGTCTGAGTCGGACTGGAGCTCTCTGCCCTTTACCAATCCAGCCACGGGCCCATCCATCTGGCCCATCAAGACTCACTCTCATTTCATCAGTCCATAAAACCTTAGAAAAATCAGTCTTGAGATATTTATTGGCCCAGTCTTGACGTTTCAGCTTGTGTGTCTTGTTCAGTGGTGGTCGTCTTTCAGCCTTTCTTACCTTGGCCATGTCTCTGAGTATTGCACACCTTGTGCTTTTGGGCACTCCAGTGATGTTGCAGCTCTGAAATATGGCCAAACTGGTGGCAAGTGGCATCGTGGCAGCTGCACGCTTGACTTTTCTCAGTTCATGGGCAGTTATTTTGCGCCTTGGTTTTTCCACACGCTTCTTGCGACCCTGTTGACTATTTTGAATGAAACGCTTGATTGTTCGATGATCACGCTTCAGAAGCTTTGCAATTTTAAGAGTGCTGCATCCCTCTGCAAGATATCTCACTATTTTTGACTTTTCGGAGCCTGTCAAGTCCTTCTTTTGACCCATTTTGCCAAAGGAAAGGAAGTTGCCTAATAATTATGCACACCTGATATAGGGTGTTGATGTCATTAGACCACACCCCTTCTCATTACAGAGATGCACATCACCTAATATGCTTAATTGGTAGTAGGCTTTCGAGCCTATACAGCTTGGAGTAGGACAACATGCATAAAGAGGATGATGTGGTCAAAATACTAATTTGCCTAATAATTCTGCACTCCCTGTAGTGTAATGAACAATCTCTGTAACTGTTGCTATCTTATCTTTTCTGAAGGCGGTAGAGCGATACTGAAGTCAATAGAAGTTGATGACCAAGGTTGGGTGGGTGCTAGAATATGTCTCAACATTTGTGTGCTGTTTTAGGAAACTGCACAAGTATAAACATATGTGTAGCCTTCATATGCGGCCACCAAAGATCTCAATAGTCAATTCCTTCCATGTTACAAAAAATATTATTTCCAATTTTGTTCTCATAATAGTTGTAAAATGTCTCTTACTTGTTGCCTTGAATTCAAGAGGTACTGGAAATAGATCAAGATATCATCCAAACAAACCACCAAAAACACCACTATAACGTCCTGAAATACCTCATTATGAACCAGTGAAATGTGGAAGGAGTATTATATAGCCCATTGGGCATTACAAAAAATTAAAAATGCCCAAACTGAGTATGGAAGGCAGTCTTATGTTAATGCATCTCTGAGATCTAATTATGTATACCTTCTTGCTCCTCTTAGGGTTCTAGTAATGTTTGGATAAGTGGTAACAGAAAATGGTTCTTTATTGCAATCTTGTTTAATTCGATGCAAGGTCTTAAGTCTCCAACGCATTTTTTGACAAGAAAGATGAGGCCTTGCTGGAAATTCTGAAAGTTGAATGAAGCCCTTGCATAGATTGCCTTCTATTTCTTCCCTTTCCGGTCTCAAAAGGGGATAAATCTTACCTTTGTTTGCAGCATCTGGCTGAAGATCAATTGGACAGACATATGAATGATTGCCAAGAAATCACTTAGCTTCTTTTGCATTAAATGTCATTAGTGATTGCAAAAGGTCTGCTTGAGGTAGTCTCCAGATTTTGCATGGTTGCAACTAACTTTTACTTTATGGAAAATAGATAATACCAATGGTAGTATGCAGAACGTCATGTAATGGTATGTTGTTACCATCTGATTTCAGGGATATGTTTATATAACCAATGAAAGGCTAAAATAATGATAAATGCTTGAGAAACTAGGATATCTAATGATATAGTCTTCTGATGGGCATGTCAGGCCATCAATAACGGTACAGAAGTGTGAGGTACTGCTCTAAACACTAATAGCTTTCTGTCAACCATGCATACTTCCTGTGGTTGGTATTTCAATATCTGTGGCAGTTTCAATGTTTGATAAAAGATAAAAGGTGGCATCAATATAATTTCTAATAGTCCCACAATATATCAGAGCTGAATTACGTGGTATTTGTCCATTGGATAAATGCAGCTGACTGGGTAACAAGCAATGTATTAGTTTATCCAACAGGCAACATACACACAATGTTGTATTAAAGCTCTCTTTCCCCGACTTAGTACCCCTAAGTTCTAGACTTTTTGTTTTGTAAAGAGTCTAACCGGAAATTTGGGATATAGTGATTCAGTTTACCACACTATGAACAGAGTGATGTTGTGACTCTTCACTCACGTTTTTCGTTGGTTAAAGAACAGGTTTGACTGTAACCTATTTGCCTGAGTTCAGAACCAGGTTCAGGTGCCTCAATAAGTCTTCTGCAAGAGAAAATGGAAGTTGTCTTAAAATTGAATGGATGGCTTCTTTCTCATGTTTAACTCAAATTTCCTTCGTATAATCTTTGGTCAACTTGAACAAATAAATCAATGAATATTCTACAATTTCGAGAAATCCACACCCTAACTTGTTCTTCCATTATATCCTCACACTGCAATGTGCAGGTGAAGCTTGGTAGTTCCAATCAAAAGTGGACACTGGGTGTTTTAAACAGCTATACAAGTAATTCGATCTTGACTGCTTTGTCTTAATTTCAATAACTCTTCTATAGCAGCACATGTGTTTATCCTTGCTTAAAAATAAATAAAATAAGTCTTTTTTGAAGGCTGAAAATAAGTGAAATTATTTGGATTTGCAATTATGTGCTGTAAGAAAACAGGTTTTATGCAGGTTTCCTTAAACTTTTTGCCCCATTTATAGATTACTAGCTGCTGGTTTTCGACTTTGAGAGTGCACTGAGGCCTGATGTCCAGACCTCACTGCCAGTGTTCTTTTCCTTTATGATGAATTGGATACCCCCAATGGGCATGTGCTGACTTACTTATAAGCCCCTAGTATATTGTACCCAGGTACCAAGGGCAAGTAAGGCTGGCTGTCCACATAAGAGCTGCGACATTTGTTGTGCCACTCCGTGTGTGACAAAGTGAAAACATGACTTTCAGCTGCCATTGCAGACTGGAAAGGCTGTGCATGCACTGCACACCTGACTGCCATTATCACTAATGTCAAAGTCCCTTACCTAAATATGTCTCCTCTAAGGTAGGCCTATGACACCCTATGCCAAGGAGCTGTGCATTGTTAAGATAGACATATATTTTCTGATATGTCTAAGCAGCAAGTCCCTAAAGTGTCAGAGTTTGCTGAGGATGGTTAAGTAGACTTATAAGTTAGTTACAGAGTTAACGTTTGGCACTCCAACGCATCTAACTTTTGACAGAGGTTTCTAACCCTCTCACATAAGGTATCAAGTTAAAGGGGACATCAAGTGTGACTCAATGGTTCAGTAGATATTTATGTCCACTCTAATGCTGGCCACTTTTGGGAAAGTTGCCGTACTTTGACTCAGCTAGTCCAGTGGCTTCAGAGAGGCACAAGTACTGAGACAGGTTACTGCCCACCTGGGGAGACATTAGAACACTTACCAAGCTGAGAACAAAGGCTGTTGCCGCACTGGAGGTGCGACCCCCACCCACAGGATCAGTTGCAAATGGTGTTAGCCCGAAAAGCAAGCATCAAAGGGTGAAGCTGCCTTTGAAGGGCTACTGTGTCAACACACCTACGCAGAAAGCCATTTGTTTCCCCTAGACAGAGTAGAGCCAGGGCCAAAGGAGGGAAAACCGGTTTTAGAACCAGTTTTCCATGGCCGTGCTGCCCATGGTATCCACACCCCAAGGAGTGGGCTACCGAGGTCTTCACACTCGAGGAAGACTTCAGCCATATTGGTTGTGGCATGCAAGGTGCACTCTGGGATAGCCAGATGTCCCACACCACTGGAACTGTGCCATCAGTTAGAAGGGGACCTACTAGCACTTTGGCTAGTGACCACTTTGTCCCCTTGGTGCATCTTACTGGGATATAATGGGCACTCCTTGCACCTGAGATGTCAGTACTCACTGGATTTGGACCAAGGACGAGAAGATGACCACTCTGCATCCGTTGGAAGTGCACAAAGAAAGGCTGTGACTCCGAAGCAACAGCACCTGCTGCACTTTGGGTTACTGGAGTTTGGACCCTGTTCTGCATGCCTGGCTTGGGGAAAAGTTGGTTCGCAGCCCCAATCTGAAGCAGAGACTCCAAGGATCAGTTGGCTGACCCTCCAGAACAGCACTGGGGAGATTAAAGCTGGAATATCCCAAACCGCACTCGTGTAGCCACCACAGCTGTTCTGCTTCTACCGTATGCCCGGCACTTCAACTGACAATTTGGGAATAGGCAGAAGTTGAACCCAAGTCTGCTGGACCCGTGGGTGTTCGTTGTGACCCGATTCATCTACCCTGAGGGACACTAGCCCCCACCAAAGATTTGCCCCAGAACCGCTGTGTTGCAAGAATGGAAGGTCTGCATCAGTAGCTTTTTGACCCATGCATGGAGGTCTTTGCAGGACCCTGAGATCCGTGGCCGTAGTCGCCCCCACTCACCTGTGGACCGAGGACTTGACCAGACTCACCCCCATAAACCACACCGCATCTGGCGTATCCATTGAGCATCCTCAATCCTGCATCCCTCAGCATCAGGACCACTCCATAGAAGTCAATAGCGGTTGTCCTGTAAAGTTGGAGCTCACTTCTAAGATGCTCTGGTGGACAGGTAACTGTCCAAAGTTTCCTTTCTTTTTTCCTAGAACTCTGTCCTGTCGGAATTGGTCACCCAACCCGGGTTGGTGTCGCCCAGCTCAGTGTATCAAACTTTAACAAAGTTTTCAAAGTTTTGACTTGCCAATGCTTGTTTGCGCTTGATAAGGTTTATAAATGCTTTTAATATTCATATCTCTGGAAACCCTCCAGTGGATTTAAGCCATGAAGGGCTCTAAATATCATAAACATATGCTCTATTTTTATAAATTGTTGTTGTGTCTCTTTCTTGTTTGGTGACTTTCTTATTTTGTTGTTTGTTGTTGTTAAATGCTTTACCCATTGTTCCTTTGCTAAGCCTTGGTGCTCTATGCCATAGCTATCAAAGGGTTGAGCAAATAACTTTGACTTGACCCAAGAAGACAAATCCAAGTGTACTGCACAATAAGGTCCCAACCCTGCCATATAGTACAACCATTTTCAGACACTGGCATAGCCCAAATAGATGTTTCACCTGTCAGGTTGCACTTAACATAAGCTGCCTTGACTTGATCAGTAGGAAAAGCTTATGATTTAAACATAAATTGAATGTGGCTCTGGTTTACAAATACTAAACAATTTCTGGAGTCTCCATTGAACATGTCTGGTGGTTGTAGACTTTCAGGGCCACATATTAGATGCAAGACACAGTGTAGAAGCCTGTAATTGGGCATCCCTGGCTCATCTACTTAGAGCTTCATGCTCTAATTCCAAAGATTCTATCCTGTCTTGGATTTGTTTAATCTTATTCTCTGTACTTGAGAATCCATACTTGTAGTATCCATGCTGCTTACACCTTAATATGGGGTGGCTTCACAGTCAGGTAGAACTAACAGACAGCAGCAAACTTAGAACTTTGCACTTCTCTTTACTAATGAAAATAAACAAACTGGTAGAGAAATAATAAATTTCAGTTCTGCAAAGAAGAATTGCTGATCTGAGCAGCAACTGACTGAAGCGTTGTGATGTAAGTAGCAGTGAGCTTGGGCAGAGGACTATTAAAGTTGGCTCTGAAACACACCACAAGCTAGTCACTGCAGTAGCTGACTGTTTGCCAGAGGACGTACACCAGGAACTTGCAAGAACTAAGATGCTGGTAACTTGAGGAGACTGGAATGCCTCTGGCTTGCATATATGCATTTGTTCTTGCTGCTTCACACCATGTACATGCGACACACTACTCCATTGCACATCCACACTTGCTATTAACTTGGTATAAACCCTCGTTCCACCTTGTTGCCATTACCTGCTTTGTCACTGTGTTCGCAGAGCAGCCAAGGCTGCTGAAATTCCTTTCTGCGCTCCATAGGACTGTCTTCCATGGCCTTTGTGCGTCTTGAAGATGACTTTATTGATTCAGTGCTTGACACATGACTACACATACACAGATCTCTCCCCAATAGTCAGTGTTCCTCGTACTTAGAGTATGTTGTACCTACGAGATGTGCTCCAGATAATCGTAATCTTTGTGGATATTTCTAATTGCTTCCACCAATGATATTCCACAGTGGAGGCTCTGCTTAAGTACCGGGATACATCATTCGCTCCATACATTTGGCTTGGGATGGTACATTAAGTTGTTTTACAATCTGTGCCACAACATTCAAAAGTTGCATTTTTATACACAACAGCTGTATAGGGAAATGAGTAGGAGTAAACCTCTGACAAATCTATTTCAAGTCAGGAGAACGCAATAAAAAATTACATATATGGCTGATATTTCAGGAGTTCCACAAGAACTTTGGCAGTACTGCTGCAAAAAGTGCAGCTATTCACCACCCTACACTCATTGTTTTTACTGTTAGGCAAATCCCTGCATGTAAAATGCCAAGGGGCATATTTAAGAGCCCCTAGCGCCACCTTGGCGCCGCCATAGCATAATTCTTTTTACGCTAAGGCAGCGCTAAAGTGGCATTTCCCCCGTGCATATTTATAAAGTGATGCAATGCATGCATTGCTCTACTTCGTAAACCCTTGTGCCACATTATGCCTGCACCAGGCATAATGTATGCAAGGGGAGGCGTTTCCCCGTTAGGGGGTCTGAAAAAATGGCGCAAGGAAATCTAAGAGATTTCCTTGGGCCATTTTTTTGGGTACTTTTAACGCCTGCTCTAAGCAGGTGTTAAAACGGGGCATACCATGATTTATAATGGGCTCCTATGTACTATGCAGGAGTAGCGCCCAATAGATTTTAAAAAACGACGCTATTGCCCCCTACCCTGCGCCATAGTGTGCCATATTTTAAATACGGCGCACACATAGTGGCGGTAGGGGGTGCTAAGGGGCGCAAGGAAATTGGCGCTGCACTGGGTGCAGCGCCACTTTCCTTTAATCTGCCCCTGTGTTTATTAGTCTTTGCATCATTCCTAGTCCACAAACCCTCACACTTGTAGTATCATCCGCTAAGGACAGTTTATTTTTGTGAGTGGAAACAGATGAACAATAGACTGCCTGAAACAGGGCCACTTTATTGTGGCACACACTGACCAGTATTGGCACAGGATCTTTGCCCATAATCGCCAACAAATTTTGTTCTGTGAACACTCTATCAGACATGATATGCATGTCTGAGACTGGTCTCCTTCACTCTCAGAGGCTCATATTCCCATAAGACCCCCACAGACTGCCAACCCTCTGCTGTGCACAGCCTTCAGAGGTGTGTAGCAGTGCATTAGCCCTGTGACCAACCACCGCACTTAATCTCAGCTGCACATGGCTGAACCCGACTGAGTACGTCCTGAGGCCTGCACAGTGGTCGTCTATGACCAGAACCCTTGTACATATATATATATATTTTTTTTGGTAGAACAGTACCATAGTGTAGCCTCGCTGGATACCAGGTGCTGATGCCGCAGTACCAGCAATCCAAAATGTATTTCTTTATTTTTAACTTAAGGGAAGGTCCCCTTGTGCACATTGGCACTGGGGGTCATGGTGAGTCGATCCAGCTCCTTTATGTGGCTTTTTAATTTTTTTTTCAAGAATCGGGGACAGAGTCCACAAGTCCTGTAATGGCTGCTGCGAAATTTTCTTCAGTGTTGTGGCCAGTCCATCAGATCATCCAGTACCACAGTACAAGCGCCAGTATCTAAATGACTAATGGGAGAAAAACCTCCCTTGGCCAATCAGGATTGCCTAGTTTTAATTTTTTTTGGTTTCGCAGGATTCCTTTGGGACTCCTGAGGGACCAACCATCAAGATATACTTAACCTTTTTTGTGAGTTAACTCTGTCATGCCCAACCCTATCAAGCATTTAAATTTAAATGCTAGGGGGTGTGGCCAAGATGGCAGTCGGATAGGATGTGCCTCTCCGTCCCTCCAACCCTGCCACTGGGGACCTGGCTGCTGGCTCCGGATAATGCCTGAGAGCTGAATGCCGAGGAGGCTCTCAATATGGAGGCAACCCCAGACTGAGTGTGGCGGCATTAGGGGGTGCATGGAAACTGCATGCGTGTCTCGACTGCCGGCACTGCTGCCCAGGGAACTGGATGGCGACCCCTTCCCCCACGAGCAGCAGATGCTGGTGCACCGGAGGAGACAGGGGGTATGATCGACAGCCACAGCCGCACTCTGGCTGGGCCTAGCCACGAAGAGCGCCTTAGGCCCTGCATGTGAGCTCTCTCAGCATACTGCCCCAGTGGGCTCCCTCCCCCACACAAGCGCCGGCCAGCCCTCGCATTGGACCAGTTCTAGAACTTTGGCCCCTGGCCCTTTGGATTCCGCTGGGGGGAGTGGGCGGGGGGGGGGGGGGGAGAAGAGGATCATCGTCTTTCACCCTGGGGCTGAGGACTCCTGGGCACCCTTAGACTGTAAGTCCCCACTCCTCCATTCGTCGGACTGTGAAATTGGCCTAGATCATTTGTCCCGGCCCCCAGGTCCTGTGGATTGTGCTTGGGGGGGCCACAGGGAGATCATTGACCTCCTTGGACCTGACGCGGGCTCCCTGGACCCAACATCGCCCTTGCGGAAGAGTATTCAAGGTGGTCCCAGGCCCCTCCCCCCACCACTAAGAACCGGGGCCTTCACACAAGACCTGGATCTACCTGAGTAAGTTGACTGTCAAATTCTGCCGCATATTCTAAAGAGCTGCCAATGAAAATTTTTACGGCGGGTTGACCCTCCGGCAGACCGGGTACCTGGATTGGGAGAGCTGGACCCCCTGTGCCAATGCGGGATCCCTGGGGGATGTGGGGGTTTGCCTCCTCGATAGCCGTATGGTGGCCCGGTGCCCTCTATAGCCTGTGATGGGTGGCGAATGTCGCAACCAACTGTAGGTGGGGTCTGCCCCCCCTCTCTTCAGCACTTTTGACCCAACTCAGCCCACAGAGCACAGTGTACACCCAACAGGGCACAGTCTGCCGTCCCCATGGCGGCAGCGCGGCGACCTTGAGTACCATAATCAGCACTGACCTGAGGTCCTGGAGGCACTGCGTCGATTGTGTGGTCAAGCACATGGAGATAACACCAGCTTGCTTTAAGAAAGACAGGTCACTAAAGGAGATGCTGACCAAGCAGACAGGGAACAAAGTGGATGATGGTGCTCTCTCATCGGCACCCGGACACTCACCAGCTGGGGGTAGGAAGAAGGGTCAGTTTCATGCGCGTTCCTTGAGGGGCTCTTTGACTCCCTAAAGGCAGATCTCCAGTTGGTGAAGAAAGAGCTCTCATTAGATTTGAAGGAGGTGCGTTTCGAACTGCGGGAAGTGGGGGACAATCTCCTGTCCCCTTGATCCACTGGAACAAGATCACCACCAACCAGCTCTCCACATCACTGAGCCTGAACCCCCCCGGCAGCTCAACGGACCCCAACCAAGCAGCCAACAACCTCACACAGTGGATCACCAACTGCGCCGACCACCTCGCACCGCTGAAAAGCCATC
Source organism: Pleurodeles waltl (assembly GCF_031143425.1). NCBI lineage: Eukaryota > Metazoa > Chordata > Amphibia > Caudata > Salamandridae > Pleurodeles > Pleurodeles waltl. The sequence continues at coordinate 111,578,709 of NC_090438.1, forward strand.
CCACCAGACCCAACAACAAGAAAGCCCCCTGGTTCAACAGCGACCTCAAGAACTCCAAGAAGAACTGCCGCACCCTCGAGAAAACCTGGCGAAAAAATCCAACTACAGACAACATGACCGCCCTCAAGCACGCCTCCCGCAAACACCACCAGCTGATCCGCACCACCAAGAAGACAGCATTCAAAGAACGACTAGACAACAATGCACACAACAGCAAGGAACTCTTCAACATCGTCAAAGAGCTCTCCAACCCCAGCGCCGGAAACAACGACATCACACCCTCACAAGACCTCTGCGACTCACTCGCCTCGTTCTTTCACCGCAAGATAGCCGACATACACAACGGCTTCGGCGCACAGACCACGCACCCAACCACCAAACCAACGCCCCCCAACACCACCCTCTGCGCCTGGACCCCGGTCAGCACCGAAGGCACTATCCACACGATGAACACCATCCATTCCGGATCTCCGACCGACCCATGCCCCCACCATGTCTTCAACAAGGCCGACTGCATCATCGCACCCCATCTCTGGGACATCATTAACTGCTCCTTCAACACCGCCACCTTCCCAGAGAGCTGGAAGCATGCCGAACTCAGCGCCCTCCTGAAGAAACCCGCAGCCGACCCCACCGACCTCAAGAACTACCGCCCCATCTCGCTCCTCCCGTTCCCTGCCAAAGTCATCGAGAAGACCGTCAACAGACAGCTAGCCGCCTTCCTCGAGACTAACGGATCCCTCGACCACTCGCAGTCCGGCTTCCGTGCCAACCACAGCACTGAGACCGCCCTCATCACAGCCACTGACGACATCCGAGCGCTGCTCGACAACGGGGAAACAGCGGCACTCATCCTCCTGGACCTCTCCGCAGCGTTTGACACTGTCTGCCACCACACCCTAGTGCAACGCCTCAGCAACATCGGAATCCAAGAGAAGGCACTAGAGTGGATCATCTCGTTCCTCACCGGAAGAACCCAGAGAGTCCGCCTCCCCCCGTTCAGTTCCGAGGCCACCAAAGTCATCTGCGGCGTACCGCAAGGATCGTCACTCAGCCCCACCCTATTCAACGTCTACATGAGCCCCCTCGCAGCCATCACACGCCAACACAACCTCAACATCATCTCCTACGCCGACGACACCCAGCTGATCCTCTCCCTCACCAACGACCCAGCCACCGCCAGAACCAATCTGCACGAAGGGATGAAAGACGTAGCCGAGTGGATGATGAATAGCCGCCTGAAGCTGAACGCAGACAAGACGGAAGTCCTCATCCTGGGATCATCACCTTCTGCCTGGGACGACTCCTGGTGGCCCCCTGCACTGGGCAGCGCACCCAAACCAACGGACCACGCACGCAACCTGGGCTTCATCCTGGACTCCTCCCTCTCGATGACCAGACAAGTCAACGCTGTTTCATCATCATGCTTCAACATCCTACGCATGCTCCGAAAGATCTTCCGATGGATCCCCACCGAAACCAGGAAGACGGTCACCCAGGCACTCGTCACCAGTCGACTGGACTACGGAAACACCCTTTACACCGGAACCACGGCCAAACTACAGAAAAGATTCCAACGCATCCAGAACGCCTCTGCACGCCTCATCCTCAACATCCCTCGACACAGCCACATCTCTGGACACCTGAGAGACCTGCACTGGCTCCCCGTCAGCAAGAGAATCACGTTCCGTCTCCTCACCCACGCACACAAGGCCCTCCACGACATGGGCCCCAGGTACCTCAACAACCGCCTGACCTTCTACACTCCCACCCGCCAGCTATGATCGATCAGCCGCGCCCTCGCCGCCGTTCCACGCATCAGGAAAGCCACCGCGGGAGGAAAATCCTTCTCCTACCTGGCAGCCAAGACTTGGAACTCCCTCCCCATTCACCTCCGTCTGACCCAAGACCACCTCTCCTTCAGGAAGCAACTCAAGACCTGGCTGTTCGAGCAGTAGCGGTCCCCCCCTCCCCCAGCGCCTTGAGACCCTCCGGGTGAGTAGCGCGCTTTACAAATGACTGATTGATTGATTGATTGATTGAGTGTCAACTCTGGAGGAGCACGAAACATACAGAGATGAGGAGATAGAACAGCTCCAGCAAGAAGTCCCGCAGATTAGGGAGCAACAAATAGACCTACAAGCCCATACCGAAGATTTGGAGAAGTGATCCAGATGCAACAACATTCGCATCTAGGGGGCCCCCACTGGTGCACAGGAGAATGACGTTGCCTCATACATTCGGTCCCTCTTTAACCAGATACTGGGACCGGATCCAACAGCAGCAATTCACCTCAACAGAGTGCACAGAGTGGGCCCACCACGACAGACAAGCATTCCCCCGGCCGAGATATTGGCTTGTGCCCATGACTTTCCACTCAAAGAGAAAATATTCCAGCTGGCATGTGACCAGCACCCTTTAAAGTTTAGAGGACATTCAATCATCCTCTAGCAGGACTTGTCAGCTATCACCCTACAGAAAAGAAGAGAATTCCGCCCATCACTTCCTACATGCGAGACAATGGAATATCTTACACATCGAGCCACCCCTTCCGCCTTGTGTTCCGGTGGGAGGGTAAAGTGCATCAGCTTCTCTCCCTGAAGGAAGCAGACAAGGTGCTACATCTGGATGATCCATCAGGAGATTCCCAACTACTACCACCCCGGGAGCGGAAGGCCAGGAAGTACCTTTGGTGGAGGGTGGTTTCCCAGAGAGAATACAGCTCTGACCCAGCGACCATGGCACTGGAACGCAGAGCAGTACTCGACTCGCTGACAGGGAAGTAGATTAACCTGACCCTGACTGATGCTGAAGAGGTTTGAGAGCTGGTCTTCTCCAGGAGGCAGCTGGGGGCAGCGAGGGGGAGGTGTGGGGGCAGTGGGACAATTATCAGACCTCCATGGCATCATGACCATAAAACTCGACATCCACATAGGACAATTCCAGGCAACTCTGGCTCTGTTATCTTCCAGGTTTTGTTTGGGGATTTGTTTTGGTGTTGTTTATTGAGGGCAATTGGTACACACACTTGAAGAGAGCGGTAGGCTCCGACAGCACACACAGACATTTTATCTTGCCTCTCCCCCTCCAACATAGCCTATACACGAAGCCTGCTTAGGGCACAGATTAATGTAACCTCAACCACCTCCTTATACCACACAATACGTTTAAAGTAGACACTCTCAATGTAAAGGGGTTAAACGATGGGCAGTCCTCTCCTACCTGGAGCAGACACGTGCCGACCTATGTCTGCTGCAGGAAACCCACCTGATACCCGCTGATCATCACATGTTGTGCTCCAAGGCCTTCCCACAATAGTACTTTTCCTATTGAACACTAAATCGACGGGGTGGCATTGTTGGTCTCTCGCTCCTTCCAGGGAAAGGTGAGGTGCAAGAGGACTGAGATTAAGGGCCACCTTCTGGTGCACATAATCCAATTGGGGGGTCACCAGATTGTGGTGGGCACCATATATGCGCCCAACAAGGGCCAGGAGACATTTCTCTGTTGAGCCCAATCGGAGGTCATTACTGCTCAGTAGAACTATGGGGATCTGAGCTTTGTGTTTTGTAATGATCTGGATACATCTGGGCTGAGATATGAGGGTACTGGGGCTGTTTCCTCAGGAGAGGCCCAGTGGATGGAAGAGCTGGGTCTTAGGGACCTATGGAGGAAATGCCATCCTGCGACTATACATTTTATTCACATGCTCATAAGACATATGCTAGACTGGACCATTTCTTTGGTACTACTGGGATCCAGAACTTACTCCCGGAATTTGTAATCAAACCCTGGTTGCTCTCTGATCACATCACGGTCTCTATAGTAATAAAGACTATAGAGGAGACCATGGCAGTGGAGAATGAGGGGTACCCTACTACACAGTTCCCCTGTGGTGAATCAGATCAATCAAGTGATTTCCACCTTATTGGAAAAAAGTGGCAATGCTGACCCTGCTGTGGGGAGAATTCAGAGCCATCTCAGCTGCTGACAATAAACTCCGTCAGGAGAAAAGGGAACAATTGGACCACCAAGTGTTAGAACTAGAGAAAATTCATAAGGGCACAGGTGCGCCACGGGCCTGGAGACAGCTAGAGGCAGCCCAGTCTCAACATGCTGGCCTAGATATAGACAGGGCTGAATACGCCCTCCTACGACTCCGCCATTCCATTTATATGGGGACAACAAATGTGGTTTCTTACTGGCCAGCAGACTTTGCGCTCAGTGACAGGCAGCCAGGGTGGAGATGCTCAAGTCCCCTGATGGAAATGAGATTATGGAAGATGTGCACATAGCCTCCATGTTCCAAGGCTTTTATGAAGGTCTGTACTCCCCTGGCTTCCAGTAGGGGCAATCCATACAAATTCCTTCAAGGGGTGCACATGGCCCGAATGACACCTGCTCAGGTGGCTGCGCTGGATAGACCGATTGGGATAGAGGAGGTGATCACCACAATTGCGTGCTTACAACCTCTTAAATTACCTGGACCTGACAGCTTCCCAGCCCTGTTTTACAAAACATCCTGCACCAGCCTTTTTCCAATACTCACCCAAGTGTTTAATGCGATCACTGGCCCCGAGACGGTCCCACCTTCCATGTTAGAGGCTTCCATTGTAGTCATCCCTAAAGCTGGGAAGGACTCCACCCAATGTGGATCGTACAGCCCTATCTCCCTCCTCAACATAGACGTCAAGCTACTCACAGGCATTCTGGCATCCAGACTGAACCCTCTTATTCCTCGGCTGGTGGACCCAGGCAGGTTTTATTCCGCACCGGCAATCTAGCGACGACACCAAGCCCCTACTGTGCCTTGTGGACAAGGCTGAGCACTCCCGTCTGAAATACATGCTTCTCAGTATTGATGCCAAGAAGGCATCAAGTATGACCGCGTTCATTGGCTGCACCTCGAAGCCAGCTTAGAACATTTCGGCCTCTGCCATAGATTTAGAGCCTGGACCGGGAGCAAGTACAGCCACCTGACAGCCTTGGTGCAAGTTAATGGCTGAACGTCACCCTATTTCCCATCCACCGGGGGACAAGACAGGGGTGCCTGCTCTCACCGCTGCTGTTCACCCTATACATGGAGCCCTTCGGCCAGCGGGTGCGTGGTAGTCCTGACATCACACGTATGGTCTTTGGCATGGAAGAACACACCCTGGCATTATATGCAGAAGATGTGATAGTTGCATTGGACAGCCCTCAAATGGCTCTCCCATTCCTTCTTCAGGAGATGGAGGCCTTTGGGAACGTGTTGAGTTTTCGGATCAATATAAAGAAATCCCAAGCCCTTAATCTATCACTTCCCCCAGAAACAGTGACGCTCCTAGCTTGCCAATACCTGTTCCAGTGGCAACCACTCACCCTCCCATGCCTGGGGATCCAGCTCGCCCAGACGGTCTTGGCAACGTCAAAGCTGAACTACCAAACTCTTCTACAAAGTATACGGAGGGACTTAGCGCAATGGAAAATTTACCCCATTTCCTGGCTTGACAGAATAGCGACCATAAAAATGTAAGTGCTCCCGAGAGTTCTTATTCCAGGCCCTACCTAAAGAGCCCCCTCCAGGTCTCCTGCAAACCTTAAAAGGGGAGATCAATCGATTTATTTAGGCAGGGAAGAAACCTCGTATGGTTTGGTCCCTGACTTACCACCCTCTGCTGGCGGGGGTCTTGGCCTACCTAGCATAATACAATATTACCACGTGGTACAACTCTGCTAACTAGTGGAGTGGTCCGGGGGGATCTGACAAATGTTGGTTGTTTATGGACCAAGCCATAGCGGGCACCTCCCTTTGGAAAATCCCCTTCTTACCAAAGCAACATTGACATCGACCTTGGGGCCTGCACTCTTCACCGGTTACCTGCACAGTCTTGGAGGTATTTGACCCCTATAGTAGAGAACCCAGACTTTACCCCGGGCCTAGACCAGAGTGCTTTCTACCACTGGCACAGTAAGGACTGCAGCGCTATTTGTCACATATTTGACCTACATGGCTTGAGGGCAGCTCATGACCTCCCGGAGACGGAGAGGCTACGGTATCTACAAATAGGACATTGAGTGCTTCACCCCCCCAGTGCGGACGGGGGCCAAGAGACCCCTAACAGATTATGAGAAATGGCTGTTGTTGAAGGATTCTGACAAACATCTCATTTCGGATATATACACCTTGTTACAACGATCATTCCCAACACCTAGGCCGCCAAGTCAGGCACGGTGGGAGGTTGAACTGGGGAGGACATTGATGCCCATAGAATGGGAGGATGTATACTATAGAGCACGCCACTTTGTGTGCAATATGACCAGCGTAGAGACGGTGATGAAAATAGCTACTTATTGGTATCTCACCCCTGTGGGCTTTCATAAATACGACCCTAAACGAAGTGCTGAATGCTGGAGACGGCGTGGCGCTCCTGGTACATTGGTACATTTGCTATAGGATTGCCCAAAGCTTGCCCCCTACTGGGAGGAAATCCTGAACAACATAGACTTCCACCTCCAGACTCAACCTTCAAGCTTCCCCACATACATAATATTGGGACTCCCCAACTATTTGGCATTCCCACTCAAATTCCCTAGAGGGCGGCAAATTAGTTTCGGTTTGGGGGCTGCCTTACAAATCATTCTGGCTTTCTTGGGCTCACCTACACTTTGAACACATTTGGGATGGCTTCATAGATTGTGGCATGTCCTGGGCATGGAGAAACTCTCTCTGGTGCTCTCTGACCGTGGTGATACCTTTAGAGAACTGTGGACTCCATACCTGTCTCTCCTTACCAGGGAGTTTTGTGAACTCACTTGTTGTAGGAAAGTACCATCTTGCCTGGCATGTTACCCCCATATTTCACTGTATGTAAGTTGTTTTAGTTGTATGTGTCACTGGGACCCTCCAGCCAGGGCCCCAGTGCTCATAAGTGTGCCCTGCATGTGTTACCTGTGTTATGACTAACTGTCTCACTGAGGCTCTGCTAATCAGAACCTCAGTGGTTATGCTCTCTCATTTTTTTCCAAATTGTCACTAACAGGCTAGTGACCAATTTTAGCAATTTACATTGGCATACTGGAACACCCTTATAATTCCCTAGTATATGGTACTGAGGTACCCAGGGTATTGGGGTTCCAGGAGATCCCTATGGGCTGCAGCATTTCTTTTGCCACCCATAGGGAGCTCTGACAATTCTTACACAGGCCTGCCACTGCAGCCTGAGTGAAATAACGTCCACGTTATTTCACAGCCATTTTACACTGCACTTAAGTAACTTATAAGTCACCTATATGTCTAACCTTTACCTGGTAAAGGTTGGGTGCTAAGTTACTTAGTGTGTGGGCACCCTGGCACTAGCCAAGGTGCCCCCACATTGTTCAGGGCCAATTCCCCGGACTTTGTGAGTGCGGGGACACCATTACACGCCTGCACTACATATAGGTCACTACCTATATGTAGCTTCACAATGGTAACTCCGAATATGGCCATGTAACATGTCTATGATCATGGAATTGCCCCCTCTATACCATCCTGGCATAGTTGGCACAATCCCATGATCCCACTGGTCTCTAGCACAGACCCTGGTACTGCCAAACTGCCTTTCCCGGGGTTTCACTGCAGCTGCTGCTGCTGCCAACCCCTCAGACAGGTTTCTGCCCTCCTGGGGTCCAGCCAGGCTTGGCCCAGGAAGGCAGAACAAAGGACTTCCTCAGAGAGAGGGTGTTACACCCTCTACCTTTGGAAAATGGTGTTAGGGCTGGGGAGGAGTAGCCTCCCCCAGCCTCTGGAAATGCTTTCATGGGCACACATGGTGCCCATTTCTGCATAAGCCAGTCTACACCGGTTCAGGGACCCCTCAGCCCTGCTCTGGCGCGAAACTGGACAAAGGAAAGGGGAGTGACCACTCCCCTGACCTGCACCTCCCCTGGGAGGTGCCCAGAGCTCCTCCAGTATGCTCCAGACCTCTGCCATCTTGGAAACGGAGGTGCTGCTGGCACACTGGACTGCTCTGAGTGGCCAGTGCCAGCAGGTGACGTCAGAGACTCCTTCTGATAGGCTCCTTCAGGTGTTGCTAGCCTATCCTCTCTCCTAGGTAGCCAAACCCCCTTTTCTGGCTATTTAGGGTCTCTGCTTTGGGGAATTCCTTAGATAACGAATGCAAGAGCTCATCAGAGTTCCTCTGCATCTCTCTCTTCACCTTCTGCCAAGGAATCAACTGCTGACCGTGCTGGAAGCCTGCAAAACTGCAACAAAGTTGCGAAGACGACTACTGCAACTCTGTAACGCTGATCCTGCCGCCTTCTCGACTGTTTTCCTGGTGGTGCATGCTGTGGGGGTAGTCTGCCTCCTCTATGCACTAGAAGCTCCAAAGAAATCTCCCATGGGCCGACGGAATCGTCCCCCTGCAACCGCAGGCACCAAAGAACTGCATCACCGGTACCCTGGGTCTCCTCTCAGCACGACGAGCGAGGTCCCTTGAATCCAGCAACTCTGTCCAAGTGACTCCCACAGTCCAGTGACTCTTCAGTCCAAGTTTGGTGGAGGTAAGTCCTTGCCTCCCCACGCCAGACTGCATTGCTGGGAACCGCAACTTTTGCAGCTACTCCGGCCTCTGTGCACTTCCGGCGGAAATCCTTCGTGCACAGCCAAGCCTGGGTCCACGGCACTCTAACCTGCATTGCACGACATTCTAAGTTGTCCTCTGGCGACGTGGGACTCCTTTGTGCGACTTCGGGTGAGCACCATTTCACTCCTCTTCGTAGTGCCTGTTCCGGCACTTCTGCGGGTGCTGCCTGCTTCTAAGAGGGCTCCTTGTCTTGCTGGGCACCCCCTTTGTCCCCTGACGCAATTGGCGACATCCTGGTCCCTCCTGGGCCACAGCAGCATCCAAAAACCCTAACCGCACGACTTGCAGCTAGCAAGGCTTGTTTGTGGTCTTTCTTCAGGAAAACACTTCTGCACGACTCTCCACGGCGTGGGGCATCCATCCTCCAAAGGGGAAGTCTCTAGCCCTTGTCGTTCCTGCAGAATCTTCAGCTTCTACTGTCCAGTAGCAGCTTCTTTGCACCCACAGCTGGCACTTCCTGGGCATCTGCCCATCTCCGACTTGCTTGTGACTTTTGGACTTGGTCCCCTTGTTCCACAGGTACCCTCGTTTGGAAATCCATTGTTGTTGCATTGCTGATTTGTGTCTTTCCTGCAGAATTCCCCTATCACGACTTCTGTCCTCTTTGGGGAACTTTAGTGCACTTTGCACTCACTTTTCAGGGTCTTGGGGTGGGCTATTTTTCTAACCCTAACTGTTTTCTTACAGTCTCAGCGACCCTCTACAAGGTCACATAGGTTTGGGGTCCATTCGTGGTTCGCATTCCACTTTTGGAGTATATGGTTTGTGTTGCCCCCATCCCTATGTGTCCCCATTGCATCCTATTGTAACTATACATTGTTTGCTCTGTTTTCTAATACTATACTGCATATTTTTGGTATTGTGTACATATATCTTGTGTATATTTGCTATCCTCATACTGAGGGTACTCACTGAGATACTTTTGGCATATTGTCATAAAAATAAAGTACCTTTATTTTTAGTATATCTGTGTATTGTGTTTTCTTATGATATTGTGCATATGACACTAGTGGTACTGTAGGAGCTTCACTCGTCTCCTGGTTCAGCCGAAGCTGCTTTGCTAAGCTACCATTATCTATCAGCCTATGCTGCTAGACACCCTATACACTAATAAGGGATAACTGGGCCTGGTGCAAGGTGTAAGTACCCCTTGGTACTCACTACAAGCCAGTCCAGCCTCTTACACTTGTCTTAAATACTTGAGACATCTTCACCTAGCAACCACAGAAGACTCCCAGTGACTGTTACAGGAGGGATGGGAGGCAAGATTGTGTGGTGCCTTGTCGCTGTTTAAGGTGACTTGGTATAGATGTACCCAGGGGTCGGTGGTTTCTTGTTTTTTACAGTTGCAAGTTTCATTGTTGAGGGAGCTGCGCTACCCAGACTGTTGGTGGTTTCTTCCATTAATATACCTCAAAAATGCTAATAAAGAGATTTAACCAATAAGCGTAAATACTAATTTCTAAAAAATGGCTGAACCAATTTACACCGAATCACAAACAAAGCTTGCTTTCTGAGTAAAGTTTTAACTTTTTGCCAAATTTGGTGTTATTCGGTTAAGATCTTTTTTCTTGTGTATCGGAAAGCAAAGTTTCCTATGGGAATTAATATGATAAATCACACTTTTGGGATCCCCCTTTCTCTTGGCCATTTTTCTTGGCTTGTTGTATAAGCACAAAACTTTCCACGAAGCCAAACCATACTACCCTTTCTTTTTAAAGTTTTATACAGATTGACAACAGTACCAATGTTATTAGAAAAAGAAACTCTGCTCTACCAATGGCGACTGCCTCTTGGTAACATACAGAAATATAACTGTAGTAAAATAAAAAGGGTTTGGGGTTATCGCCAAACTTAGGAAAAAAATAGATTAGTAATGGAGAGTCCATTAAAAAGTATTGTGGGTAACATGCAAGTATAATAGGGGCCTGATTCTTAAAGAAGGTCGCGAAAGTGCACCCAAAGGTACACGTCCTTGCATTTGTGCAAATTTATGACTGTTGGGAATACACAGTACAACAGAAGTAGCCCTTTAGACCGTGGTCCTAGCAAACGTCTGTAAATTTCATTTTGGCATGAGCAAACATATGCAGGTATATTTGCTCATGCACAAATCTGCTGATTGAATGTAAATTCACTTTCCAACACCCCTTTGTTGTTAATTCCCGCCATTGTCATGAGTCACTTTTCAAGACTGGAGGGCGATTCCCTTCACCAAGTAAGTTTATGAGAGCTCAGAGGGTCACAGGAAATTCCAATCCTGGAACTACCAGTTTCTGTCGACTTCCTGAGTCTGTATGTAGATTTGTAGAAAAGTGGTATAATCTAAGTCTTGTATAGAATATGAGCTCCAACATAATCAGAAAGGCTATTAGCTTTACTGCATGTCACCAAAAGGGGCAAGTGGATTTTTAAAGGACAAGTAGATTTCTGAAGCATCCGTCTCTTGGACAAGTAGATATTTAAAACAAATTCACACACCTGCAGGAGGTTCATCTCCAATGATAATATCAATTTTGTGTCCCAGTGCAGTTCTAGAGTATATAATAGCCATTATGAGGTAAGAGGGAGTGGGTTCCACACCTGCCGCATATCTGTAACTCTACCTGATCCATTGACCGCCGGGCTTCCCCTACCTGCACCGTTTACACAATTTTATTGGATTATTATTGCCTGGAGTGTTTATTTTTTTACCATCTTTCATTTGCAATCTTCCTGGTTGCCTGAGGGTTGGCAAATTTCCTGGTCTAGATAGCTAAGCAATGTCAGTGTATTGGGGGGGGGGGGGCAGTACTCCAGTCTGACTAGGGTCTCACTCTCAGGGACACCGAATAGGCAGGCAGAGGTTTCAGAAATGCATGTTTCAGTATACCATTGTGTTTCAATGTACCGGTATCTGTACAAATTTGGGTTATAGGATGCGAAGGATGTGAGTTTTTCACAAGTAATAAATCCACAGTTGTCTTTTTGCTGGGAACCAAGTACCCTATTATACTACTGGACTCTCTCAGGCTTGCGAAGCAGAGCAGTCCAAGGCCTACTCAGGGTATGTCGTGGCAACAACAATCAATAAATCATTGTCCAGTCAGTGCTTTTTCTTTGAACAAGAAAAAGTACTTGTGAGGATTTGGGTGTACCATATAGTATTGCTGGGAGACCTTACCGTACAGGACACTTGCAAATACTGTCTTGGGTCCAGTCAGGCACATTTACTTAACCTTAAGTTCAACCCCAACTGTGGCTGCGAGCAGTAAGGCTTAGCAAAAGAAACAAGACACCAATTTATAAAAAATACATTAGTTTTCATACATTTTGTGAGACCTTAAGCATCAAAATCCACTGGAGGGGTCTGGAGATACAGATTTTAGAAGTAAAAAATACTTTTTGTATCAACCACAAACAAGCATTGGCCAACAAAAAGGAAACTTGAAAAGCTTGTAAAAATTTGTTTGACAACTCCGGCCCAAGTTGGGAGCCAAGTCCGGCAGGACAGAGGTCTAGAGGGCCAGAAAGGATACTTTGGACAGTCACCTGGGTTTTTAAGGCAAGATCCAAAATTTACAGGACGAGTGCCATAGACATCAATGGAGCAGTCCTGATGCTGAGGGATGCAGGCAAAAAGATGCTCAAAGGATGTTCCAGTTGTGGTGCGTTTGACAGGGTGCCTTTGTGGTAATTACTTGATTCAAGGATGGAGCGGGCAAACTTGGCCACAGAGGTCAGGGTCCCTCGAAGTCCTCTATGATGCAGTAGCCAGCCAGTTGATGCTGGGCTACTGGTCAGTCTGCACTATGATTTGTTCTACTCCTGGAGTTTCTCCTTCCAAAATCATGGCTGTAATAGTAGATTCTTCTACTGGAGATCAAATTAGAGCTCAACACACTGATATAAAAGCATTTACCACAGCGGTATACACAATAATAGCAGAAACACCAGATTTATTGGTGAAGGGTCAGTTAGCCAAAGAATTCCTTTTTTGACAACAAGGGCAAGATTCTGGATATCTGACAGTGAGTTGATACTGCAAATATGGCGCTCTAATAGCCTGTGATCATAACCATGTCTTATGGGCATGTGTTATATTCATTGAGCAAGAAAGAATGATCAAGGAAATACTGGATGATCAACTGTTTGATGACAACTCTAGGAAAACGGCTATAGTCTTTCAGGATAACACAACATAACATAAGTATTTGTAAAGCGCAAGTTCACCCGTAGGCCTCTTGGCGCTGAATAACAGATGTTTATTGTGACATACCATTAAGGACATTATTGGAAGTAAGGATGCCCACACCAGTTAGAGCCCTTGGTTCTGTTAGGGATGCAGACCTTTCCCAAGTACCAGACACCTTATGGAAAAGGGTCCCCATGATGTAGGCCTTATTGTACTGCTACTCTGTTCAGAATTACATTGAAGGAAGGTGCTATCCTACCCAGGGTGAGACAGTATCCCCTTTCTAAAGAAGCACCGGACGGCATTGCCCCACTTTACAGGCATTGTTACAGCAAGGTGTAATTTACCCTGGAGTGTCACCCAAGAAATCTAAGGGTAATACTTGGCATATGGTTCAAGACCTGCATCCCCTGAAAGATGTAGTGGTACCTGTTAGAAATGGGGGTTTTGGTTGGCAGTCAGGTTACCCCCTGTCCAAGCAAAAGCCCTCACTCTAGTCAGGGTAAGTCACACACAATCCAAGATTATCCTGTGCCCACCCTCTGGTAGCTTGGCACGAGCAGTCAGGCTTAACTTAGAAGGCAATGTGTAAAGTATTTGTGCAATAAATCATACAATACCACCATATAGCACCACAAAAATACACCACACAGTGTTTAGAAAAATATATATAATATTTATCAGGATAATTGTAGGTCAAAAAAGAATAAAGTTGCAATGGGAAATTGTAGAGATATCACTGAAAAGTGATATAAAGGGGGTCATTCTGACCCTGGCGGTAAAAGGCAGTTACCGCCGGTCAGAATACCGCCATAACACTGCCGTGGCTGCGGGAACCCGCCAGGGTCATTCTGACCCACAACTGCCAAACCGCCAAAAACCCGACCTCCACTGAAGGCCGCCACATCAGCGGTCAGCGATAAACTGGAGATGACCAAACCTCCACTGTCACGCCAACAGAAATACGCCCATGCCATTACGACCCACGAATCCACGCGGCGGTTTTTCAACCGCGGTATCCCATTGGCGGTACACACCGCCGCGGTCAAAATACACACACACATAGAAAACTCAGCCACATTGGACAATTACAAATACACACACCTGATACACATACAAACACCACTCCCACACAATCAATACGATATAAAACACACACCCACATCACCCACAAACCCCCACAAATCGAAATTCAGAGACAAGGCGCAATACACAGAGAGAGAGCACAGGGAACGCAAACCACAACACACACAGGAACCCAACATCATCCCCCACACTACATCTACGCAAAAAACACCACACACCACTACACTCATCACCACAAACACCACCCCCCACCTCATCCACACCACCCCATGGCACCCCAAAGACACCCCAGGTTCTCGGACCAAGAACTCAGGGTCATGGTGGAGGAAATAATTAGGGTAGAGCCCCAGCTCTTCGGCACACAGGTGCAGCACACCACAATAGCCAGGAAGGCGGAGCTATGGCAAAGGATCGTCGACAGGGTCAACGCTGTGGGACAGCATCCCAGAAATCGGGAAGACATCCGAAAGCACTGGAACGACCTACGGGGGAAGGTGCGGACGATGGTGTCAAGACACAACATCGCTGTGCAGAAGACTGGCGGCGGACCCCCACCCACTCCACCCGAATTCACAGCATGGGAGCAAGAGGTCTTGAACATCCTGCATCCTGAGGGCCTCGCTGGAGTAGGCGGAGGAATGGACTCTGGTAAGTCTAATCTCAACTACTTCACCCCCCCAACCACCAGCATGCCAACCCCCACCCCCACCCTCACCCCCAACCCCCCAGCACATATCCTCCCTGCTAATGTCTCACCAGCACAACCCACCCAAACCAACACCAACCCCTGAATGCCAACACAAACCATGGACACCCATCACCTAAGCATGACCACTGCACATACCCATCCCCCCCCCCCAAACCACCCTCACAACTCCTCCTGTCACCTAAGCATGACCACTGCACATACCCATCCCCCCCCCCCCCCCAAACCACCCTCACAACTTCTCCCACAAGGGAATGCCAGCACTGGGGGACAAGGGCACCCACAAATCGCACGCCATGGCACACACAGAAGCAATAACCATACTCTTTTACCCCAGCAGGGCCCGAACGCCAACACACCGGCCCGGAGGGTCCAGAAATGTCCATCCCACCCCCAGAACAGGCCCCCAGTGATGACAGCAGCTCTGTCGACCTAGAACCTGATGACCAGCCCGGACCATCGGGGACCTCTAGACAGTCGGTTCCCCTCAGGCAGCCACAGGCCCCAGCAGACCTACCCCCCTCTGGAAACCCCAGCACAGCACCCACCCAGCGGGCCCATGCCTCTGTCTCCAGGACAGGTCAAGCAGCGGTGTGTCTACCACTACAGGGCACCCAGGGCAACCCACCACCCCAACAACAACAGGGACCTGGGGGCAGTGGTAGTGGGCACACCGTCCAGGGGACAGAGGCCCAGGAACAAAGGGGAACTGGGAGGGCTGCTGTGCGACAGAGGGAGGACAGGCCTAGGGAACCCACTGTCCAAGAGGCCCTCACCACCATCATGGGAGCGTACCACCACTCCCAGGAGACGATGGCGACGGTCCTGGCCAGGTTCCAGGAGATCCAGGCCATGCAGGAGGGCCAGTACATGGGGTTCCGGGAAGAACTGCGCAGCATCAGTTCCGCAATGGGTACAATCGTGGTGGCACTCAACCAGATTGTCACCACATTGCGGGACCATGTGGCCCCCCAAAGGGCCCCTGCCACTAGCATGGAGGAAGAACAGCCCACCACCTCCGCCGGCGCTAGTGGTCAGGAGGCCCCGACACAACAGCAACGGGCCACCCGGACCCCACCCCCTGCAGAACATGAACCACCCCGCAAGAAAGGCCTGAGATCTAGGAAGAAGACAGAGTAGGATGTCAAGACCCCCGCCATGCACGGATCCCCCCAGATGTCATCCCACTGTCCCACTTGTTCACCCTGTCCAACCTTGAACTGCCCCTGCTCCACCTTCCACAGGCATATGGACAATGCACCTGTGCGAACGAGAGTCTGGACTCTGCCATGGACATGCCTCCACCATCACCCATCACCCTTTTTGAACTATACACCAATTTTTGCACTTCAATAAACACAATTATTGCACAAAAACCATCTGGAGTCTGCTATTTATTTTTTTAAACCAAATGTATCCGATATAACCAACCAAAAATTTCCAAATACACTGTGATGACAACATACCAGTGTCACACAGCGGTAGTCCATGGGGAAATAAACCAGAGGGCACTCCGTGGGGACCAGATCACTGAAATAGGAAGGCAAATTCACAACTAAGTTACCATACATTGGGGTGAAAGGTCAGACAGTAGAGAGCCAGTACTGTTACAGATATAATAAAATGCAGGAGTAGATTCTTACCTGTGTGTTACTGGAAATACTGCAGTATCACTCTGTCCCTGTTGTCTGTGTCGTCCTCTTCGTCTTCCTCCTCTTCACTCTCCGCAGGCTCCACAGCGGCCACAACACCACCATCTGGACCATCCTCCTGCAGGAAAGGCACCTGGCGTCGCAAAGCCAGGTTGTGAAGCATGCAGCAGGCCACGATGATATGACACACCTTCTTTGGTGAGTACATTAGGGATCCACCTGTCATATGCAGGCACCTAAACCTGGCCTTCAGGAGGCCGAAGGTCTGCTCGATCACCCTCCTAGTACGCCCATGGGCCTCATTGTACCGTTCCTCTGTCCTTGTCCTGGGATTCCTCACTGGGGTCAATAGCCAAGGCAGGTTGGGGTAACCAGAGTCACCAATTAGCCACACACGCTGTCTATGTAGCTGTTCCATCACATAAGGGATGCTGCTATTTCGCATGACGTACGCGTCATGCACTGACCCTGGGAACTTGGCATTTAAATGGGAGATGTACTGGTCAGCCAAACAGACCACCTGGACATTCATCGAATGATAACTTTTTCGGTTCCTGTACACCTGTTCATTGTCTTTTGGGGGGACCAAAGCCACATGGGTACCATCAATGGCACCAATGATATTGGGAATGTGTCCAAGGGCATAGAAATCACCCTTCACTGTAGGCAAGTCACCCACCTCAGGGAAAATGATGTAGCTCCGCATGTATTTCATCAGGGCAGACAACACTCTGGACAATACCCTTGAAAACATAGGCTGAGACATCCCAGATGAAATGGCCACTGTAGTTTGAAATGATCCACTAGCCAAAAAATGGAGTACTGACAGCACCTGCACTAGAGGCGGAATCCCTGTGGGTTGGCGGATGGGTGACATCAGGTCTGCCTCCAGCTGGGCACACAGTTCCTGTATAGTGGCACTGTTGAGTCTGTAGGTGAGTATGACATGTCGTTCTTCCATTGTCGACAGGTCCACCAGCGGTCTGTACACGGGAACATTCCTCCGTCTCCTCGCAAGTCCCAGCGGACGGTGCCTAGGAAGGACAACATGGAGCACAGAGTCAATCAACCCACAGGTAAGTTCCCACAGCCTGCACAGTACACGAATCTCTCTGGATTGAATAGCATGTATGATTGTCGATGCAAGGCCTAGCCATGTGTGACGCAGTAGGAATTAAGCCATGTGGGCCCTTGAAATGGCGGCTGCCTGACCTGTGAAGTGTGACAATGTGAAGTGAGGTCATTGCGCTGGCGTGGCACGCCGTGGCGGTAGGCGGTCGAAGACCGCGGCGCAAAGCAGCATTGGTTAACATTGAACCCTATGGGTTTCAGGAGCCAATGACGATGTGCGCCGGCGGTCGCGGTACGCACCGCCGCGGTACGCACCGCCGCGGGCGTGACCACCATTTTCTCTCTGCTTAATCACACGAGACCTGAGCATCCACAGGAGAGGACCTATACTGCAAGTGCTGCTGTGACCTCGGTCTGGAAGTGACAATGGCTGCTGCGACTGGGGAAAGGGCCCCCGCCTTCAGTTCCGAAGAGTTGGAGAAGCTCGTGGACGGGGTCCTCCCCCAGTATGCGCTACTCTACGGTCCTCCAGAACAACAGGTGAGTACACGGGGGCCAATGCATAGTGGGCAATGCCTGTGATGAGTGGGGTGGATGTACGATGGAGGGGAGGGGAGCGAATTACGAATGCATGGCACGACAGATGAGAGCATGTGCCACATGGCAAGTTTGGGGAGGGGGGGGCACTCACATCGAGCATGCAGAAAAGTGATGATGTTTCTTTTCCCCCCCTGTACATGTCACATAGGTCAGCGCCCATCAGAAGATCGATATTTGGCGTGCCATCGCCAAGGACGTCCGGGCCCTGGGGGTCCACAACAGACGGGGCACCCACTGCCGCAAGAGGTGGGAGGACATCCGCCGCGGGAGCAGGAAGACCGCCGAGGCACTGCTGGGGATGGCCTCGCAACCTAGGAGGGGTGCCAGTCGTACCTTGACCCCCCTGATGTCCCGGATCCTGGCGGTGGCCTACCCCGATTTAGATGGGCGCTTGAGGACATCACAGCAGACACAAGGGGGTGAGTACCAGCACATTCAGCTATATTTGCGCGCAGTGGAGGTGCCTGGGTGGGGGAGGAGGGCTGTGGGTATCCCTAGGCCAGGGCGATTTCTGTAGGCTAGGCCCCTCCGTGAGGTATGGTCCTGTGCCCCCGCCCCCCACCTCTGTAGGGTGCCTAGTAACGCTATTCATGGACCTGTGTATTCTGTGTGGGCAGTTGTCGCCCATAGGCTTGTAGGGCATGTCCCAGTGAATGAGTAGTGTACCCCAAGTGCGCAGCGTAGTGCAGGGGGCTTCTGTGTCTGTCCTCTCCGCCAACGGTGTCCCCAATGCATGCACTAAACTTGTCTTTATTTCTCCACCCCCCCCCATTTTCTTTGTTTTTCTGTGAATGTGCAAGAGGGAGCTGCATCTCACATGGCCCCGGAGGGCCATGCAACGGACTCCGACATGACCAGTGAGACGGAGGGCGAGGGGGGCTCCACCACGGGGACCCGTGCAGATGTCAGTGACACCTACACGTCCTCGGATGGGAGCTCCTTTGCGGTGGCGGCAACATCCGTGCCCACCGATACTACAGGTACAGCCGCCACCCAGCACACCAGCTCCGCCCTCCCAGCAGCCCCTCGGCCTTCGGCCCGTGCCCGCACAGCCAGGAAGGCGGCCATCTCCTTCGCCCCAGGCACCTCAGGCCCTGCCCCAGTCACCCCTGCTGCCCTCAGTGAGGAGGTCATTGACCTCCTAAGGACCATCATTGTTGGGCAGTCTACCCTTTTGAATGCCATCCAGGGTGTGGAGAGGGAGGTGCATCAAAGCAATGGATACCTGGAGGGCCTTCATTCGGGTCAGGCTGCCCAGCAGCGATCGTTCAACGCTCTGGCCTCAGCACTGACGGCAGCGATTGTCCCTGTCTCCAGCCTCCCTCTTCTAACTCCCTCCACCCAGTCCCACTCCCCTGTTCCTCTGCCTATCCCATCCACACCTACAGACCAGCCTGCACACACCTCAACACACAAGGGAAGCTCATCCAGACATAAGCACCACAGAACACACAAGCATTCACACCAGCAACATACAGATGCAGACATGCCAACAGCCACTACCTCCTCTGTGTCCCCCACCTCCTCGTCTCCCTCCTCCCTCCCTGTGATGTCTACACTCACACCTGCATGCACACCACCATCAGCCAGTACACCCATCACCAGCACACCCTCCAGACCAGTCCGCACACGTGCAGTCACCACCCCCACTGCCATGTACACGTCCCCTGTGTCCTCTCCCAGTGTGTCTGTCACCCCCGCTTCCAAACCACACAAACGCAGGCAGGCACCCAACCAACAGCCATCCACCTCACGTCAGCCTCCAGCCCAAGCACCTGCACCCAAAGACACCAGACTTGACTCTCCTACAACCACATCCTCTTCCTCCACTCCCATACCCACTCCAGCTACCCTTCCCATGGCTCCTAAAAAACGAATCCCCTATAAACTGGACCTCTTTTCCTCACCTGACCCACCCCCTCCATCTCGTAAGAGTTCCACAAACACCTCAGCCACCACCAGCCCAGCAACTCCCAAGAACGTCGTGCCTGGTTTTTGGAGTCCGCCCTTTCCTTGGGCAGGGACATCGGCCAGCAGCAAAGGCACAGCCAGCCCCCCCCCTGGGAAGAGGAGCAAAAAACTGAAGGGCAGGCGCGACAGGCCTGATACGCCTGCCCCCAAGGAGGGTAGCCTTGCACCGTCACCTGCCACATCGGGTAAGGGAGCCAAGGGCCACGGAGAGTCTGCCAAGGAGGGCAAGGGCAGCAAAGCGCAAAAGGCAGGCATGACCTGGCCATGAGGGCCCCACCAGCCCCATTCCGGGGGTATCGGAGGAGACCCAGGGCCCCAGGACTCCATCACAGGAGGGCCCTGCAACGGAAAGGTCCGATGCTGACTGAGCGGGAAGTATTGGCCAGGTGTGGTTCACTCGAAACACAAGACAGGCACCGCTGAACAGGGCCCCGCCGTGAGGAGCACCGCTGAACAGGGCCCCGCCGTGAGGAGCACCGCTGAACAGGGCCCCGCCGTGAGAAGCACCGCTGAACAGGGCCCCGCCAAGACAGGCACCGCTGAACAGGGCCCCGCCGTGAGAAGCACCGCTGAACAGGGCCCCGCCAAGACCGGCACCGCTGAACAGGGCCCCGCTGTGAGGAGCACCGCTGAACAGAGCCCCGCCGTGAGAAGCACCGCTGAACAGGGCCCCCGCCAAGATAGGCACCGCTGAACAGGGCCCCGCCGTGAGGAGCACCGCTGAACAGAGCCCCGCCGTGAGAAGCACCGCTGAACAGGGCCCCGCCAAGACAGGCACCGCTAAACAGGGCCCCGCCGTGAGGAGCACCGCTGAACAGAGCTCCGCCGTGAGAAGCACCGCTGAACAGGGCCCGCCAAGACAGGCACCGCTGAACAGGGCCCCGCCGTGATGAGCACCGCTGAACAGAGCCCCGCCGTGAGAAGCACCGCTGAACAGGGCCCCGCCAAGACAGGCACCGCTGAACAGGGCCCCGCTGTGAGGAGCACCGCTGAACAGAGCTCCGCCGTGAGAAGCACCGCTGAACAGGGCCCGCCAAGACAGGCACCGCTGAACAGGGCCCCGCCGTGATGAGCACCGCTGAACAGAGCCCCGCCGTGAGAAGCACCGCTGAACAGGGCCCCGCCAAGACAGGCACCGCTGAACAGGGCCCCGCCGTGAGAAGCACCGCTGAACAGGGCCCGCCAAGACAGGCACCGCTGAACAGGG
This sequence comes from Pleurodeles waltl, assembly GCF_031143425.1. Lineage (NCBI taxonomy): Eukaryota > Metazoa > Chordata > Amphibia > Caudata > Salamandridae > Pleurodeles > Pleurodeles waltl. Next base: position 111,599,785 of record NC_090438.1, read on the forward strand.
CCCCGCCGTGATGAGCACCGCTGAACAGAGCCCCGCCGTGAGAAGCACCGCTGAACAGGGCCCCGCCAAGACAGGCACCGCTGAACAGGGCCCCGCTGTGAGAAGCACCGCTGAACAGGGCCCCGCCAAGACAGGCACCGCTGAACAGGGCCTCGCCGTGAGGAGCACTGCTGAACAGGGCCCGGCCGTGAGGAGCACCGCTGAACAGGGCCCCGCCGTGGGAAGCACCGCTGAACAGGGCCCCGCCAAGACAGGCACCGCTGAACAGGGCCCCGCCGTGAGAAGCACCGCTGAACAGGGCCCCGCCAAGACAGGCACCGCTGAACAGGGCCCTCCTGTCAAGCACCGCTCCGCTGGGCCCTCATCTCAAGCACCGCTCCGCTGGGCCCTCCTGTCAAGCACCGCTTCACTGGGCCCTCCTGTCAAGCACCGCTCCGCTGGGCCCTCCTGTCAAGCACCGCTCCGCTGGGCCCTCCTGTCAAGCACCGCTCCGCTGGGCCCTCATCTCAAGCACCGCTCCGCTGGGCCCTCCTGTCAAGCACAGCTCCGCTGGGCCCTCCTGTCAAGCACCGCTCCGCTGGGCCCTCCTGTCAAGCACCGCTGGCCCATTGGCAGGCCCGGTTCTGTGTCGGGCAGGGCTTCACGAGGCACTCTGCCCACCATGCCTCCTCCACGACCAGTGGACTCTGTAATCCACCTGATGGACTGTGGCTTTGCACCCCCCAGGATGGAACAGTGGGCAATCCACCCACTGTAGAGACTTGAGAGACTGTGGCTTTGCACTCCCCAGGATGGCACAGTGGGCAATCCACCCACTGTAGAGACTTGAGAGACTGTGGCTTTACACTCCCCAGGATGGCACAGTGGGCAATCCACCCACTGTAGAGACTTGAGAGACTGTGGCTTTGCACTCACCAGGATGGCACAGTGGGCATGGAGGCCCTTCGTGGATCTGGCGTCGTGGACTCATGTGGCTGAGGTGCCCCCCCTTCCCTTCCCCCTGAGGTGCCAGTATTTTATTTTTGTGATGCCCCAGCAGTGTTCTCTCCAATGGACTCGATCTCGTGTGTGGGCTTTGCCCATGTGTTGCTGCACATTGGCCCACGGACATTTGAACTTAGCAAAACTGTGCCAGACTTTTGCTACTTGTATATATATATAGTTCTAGATGTGTAATAATTCTTTATATATTGCTAAGTTCGCTATACTTAATTATTGCTATAATATAGTTCTATTTTTACAATCATTGCCTTTTGTCTTTGCTTTTTTGTTTTGGGGGTGTCATTCTGACTTTTTAATCTGCATTGGTGTGTAGGTATTTCGGTGGGGGTGAGGGTGGGGGTGGGTGTGTGGCGTATGTGTGTGCCCGTAACCTTTCCTCCTCCCCCCTCCCCTGTGTCGTAGGTGCATTACTCACCGTTGTCGTCTGCGGCGACGTTCGTGATCCTGGAAGAAGAGCAGGAAGGCAATGGCTGGGAGGATGTGGAGTTCCGGTTCCATGCTGTCCCGATTCCGCGTGGAGTGTGTCGAGGTGAGCGTTTTCCATTGGAAATGTCTGTTTCCGCCGTGTTTTTATCGGCGGGGCTCCCGCCCCGGAAAAGGTGGCGGATTGGTGAGTCGTGATAGGGTGGGTGGTTCCCGCCAGGGTCAGAATTTCATTTTTTGGACCGCCAGCCTGTTGGCGGGTTGGCCGCCGCTTTAACACTGACCGCCAGGGTCAGAATGACCCCCAAAGTGTCTTAAGTCTTTAGAAGATAAACAAAGTCTCTTTCAAGCACAAGTACCTGGTTTGGAGTGTAAAAATCTCCTCAGAGGGCCACAAAGGAAGAGGTGCGTGGAAAAAGGGTGTGTGCGTCGTTATTTTCCACGCGGGGAAGTCGTGCGTCGTTTTCCGGCACGCGGACAGTCTCTTTCTGTGGATCGCGGGGATTACCAGATGTCCCGGGTCTGTGCGTGGATTTTCCTGCTTGTTCTCCGGCTGCACGTCGGTCTGCGGGGCTGCGCGTCAAAATTACGATCTCACGGCAGGCGTCGTGTCGATTTCTCCTCTAGACGTAGGTCTGCGGGGCTGTGTGTTGAAATTACGATCTCACGGCAGGCGTCGCGTGGATTTCTCCTCTAGAGGTCGGGCGGCGTTATCCTTGCGAAGCCGTGCGTCGGATTTTCGATCGTCCCCAGAGCGTTGCGTCGGTCAGCTTCGGTGTGCGGCGTTTTTCTCGCCGCGGAACAAGCTGTGCGTCGAAATTTTCGGCGCACGGAGCGTCCAAGTGAAAAAGAGAAGTCTTTTTGGTCCTGAGACTTCAGGGAACAGGAGGCAAGCTCTATCCAAGCCCTTGGAGAGCACTTTCACAGCCAGACAAGAGTTCAGCAAGGCAGCAGGGCAACAGCAAGACAGCAGTCCTTTGTAGAAAGCTGGCAGGTGAGTCCTTTGAGCAGCCAGGCAGTTCTTCTTGGCAGGATGTAGTTTCTGGTTCAGGTTTCTTCTCCAGCAAGTGTCTGATGAGGTAGGGCAGAGGCCCTGTTTTATACCCAAATGTGCCTTTGAAGTTGGGGAGACTTCAAAGAGTGGCTAAGAAGTGCACCAGGTCCCCTTTCAGTTCAACCCTGTCTGCCAGGGTCCCAGTAGGGGGTGTGGCAGTCCTTTGTGTGAGAGCAGGCCCTCCACCCTCCCAGCCCAGGAAGACCCATTCAAAATGCAGATGTATGCAAGTGAGGCTGAGTACCCTGTGTTTGGGGTGTGTCTGAGTGAATGCACAAGGAGCTGTCAACCAAGCCCAGCCAGACGTGGATTGTAAGGCACAGAAAGATTTAAGTGCAAAGAAATGCTCACTTTCTAAAAGTGGCATTTCTAGAATAGTAATATTAAATCCGACTTCACCAGTCAGCAGGATTTTGTATTACCATTCTGGCCATACTAAATATGACCTTCCTGCTCCTTTCAGATCAGCAGCTGCCACTTCAACAGTGTATGAGGGCAGCCCCAATGTTAGCCTATGAAGGGAGCAGGCCTCACAGTAGTGTAAAAACGATTTTAGGAGTTTTACACTACCAGGACATATAACTACCCAGGTACATGTCCTGCCTTTTACCTACACAGCACCCTGCTCTAGGGGTTACCTAGGGCACACATTAAGGGTGACTTATATGTAGAAAAAGGGGAGTTCTAGGATTGGCAAGTACTTTTAAATGCCAAGTCGAGGTGGCAGTGAAACTGCGCACACAGGCCTTGCAATGGCAGGCCTGAGACAAGGAAAAGGGGCTACTTAAGTGGGTGCCACAACCAGTGCTGCAGGCCCACTAGTAGCCTTTAATTTACCAGCCCTATGCACATGAAGTGCACCTTACTAGGGACTTATAAGTAAATTAATAGTCCAATCAGGTATGATTCAAGGTTACCATGTTTTAAGGGAGAGAGCATATGTACTTTAGCACTGGTTAGCAGTGGTAAAGTGCGCAGAGTCTAAAAACCAGCAAAAACAGTGTCCAAAAAGTGGAGGGAGGCAGGCAAAAAGTTAGGGGTGACTACCCTAAGGCTGTCAGGTCTAACAGTACCAGAATGTTCAATTGTTCTCGACCCTTCCATTATTTTGAAATATTCTTCAGGATGCTAAATGTTTCTCCTTCATAGATCTCAAGAACGTTTTCTTTAGCATCCCTCGCCATCCAGTCATTATGTGACAGCGTTTCCCTATTGTGGCACTCAGTATTTATATTCTGTTTGCCTCAAGGGTATCGTGAATCCCTTAGCATTTTCAACATGGTGGGGAAAATTGTCCATCAAACTTTCACTGTGACAGTACGTTGTTGCACAATGTCAATGACATATTAATTTACAGTCCTACAGAACAACATTGTAGGAAAGATACTATGGCCCTCATTTTAACCTCAGCGGTCTTCCAGCCGCCGTGCTGAAGACCCCCAGTGCAGGCGGTTTCCCGCACAGCGTATTATGACTGCTGGCAGCCCTCTGTCCTTTTTCGGATGGAGAGCCACCAGCAGCCATACTGGTGGTCGGCGGGGAAGTGGAGGCTGCTCCACCTCCACCGCCACGTCATCAGAACACCGCCCACCGAATCACGTCCCACGATTCAGTGTGGTGGTGTTCTGGTGACGGGGTGCTGGCGGCGGAGCAGCCCCCATGGATCCATTCCCTCCCGGAGGATCACCGGACCAGGTAAGGTGATCGTCCGTTAGGGGGGCTGGTGGGGTGTTGTGTCCGTGCATGGGGGTGTGAGTGTGAGTGTGTAGAGGGGGTGTGTGAGGGCGTGTATGCATGCGGGGGTGTTGTGTGTTTGAAAATGTGTGCGTGTCTGTCTATTTGTATGTCTGTTAGTATGTGTGCGTGTATGTCCGTATGTATGTGTGCATGTATGTCTGTTGGAATGTTTGTTAGTATGTGTGCAGGTATGTGTAGTTGTAGTGTCTGTGTGCGTGTATGAAGACAATGTGTGTGTCAATGTTGGGGGGTGGAGAAGGGGGTCTTGCCACCTTTGGGGGTGGTAGAGGGTTTGGGTTGTGGGGGGAGGACTCGGGTGTGGGGGAGACCCCTATCAGTGCCAGGGAAGGAATTCCCTGGCACCGATAGTGCCTACCGCCATGGATTTTGTGGCGGTACAGAACCCCACGAAATCCATGGCGGTATGCGGGGTCGTGATTGTTGGGTTATGTGGTGGAATGTTTTGGTGGAATGTTTGACATGTAACGGTGTCTAAGCAACAGGACGGAATGCAGGGAGTGGAAAGATTGTGAGCAGTGACAGCAGTGACAGTTGCTGCTGGAGCTGCCAGGGTTGGTACAGTCTTACTTACTGAAAATAAACCTTTGGAAGAGAAAACCTGGATGGCGTCTTTTTCAGTGGCGACGAGGATGGGATACCAAGGGTAGCCAACCCTGGCAGAGTGTCAACCGTGCTGGGAAGAAGCAGTTTTGGGGCGCATCGTGCCAAAAAGAAATTGTGACCTGGAAACCAAGAAGTGTGGAGTGTACCGTGGAAAAGAACCTAGGAAAAACTGGACGAGTCTGGGAAGGGCTGAACGTCTAAATGTAAAGCAGAAAACAAGGAGGACCGTACTTAAGGATCCAGTCCTACAGGCTGAGGTACCGTGTAGTGAAGTCCGTAGGGTGTTTTGGTACTTTCTGTATGAGTGAACGCTAAGACAGATAAGAACTGTGCGAACTATTTGTACAATATAAGTTTTACAACAGTATTTCGGGAACGGCGTGGGACGCGCGGCGGCGTATTCAAACCTACCACGAGGAACAACCGTTACGAATCCTCCTACCGCAGAGGGGCTCGTGCAGGGAAGCTGTTACTGCACGGGTTGCTCCACCGCGCATCGGAGGATCACCGCGAGGTACAGCCGTTGCGAAACCTCCCGCTGCAAGGGGGCTCGTGCAGAGAAGCTGTCACCGAGCGGGCTGCTCCACCGCGTGCATCGGGGGACAAGCGACGGAGGATGACGTTGCTGTAACTACGGCAACCAACGTAGAGATGCTCCGCGTTGCCGAGACAAGGGCAACCGCCTCTGGATAGACGTACGTTTTCAATAACATTAGTAAGATTGACGTTGCCGTAACCAAGGCAACAAACGTAGGGACGCTCCGCATTACTGAAACAAGGGCAACCGCCTTTATAAAAAGGGACGAACATTGTCAAAACAATGCTGAGGGCATCTACAAAATTTATGTGGTAGCGTTGGCAAGAGATGACATTATTGGAACTGAATGACCATCGTGAAAACGCTGCAGGTTGCTGAAATAAGTATGGACATGCATAAATGCGGAAAGGAGTGTTAAAATGTATATGAATTGTTCCGGTTTGCACTGTCATAAATTTGTTTTGTTCCATTGCTATTAACACAATGCAGTCAATCGCGCCTCCTCCCATGTTCTTGGCTGTACCTGGTGAACCGAATATGGTGTGGGAAGATTGGCAAGAAGCCTTCGAGACCTACTTGGAGGCTTTGGGTGGTGCTATTTTTACTGCTAAGCGAAAATTAGCTTTATTAAAACATAATCTGGGAGTGGAAGGCAGGAAAGTACTGAAAACCTTACCATGTGACAACTTTGCTGTAAATGGGGAAGGCTCTGATGAGGACACAGAGGAGGATGATGTATTTACCAGGGCCATGATAGCACTGGAAAATCATTTTAGTAAGAAAGTGAGTATTGTGGTAGAACGTCACAAATTTTTCTCTAGAGCACAAGCACCCAGTGAATTGATTGACCAATTTGTAAGTGCTTTACAAAGATTGGCGAATACGTGCAAGTTTAGGGATTTGCACGAAGAAATAATAAGGGACCAGCTAATAAACTGCACTAAAAGTTTAAAGATTCAAGAAAAACTTTTAAGCATGAAGGATCCGTCTTTGGAGGAAGCGATTGTCATTGCACGGTGCATTGAAAATACTTCAGGATATATTAAGGAATCAGGAAAAAATTATGCTGAGCAAGTGACAATGCAAGAAGTTGATAGAGTTAAGCACAGTAAGGGTGACAGGAAAGTTGAAGGGACAAGGAGATGCTATAGATGTGGTAGTATGAGATACATGGCCTTTTCTGGGAATTGTCCGGCGGCAAGTGTCAAATGTTTTAATTGTAACAAGGTGGGACATTTTTCAAAAATGTGTAACCAGAGGAAGAGTACAGTAAAAAAGAAAAGTATAAATTGTCTACAGAACGATTGTAATGAAGGGGACAAAACGTCTTCAGATGAAGATGTTGACCGCATACAGGTGTTCAGGTTAGGCGAAGCCGTTCCAGAAGAAGATTTGCTCGAAGATGATATTATGTTGTTAGATAATGATCGCTACAGACCACCTAAGTGTGACGTGAGTTTAAATGGTATACACATCAGCATGTGGGCAGATTCTTGTTCCCCATACACGCTCATAGATAAGGATGCATGGGGTAAACTGGGCAAGGTGGGATTGACTGCTTCCAAAATTGCTCTGGTAGGGTATGGGGGTAGCAAGATACCGGTTATGGGGTGTTTCCATGGGATGGTAAGTTTTAAACAGAGGGAAGTCAAGTGTTGTGTGTATGTGGTGGAAACTGGAAAGTGTTTGCTGGGGTGGAAAGAGCAAAGGGTGTTAGGTAATATATTGAACCCTAATACTAAGGAACAAGTGTTGACTGTGTTACGTGATGAATCTAAAGCAAAGAGGTGGGAAGTAGAATTTCCAAGGTTGTTTGGAGGAAAACTAGGTTGTCTGGAGAAGTTTCAACATAGGATCATCTTAAAGGAAGGTGCTGTACCCAAAGTACATAAAGTGAGAGGGGTACCATTGGTGTTAAGAGATGCGCTGAAAGTTGAATTGGCAAGATTGCTGCAGTTGGGAGTGATAGAGGAGATAGAATTGTCAGAATGGTTGAGTCCGGTGGTGTTGGCTCGGAAACCCAACGGTAAGATTAGAATGTGTGTGGATTTGAGGGATTTCAACAAGGAGATATGGGTTGATAGACATCCTATCCCCAACATAAATGAGTTGTTGACCAGCATTCAAGGTGGTAAGGTGTTTTCCACATTGGATTTATCCAATGCGTATCATCAAATTGTACTGCATCCTGAGTCAAGGCATCTCACCTCTTTTATTACACCTGAAGGGGCATTTAGATTTGTGCGAATGCCATTTGGGTTGGCATCTGCTTCGGCAGTGTTCCAGAGGGTGATGCAGAGTTTATTGGGAGCGGTTAAGAATGTGAAATTCTTTCAAGATGATGTTTTAGTGTGGGCAGAGAATGTGGAGGAACATAACGATGTGTTAAGAAGGGTATGTTCGATCCTGGAGGAAGCGGGCCTGACGGTAGAGATGAATAAGTGCAAGTTTGAGTGCAGTACAGTAGAATACCTGGGTCATACAGTGTCTGGTGATGGGATTAAGCCGAGAGTTGGACTAATGGAAGCTATTGAAAAGGCACCCAACCCTGTGGATAAAGATCAGTTGAAATCATTTTTGGGCTTGGCTGAATATTATGCAAAATTTGTAAAGAATTTTGCTGATATTGCCCAACCTTTAAGAGCGTTGATGAAGAAAAACCAAAAGTTTGAGTGGTCTGAGAAATGCCAACAAGCATTTGATACATTAAAGTGCAACATCATCGAGGCTGTTGAATTGAAACCATTTGTAACGAAAAATCGTACTATTATTTCCACAGATGCGAGTATGTATGGCTTGGGTGCAGTATTGATGCAAGTGAGTAAAGGGAGAGAGCATGGGATTGCGTTTGCATCAAGAACGCTTAAAGGTGCAGAAAGCACATATTCTGCAATTGAAAAAGAAGCTCTTGCATGTTGGTGAGGGGTTCAACATTTCAGGAATTATGTTTGGGGTAGAAGGTTTGTATTACGAACCGACCATAAACCCTTGGTGGACATCTTTACAACAAAGGGTGCAAATCGCGCATCTCCTCGAATAGCTAAATGGCTCTACAGATTGCAAGAGTATGATTTTGTAATTGAATATGTGCAGGGGATAGCAAATGTGAATGCTGAATGTCTATCTAGATTACCAATTGAAGGATTCGTGGGTGAGGAAGATGAAGAATGGTTGGTGGCGGACATACAAGCTATGGAAACAAAAGCGCTAGAAGAGAGTGTATGGAAGAGGGAGATGGAAGAGGATGTGCAATTGAAATTGTTAAAGGATAATTTGAACAAACATTGGCGGGAGTTAAGAGAAGATGTGTCAATTGTGTTGTCAGATTTCAAGAATGTGTGGCCATAATTATCGGAACATAATGGTATTTTGAGAAGAGGTGACAGAGTAATAGTACCGCGCAATTTGAGAAAGAATGTATTGGGGATTTTGCATGAGGGTCATGGTGGAATGTCAGGTATGAAGAGGAAAGCTCGAGAGGATTATTGGTGGCCAGGCATGGATCGTGATGTTGAGAGATTTGTTAGAAATTGCGTGTGTTGTGCGTGCAGCGATAAAACACACGTTGAAAAGAGCACTCCTGTGGCCCCTATACCCTTTCCTCGTGAGCCATGGCAGAAGGTGGGCATGGATGTGTGCGGTCCATTTGAATTGGATTGATGTGGTAAAACCTATGCCATTGTGATGATGGATTACTATTCTAAATGGCCAGAGGTCAGTTTAGTGCGTGAGATCAAGTCTGGCGTGGTCATTGAATTTTGTGAAGAGGTGTGGAGGCGAGAAGGTTATCCCGAGGGGCTGGTGACTGATAATGGTCTGCAATTTACATCTAATGAATTTAAGAACTATTTGGAGAACTGTGGGGTTAAGCATATCAAAACTGCTGTTGCACATCCCAGGGAAATTGGACTAGTGGAAAGATTTAACAGGGTGTTGGGAGAGAACATTCAGTTGGCTGTGCAAAATGGGTTGAGTTGGAAGAAGGAAATCAAGGATATGTTATGGAACTACCGCACCACTCTGCATTCTCTTACCATGGAAACTCTGTTTAAGTTATTGAAAGGGAGGAAACCGTGTACTAAGGCCGTGCCAGGGTGGATGGGCAAGGCTGGTAGAAAGAGAGTGAATGAGAGGAGATTGAGGATTCGTGTTGCTGAAGGGCAAGGGAGGTATGATGGCGGAGAAATGGGTGGTGTCGCTGAACGAAATCTGGTGGTTGGTGATTGGGTAAGAACAAAGAATTGGGAGAAGTTGAAAAAAGGCTTGTCCAGATGGTCCGTACCCAAGCGCATAACGAAAGTGAGTAAATATAGTGTGGTTGTGGATGATGGAAGAAAATGGAATGTGGGTAGTGTGGTGAAATGTAATGAGTTGGAAATGAGAAAGTGGAAGAATGTTGCATGCGTGCAGGGTTAAGAGGGGAGGAAAACGGTGTTGGAGGAAAAGAAAAAAAGAATGGTCAAGAGACCAGATTATTTGAGGGACTACATTGCATAGGCAGTGTAGGCAACACATATATTATTGCTGAAGTTTTGACATTTATGTCCATGCGGGATATTTTGTTTTGGGAAATCATATTTAGTGTAAATAGTTATTGTATCTTATTTGTTATTAAGTTTATTTTGTTAAAGGAGGGAGATATGTTGGGTTATGTGGTGGAATGTTTTGGTGGAATGTTTGACATGTAACGGTGTCTAAGCAACAGGACGGAATGCAGGGAGTGGAAAGATTGTGAGCAGTGACAGCAGTGACAGTTGCTGCTGGAGCTGCCAGGGTTGGTACAGTCTTACTTACTGAAAATAAACCTTTGGAAGAGAAAACCTGGATGGCGTCTTTTTCAGTGATACCGCCGGCGGTGTAGTGACAGCCGCTGGTCTGGAGACCGAAGTCTCCAGCCCATCGGTCGTTACCACCCTGGCAGTCAGAGTGGAGAAGTGGCGGTTTAGCATGGTGGTCACCGCCATGATTGTAATGCCATTTTATTTTCCGCCGGCCTGTTGGCGGTATTACCACCATTTCTCCACCGACCGCCAGGGTTGTAATGATAGCCTATGTCTTTTTTGGTTATTCTTGCACAGAGAGAATAGAAGGTAGAGAAGGACAAAATTCAGTATTGTCAGGAGGAGGTCCATTACTTAGGACAGTTATTGTCAGAGTCTGATCAATGTACAACTCCGGAGAGAGCAGCCTCTAAGCATCAAATGACTGAGCCAGAAACTGGTACAGATGTTTTTTGGCCTCTGTAATTATGTGAGACAATGGGTCTTTAATAACAGCACTTTAATAGCACTCTTGCTGACTTCTATTAAAACAGGTGGAAGATAGAAATGATAAGATAACATGGACACCAGAAATGAGGGAGACTTTTCAAAAATAGAAAACTGAAATAACAAATGCCCCAGATTAGGGGACTCCTGACTACACTAAGTAATGTTATCTGTTTTGTCATTGCAATGGTCAAGTGATGACAGCTGTCCTTACACAAAAAATCCCCTAGGACATAAACCCACTGCATACTTTAGTGGACAGTTGGATTCGAGTGATGAGAAGACATTATCCCTGTGAGCAAGCTCTCATCACTGCAGTCTTTGCAGTACAGAAGAGCATCCCCATGGGGGAACTTTTGACGCTTTATGCAGAACATGCAGTGTTTGCTATTTCTCAGAAGGCTAAGGCTACTTTAACTACACAGAGAGTATCAGGATGCAAAGTGATACTGTAACTACCATCTTTGAAGGTTGTGAAGTGTCATGTAGTGAATCCTGAAACATTTTTTGCTCATCCTGTATTAGACTCCAGTGATGATGCACATGACTGTGCAATGTATATTCCTAATGAATCTAGTCAAGCAACAGAGGTTCCTGTTCCTGATAGTACTATTTTGTTGATGGTTCCTATACTTTTGACCAGGATACAGGAGTCAGACACACAGGTGCGGCAGTAGTCAGGGCACAACAGCATGAATTTTTCAGACACCCTCCGTATAGTTTAGCAGAACATTACCAGTTAAACTCCATATAGTGAAGCAGTTAACACTTCTGCACAAGCAGCAGAATTGATAGCCTTGACAGCAGCCCTTAAGCAAGGAATAGGAAAAGTCATTATGATCTATTCAGATTCCACTTATGTAACTACCACTGTACATTCCAGCATTATGAGATGGAGCAGGCAAGGCTTACTGAAGTCAGACGGGAGTCATGTTATGCATAGGAATGTCTTAGAGGCTTTAATAGTGGCACTTGCTTTACAACAGGTAGTGGCAGTTGTGAAATGTGTGGCACATACAAATGTACAGGATTTTGTGTCACAGTGAAAAACATTAGCAGACTCGGCAGCTAAAGACGCAACTAGGCGCACACCCATGTCTATACCATCAGGTTCACAACATGTCCCTGTTTCAGTGGCCTAGACTGCCTAGCCGTCTGAGTCTGAACCAAACGCTACCACAGATAATGTTACACTTCATTATGCTGAGGCAGCACGTTTACATCTTCGAGAGTTACAGAAAGCTGCTCCATTGCATGAGAAATAGTTAGGGGAGGCTAGAGGGTTCTCCCAATCAGGGGATGATCTACTCTCCAGACAAATATCTACAGGTAAACCAGTGATGCCTCAGGTTTTACTTATGATAACTCTTGATCAATTGCACTTCCCAGCCCTTATCTCAAGAGATCATTTACCTATGCCAATATAACAAGACTGGTTCATTCCCAACTTGTATAATATGATTTCCATGTACATTCATAACTTTACTGTTTGTCAACAATTCTTTCCAAAACCCACGTGAAAGGTGAGAAGTTCTATCATACCATGACCACAAGGTCCTTTTGGATATGATAGACAGGTACAACAACTATTGGTATTCCTCCCTGTCCTCATCCTTGAGTTGTGGGGAAACTGAAATCAAGAAAAACAGGACACTTCTTGGCAAGGCAAAAGCAAGTTTACTGTTGCGGCAGGGAGAGTAGCTATCCCCACACAAGTAGACAGCTGGTCTCAAATGGCTGTTCAGAGACAGCCGCTTATATAGTCACATGAACCTTGTAGCTTAAAAAATGTCAAATAATAGGTTACACATTAACTACATATTTGTTACAAAACATCACACCACCTGTCCTCAAACCCCTAACCTTTTCTCTACACTTTCTTCTATGTAATTTTAACAATGCTTAACAAAGTATTTATTTACTTCTCTCTGGACACTTAGCTAACTCTATCTCTTGCTCACATTCTTTCAGTCACGTTTTCAATTTATCAACAACAAACAATACATGCTTGTGTGCTGTGACCATAAATTCCTCGAAGCTTGGAAACAGAGGTTTCCCTATAACTAAGACCCTGATGATCATGACCTCTATTTTTCAGTGAACTCTTCACCTATCTTTATTCATTGTGAAACTCAGACCTACACCAGTGGTTCCCCGACTTTTTCGACCTACGCCTCTCTTGACCTATTGACCTTTGGCCGTGGCTCCCCCTAATGTTACTTTTGTTTGCTGGGTGCTGGGTATGTAAGCCCGGCCTTGGGAATACTCCCATTTATCTCCCTGAAAATAACTGGCATAATATACTCATAGATGTAACAAAATAAAAATGTAACAGTTGTTTGATTTAAAAAAAATGAATTGGTTAAGTCAGAAACAATACTATGCGGCACTGGGGTGGGCATAAGGAATTTTTAAAAAATCTTTCTTGTTTTAAAAAAATTGCCTCTAGGCTAGGGGCTCACTCCTGGGAACCAAGCGGAGGGGAGATGGGTTGGGGACAAAATAAATCATTCTCATTGGCACCCCTCGTGAGATTGCATAGGGAGCTCTCCTACAGGTCATTTTAGTTGTTAAGGGGCTACTACTGACCTATAAGAATGATAGACTAAGGCTGCAGCCACGCAGGTTACATAGGCAGCAGCTCTTAAAAAATATTGCGAATATACACAGGAAATGCACAAGACTGCTGTCAAAATAAACCTTAAAGACAGATTTTAGAGGCCAGGGAGGAATATGATTGATTACAAAGTTTTCTGGAGAGGAATGAAAACGCATACACTTCGACCATCTTCCAGGTCTCAAGAATGGCAGTGGAGATTGCTGGAGAATGACATGTGGAAGTTCAGAGGCATCTGTACAATGCAAAAGTCACAATCTTTGTACTTGTTGACGATCGAACAAATTGCACAAACAAATAAAAATATAATGAAGCAAAACAGCGATCCCAAAATTATGCCGTGGGCTACTGATAGCTACGGTAGTTTTATGCTCACCTGTCAGCATGTTGTTGGCATCAAGCTGTTCGACCTGGTCCGCAGCAGGCCGCGGCTGATCAGGACTTGCAGCTGAACCCAAGCGAGACCGCTTACAAGCTTAAACTAGAGCCTTAACAGGATCCGCACCTTGTTTTCGCTTCACTTGAAGTACAGCTTGAGAGACAGGTAGCACTGCAACACCCTCCATGAATCTCTACTGGAACATCTCTTTCTCTGTCTATTTAATTATTTGTACAAGCCAGGTAGTTGGGCCCAGTGTTATCACAGGAGCTCCATATGGAAGCAAAAGCAGGACAAGCAGGAAGGCTCCACTATATCGGACCTGGTCTGCTCGTTGCAGGTCACACTTTTTAAAAAAATAAACACTTCCGAAGACTATGGGTTCTACACAAGGTCTCCACTGTTGAGTGTGTCTCAAGAAAAAGGCAGTTGGGTGTGTATTGTCATATAAACCATTTGGGAGGCACCTACATAGAGTTGCAGTAAGGGAAAAAAAGACATGGGACATATTCTTGCATGACAATCCTGCTCCAAAACCAGCTTTGCAGGAAAAAAGTATGTTATCGCTATAGGCATGAGAAAAATGGAAAACCATTCCTACTACAGATAGAAGCCCATTAATATGGATCAAAGTGAGATTAAATTTGCACTGTAAACCTTATGTACACCAATAGTGAAGCAATCTAACCCTTTTTCCAGATCAGTGCAACTCTATAGGCAAGCCAGGCTGTTCCAGAAAGTTTTCACACTGATGGTGGCACACAGAATACAGATTTGCATGGGATCTGTACTCTCCAAACACAAGTATCCGAGATTATAAGAGCAAGCCTCTGTAAGCAGGCGGTGGCATTACATGCATCGCTTGAAAGCAGTGCATGGGAGTCTGCAGAATTTTGTTTAGGGGAGGACAGAATTTTAACGTAATAGTGCAGGCAGCGTAACCCTACAGTGGGTCTAGTGTTAAGCTGCACTGTGAACCTGCACACCAGGCTGTACCTAAATACAGGGGGGGCAAGCATCATCACTCCCACCCCACCCCCAGAGTGCTGTGGCATATATTGGCCAATCTGAAGGAAAAATAGAGGGGAAAATCAGGAAAACAATAGACCCAAGCAGGGCTGAAGAATAGTGGTTAGACCATGAGAGAGGAATTTTCTCAGGTGACAGAAGCAGATTCTTATCCACACGGATGTGCAGAAAACGGCAACGGGTGAGGTGCGCAGAGGACTGGGCTTGCGCAAAGAAAAACAAAGATGCTTACACAGTACCAGCAGGAAACTCTTTATATTTAATCTATGTTACCAGTTTCCTGTCCCACCAGCAAATTGCCCACATGTTGAGCATTTGAAAAAGCGAGGACATTAGTTAATATATAATCATGTTATGTATATCATGCAGAAATAATCGAAGTGGTTTTACATGAAAACTATTCAATCCCTGTCCAGTAGGTGGCGTCAAAGCCTGTAAAATACTCTGTGACTAGCTTAGTCCTCAGTGAAAATCCCAAATTGGTCTTTGGCATCTGTTCGGTGTCTTAATTATGTGACTGTTGTGCAATTTAACGAGAAACAGTAACCGAGGAATGAACAAAAAGACCAATTACCATATCAATTTACAGTTTTAAAACTTGATTTCCATATGAATAATTGGCACCATCAGCACATACTTGTTTCATAAAGCGCATCTGTTCATGACGCCCCTGGCTAGCTTTGATGGAGAACCGGGGTGCTGCAGCGCACAGTTTGGGGACCCCTGGCTTACACTGTTCCTTCACCATGTATAACTCTGCAACATTCTCTAATAATGTCTGCAATAGCGCAACTTCTTCACATTTGGGGGCATATTTATACTCCGTTTGCGCCGGAATTGCGTCGTTTTTTTTTACGCAATTCCAACGCAAAACTAACTCCATATTTATACTTTGGCGTTAGACGCGTCTAGCGCCAAAGTCCATGGAGTTTGCGTCATTTTTTTGCGTGGACACCTACTTTGCGTTAATGAGATGCAAGGTAGGCGTTCACGTCTAAAAAATCGACTCCGAGGCATGTGCGTCGTATTTATACTCCCGGGCAAAATTCACGCCCGGGAGTGGGCGGGTCAAAAAAAATGACGTACGGCCGCTTTTGCGCTGTTGTTTAGCGCCTGCAAAAGGCAGGCGTTAAGGGACCTGTGGGCTCTGAAGGAGCTCAGAGGTGCCCTCCCATGCCCCCAGGGACACCCCCTGTCACCCTTGCCCACCCCAGGAGGACATCCAAGGCTGGAGGGACCCATCCCAGGGACATTAAGGTAAGTTCAGGTAAGTGTTTTTTTTTTTTTTGTGGCATAGGGGGGCCTGATTTGTGCCCCCCTACATGCCACTATGCCCAATGACCATGCCCAGGGGACATAAGTCCCCTGGGCATGGCCATTGGGCAAGGGGGCATGACTCCTGTCTTTGCTAAGACAGGAGTCATTTCTATGGGGGTTGGGAGTCGGAAAAAATGGCGCAAATCGGGTTGAGGCGAAAAAATTGCCTCAACCTGACTTGCCCCATTTCTTGACGCCCAAGCCCCATATCCCCCTACGCCGGCGCTGCCTGGTGTACGTCGTTTTTTTCCACGCACACCAGGCAGCGCCGGCGGCTAACGCCGGCTAACGTCATTGATTAAATACGGCGCCCGCATGGCGCTTCAGAATGGCGTTAGCCGGGGCAAATTTTTTTGACGCAAAACTGCGTTCGCGCAGTTTTGCGTAAAAAAGTATAAATATGGCCCACGGTTCCTTTCTAACATTCCTCCTTCTAGTTGATATTTCAACTACTGACTCAAATTCTAGGTCTGCACTTGGCACTAGATGATACATATTGCCCTGAGTATCTACTACTTGTGTAGGTGTCCTAACTGTAAACATCCCTCCTGCCTTTGTACTGATCCGTCTACAGAATGCTATAATTAATTGAATACCACAACATAACCTCTGGGGTGTGATTGGCCTGACACTTTTGCATAACTGGGTGCTGTCCGTGTATCAAGAACTGTGGCTGATCGCTACAGCATATGGCGTGGGCAGGAGGTATCTTGCATATATGGTGGGACTGAATGCGGTAATGTACCTTCTAACCTGGGCCAAAGGCACAACGTAAGATACTTCAGAAAGCTCCACTCTCCACCAAAGGCATGTCTTTTGGGGGGGAGAGGTGATTTTAATTGCGTGCCTGACATAGCATTGGATAGGTCACACCCACCGATGCCCGGAGCGCTGAGCGGGAGGGTGACACAGGGGTTTGGCTCCTGGATGAAGGAGAGAGGCATCTATGATCTATGGCATATCAGACACCCCTTGGCGTGTGAATATTGCTTTTATTCCCTGGTCCATGACCTATATATTATGATAGATCTGTCCTTAGGATCAACGCACCTAGCTCAGATGATGGCAAGGGCGGAATATTTGGCTTGCACCCTGTCTGACCATTGCCCACTGCTGGTGGAGCCACAATGGGATAGGCCATGTACGAATATCCCTACATGGTGCCAACAAACCGAAGCGCTATCCGATCCTCCATTTCGGGAGGAGTTGGCGGTGTGTATCACCCAATACATTGGCCCCAATAAAGACACCACCCCCTTTCGCACCATAGAATGGGATGCGCATAAGGTGGTGGTGAGGGGCCACTGCCTCTCGGCAACCTGGGGAGTGAGCCGTGAATGCACTGTGAACTGACGTCATTGGAGGCTGACTTGCGCACACTAGAAAAAGAGGCTGCAGCAGGGACAGCCAACCTCATTCACCTTCGGGATTTCCAGAAAATGCATAAAGACACAACCACACATCTAAGTAGTCACGACTACAAATACTACCTGTCCAGGTACCATGCCGAGGGTGACCACTCGGGTGGGCTTTTGGCATGACTCGTCCGTGATGAATACCAACGCACCCTGGCTGGAGCTATTAAATTATACACATGCTGTCTGGCTAAAACACAAAAGGCCATTAATGATGCTTTCTGCAACTATTACCGCACGTTATATTCAGCAGAACCTGTTCCTGCCCCGGGGCAGATGGCAGCCTTTTTAGGCAACCTCCTGGCACAAAACACCCCACTGCAGAAAGCAGAGCTTAATGAGCCAATCCGGCTGGAGGAAATTCGAGCGCCGTTCAGACAGATTGCCTGAAACAAAACACCAGGCACGGACAGATTACCATCCAAATATTACTCTACTTATTCTGAACATCTCACACAACCACTGCTGGTGGTATTCTTTGAGGCACATTAGCAAGGCCAACTTCTTGACTCCTAGCGCTAAGCGCTCTCAGTGGTCCTGCCCAAACACAGGTGAGACCCGCTAGACAAGTGCTCCTATAAGTCATTATCTCTGCTTAATTTGGACTGTTAGATGACCTGGTAAAATACTTGCAAACAGACTCCTCCCCTTAATAAGACACCTAATTCATGAGGATCAATCAGGTTTTATCCCAGGTTGTAGTACATTCTTAAACATCAGACGCCTCTTGGACTCCTTCAGGATACCCCACGGGCGGCATTGACAGGGTAGCAGTCTCTTTAGACATTGAGAAAGTTTTTGACACTCTCAGTCAGGAGTTCCTGTTAGAAACATTATGGGCCTGATTCTAACCGCGGCGGGCGGCGGTCGCCGCCCGCCATGCGGTTACCGCCAAATGACCGCGGCGGCCATTCTGGCTTTCCCGCTGTGCTGGCGGGCGACCGCCAAAAGGCCGCCCGCCAGCACAGCGGGAAAGACCTAGCAACGATGAAGCCGGCTCCGAATGGAGCCGGCGGAGTTGCTGGAGTGCGACGGGTGCAGTAGCACCCGTCGCGAATTTCAGTGTCTGCTAGGCAGACACTGAAATTCTTTTTGGGGCCCTCTTACGGGGGCCCCTGCAGTGCCCATGCCATTGGCATGGGCACTGCAGGGGCCCCCAGGGGCCCTGCGGCACCCCCTACCGCCATCCTGTTCCTGGCGGTAGACCCGCCAGGAACAGGATGGCGGTAGGGGGTGTCAGAATCCCCATGGCGGCGGAGCGCGCTCCGCCGCCATGGGGGATTCTGCAGGGCAGCTGGAAACCGGCGGGAGACCGCCGGTTTCCCGCTTCTGACCGCGGCAGAACCGCCGCGGTCAGAATGCCCAGCGGTGCACCACCAGCCTGTTGGCGGTGCTACCGCGGTCATTCGCCCTGGCGGTTTTTACCGCCAGGGTTAGAATGACCACCTATGTCACATGGGTTTTGGCCCGGGAATATTGCGATAGGTCACTACTCTGTAATCTGACCCACTAGCCATAGTGAAAATGGGACAGGTAATTTCTGACAGTCTTCTCATACACCGTGGGACCAGGCAGGGATGGCCGCTTTTGCCATTGTTGTTTGCAATTGCGATGGAACTTCTAGCTTCCCGTCTACACCTTCATGTGCCCCAATGAGGGATCTCGGACCTAGATACCCACCATCTTGTGTCACCTTACGCCAATGATGCATTGATATCCCTACGTACGGAAATGGCCTTTTTACCAGATGTAATGGCCTTGTTGGACACCTTTAGCGATGTGTCTGGGCTCAGAGTAAACTGTAAAAACTCCTGTCTGTTCCCCTGCCTGTTCTTGCCCGGATGCCAGAGCCCTTTAGGGTGCCAACCCAGAGCTTACAGTGGTGCCATGTTTCTTTCAAATACATGGAAATATAAATATACCACTCTGCAGACGATCTCAGGGAGGGTAATCTGGGTCGTGTGGTTCGCTCCGTTCGTGGATCACTCCTCTTTTGGTGCTCGCTTCCACTTTCACTCTTGGGGAGTGTGGTGCTAGCCAAAATGCTTATACTTTCTAGGCTGCTGTATTATTTTGCTGCATTACTGATTGTGCTCCCTAGATCTTTTTTTGTGCATTACATGGCCTAAGGTCAGAACTGCTGTGTGGGAAGGATCGACGGCGCATGGCTCTGACCACAGTACAACACCCACGGCAAAAAGGCAGTCTAGGCATGTCTAACTTTGAACTGCGCAGCTACAATGGCCCCTACTCTGGCTAAGCTCAATCACCCAGTGCGGAAAAAGCATCTATACGGGCAAGATTAGACCCGATTCACACATACACCTGGCTGTCAGGCCGGGCACTCCCCCCTTTGAAAGAAACCAACCTGATGACTACAGCCCATGCGTGCTGGCGCAGGTTTGTAGACGGCAAATGCCCATTCCTGCCATGATCTCCACTAGTCAACATGTCCCACATACCGGGTGCCCGGGCTCTGACCATGTCTCATCACATGGTCCCATGGACAGCAGCAAACTTGTTGACAGTGGGAGACTTCTTTAGGGATGGCTCCTTTCTGTCCTATGAAGATATTATGGACACTCATGCTATAGGCCCTGGCCAGTTTTTAACATACCAAACCATTTGCCAAATGGTGCGTGATACCTGGAAAGCAGGTGAGGCGGAGCCACCTCTGTCAGCTGTCCTCAATGTACTGCTCATGGGTGTGGGCCCCAAAGAGATTATATCCTTGCTGTATGGCACCTTGACCACAAGCACCCATGCAGGTATGGAGGGAGCGTTGACTCATTGGAATGCGGTCCTCCCTAGACCCTTACATCAAAAGTCGTGGTTGAGAGCTCTCCAACATGTAAAGGAGGTCTTGCGCAACCCTAGATTCCAATTTACCCAATTCAACTATCTTCATCAAATATACCTGTCACCCCACCGCACTAAGTGTGTGTTTCCATCAACAACCCCCGGAATGCCCACGCTGTGCAAGATGCAGGTTTCTATCATATGGTGTGGGACTGTCCTCCTTTGTAGCGTACCTGGCAAGAAATAACAGCAACCGCAGCATACTTAGCTGGCCACGAGTTGGCCCCCACCCCTGACTCCTGTCTTCTTGGACTTTGTCCTAGAGCCAAGGGGATAAACACCTTCACAGGTTCATAGATTTGGCATTAGTGTTGTTTAAAAGGCTCATAGTGATGCAGTTGAAGGCACCAACCACACCAGATGCTACCAAATGGCTACAAACCCTGCTATAGTGAGCTCCTGCAGAAGCTAGCGTGTTGCGCTCAATGAGAGACAAAGGCCTGGTCCCTGAGGGATATGAAGTGTGGGATGTATTTGCGATCCACATAGGAGCCAAGAATGATCCCCCCCCTGGGGGGGGGGGGGTACATACTACGCGTCAACAACTGGTCTCTTGGTGACTGGTACGCTCATGCAAAATCATTCCCACAGATGAATCGCTCATTGCACTACTTCACGCAATCAGTGCCCATGGGGTTACTAACCCTCCTCCATGACATATATCACATGGTGGAGAACCCTTCACTACCCCCCTCCTCCAGCCACCATCATCTCCTTTTCTGCCCTCCACACATGTGATTATATGTCTGCAATATGTGCATTTAACCTTGTCAATAATAATTGCCTCATGTACAATATATGTGTGGGCCTCAATGCCATGTGGACAATATTGATTGATCTCAACTGTTTCTATGATCCCCTTGCTCTTCCATCCCTTCTCACCTTCCTCTGCAACTCTGCAACATATGTTGTAAATGTTTTATGAATCAATAAAAATAATTAAAAATAGATTTTAAAAAAATCTGGGGCACCTCCTTCATCTACCATTTTCTTCTGTAGACTATGCGAAGTTTGTGTAGCCTCTGACAAAGTTCCATTGTCCGCATCATTTGCTGGGACATAGGTACCACAAGCAGTTCCTATCTTGGCACATACCTCTCTTCCAAGGCCATCAAAAGGTCAAGAACATAACGATTCTGCCAAACCATCATTCTTATGGCATGCAGTTCTTCCTTTATGGGATTAATTCCATCTTTTCTGGTATGAATTGCCTTCAGGAGTTCCCAGCTAGTTATGTTTAGCCATTGAGCAGTTGCTTTTGCCTGAACAAACGGCAAAATACTTCCAAAGAGTAACTGAGCATTATTAAACAACCTGTACTCTTGGGGAACATCCTTCCAATGGAAGTGACATAATATTCTGCAGCTCTTCTCCTTCGGTGTTGATGTAACAAAGCTGTTGGATGGCTCATGGGGTGTTCATGTAGCATAGAAAGGTTAACTCCCCGAATTAGCAAGATACTGGTGTGCAAAGTCACTAGTGAACAGAGTCCTCTTCAATTTGGAGGTAAGTGAGTGTACAGTAGTTCTCCACACTGCAACAAATAGTCCATAAGGCTGGAGGTGCCTCCCTGCATGTCGGTGTTATCTGTTGTGGCACTGCAGTTGTTATTCTGCCCTACATCAACAGTGCTGTTTCCTCTGAAAAATAAAGAAACAGACGTTAATCTCATGAGTGTCTGAGGACTCATTGTGCTATCCATCCAAGTGTGTCACGCAACAATCATCCCATATATATGTGCACACCTTCTTACTGCATCCTGACTAATATCAGTGCCATTCCATAAAGAAAAGGCCCTACAGGAAAATTCAGTATCAGAATGCCATTGATCATGGGCATAGACTGATCCACTAACTCTAAATCCTGGCCTACAAACCCAATCTAGGGGTAAAGGATTTACTAAATAATGATTACACTTGGTCGGCGGATGTGTTTCTCCTAAAAAACCTAAACCTAAAACCATTTGTATCCATTCTGCAGTGCTAGGACAACCTGTTTCCTTCATTTGTGGTATCTCATCCTTAATGTCCTGTCTGTCTGTAAGGATATATAAAACTTCTGCTAAGGAGCCATATTTTGTAGCATTAACTAGAAATGTCACAACCCTAACGTGTTGGCTGCATTTGGGCCTTAATCCTACACAGGTAGAGATGCGAGAGACATAAAGCTGTGTCTGAGGGTACTTCTTTAGTTGAGTATAACCTATCTGATCCTGTTGCATGAGGAATTAATGAGCACACAAAACACGATTAATTGGTACTTTCTAATCCTACGTCTGAAATGTGTTGATCCCACTTGTTATCTAACAACCTAGTATGAGTAGACAGTTCTCTTAGAACGAAAATATATATTACTATAAAGGCTATAAAGGAGCAATAGTAGAATTGATAGTGTCAAAAGATAAAAAAGGAAAAACAAAACAAAAATATATAACGTTTGTTTTGCTGGTTCAAAAAATTGTCCATATGCAGAGGTGGAGGCAGGTATTTTTAATGTCACAATCTTCTTCCCCCTTCTTGTCTCATTTACATTGCTGGCGGTACTTGGCATTATGTAGAGTTCATCCCAACGTCTGATAGATGGATCCATGGCTTCTTACCATCTACCTGGAGGGCAGTGGGAGTGACCATTGTTACAGTGAAAGGACTGTTGAATATCAGATCTATCCAGTTCCGGACAAAGTTTCTCACATGCACCCCACTGCCTATGTTCACAATTGGGAAGTTAACCCCAGCAGTGGAGTGCATTTTATTTCCTTTGGTTATCTGTTTGGAATTTAACTTTCAAGCTTTCATTAGATGGGTGAGAAACACATACATTTTATCGTTCAAAATTTCAGTGGTACTTTCTCCCTGTACTTTACGTCTAGTGGCAGATATTTGTGTATTCATTAGTCTTCCTTTCACTATCTGATTGGATGTCAGGTGGTGATCAGAACTAGGTGTTTTCTTAAGGGATAATAGTTCTAATTGTAAGCAATGCAACCATTTTTTACGCAGCGTGGCGCAGAGCTTGCTGATCTTATTCTTCAGTAAGCTGCTTAAGCACTCAACAATGCTATTGCTCTGGGTATGATGAACACAGCAATGGCAAAGCACCTTTCAATGCACCTGGTACCACTAGAACTTCTACCACACATGTGCAGGATCCAGTTGAAGCTACAATAAACGAGGAAGAAGTCTCTAAACTTGCATAACTTCACTGTAACTGGATGACTTATGTGTTGCTCCCTTGTACAAGCATTCCACTGCTGAATGATTACGTCTCGTGTGTCTTGAACATTCCTGCTTACTAATGGGCTCAAAATGTCATGATATGTAAAGCTCTGCTCAAACAATTTCTCGTGGCTGTATTCACTAGGAGGTTGTCCAAGGAAGTAGTCATTTCCCAGTCCTTTTCATCCGTAAACCCCTTGTTTATCATTGACCTCTTACCCTTTGTAAAGACAATTTAAGAATATAACTCTTGTACTATATTCTATTATCATGGACGTTTTAGTAATGTGTCATGCTCATCTGTGTTTTGCAATAAAAAAAACATAGAAATAATTACAGTGAAAAAACAAGTGCACCTAAGAAGAAAGCATACTGAAGATTTTAAAGCAAACATCTCTTTTGTAATTTCAAAGATAGCCTTTTTGTAGTGCATCATATATTCTTTCAGATTCCAGTTTGGTTACTGTCATTTGTTGTTTTCTTTCTTGCATTTGCTCCTGCACTTGGTGTGCTTTATCTGTTGAGGTCCACAATGTGTTTTAAGGGCCTTCTACAGAAGTGTTTACCCTGTTTCTTCTCTGCTTGCTTCTTGCAGTCTTGTTTGAACCCCGGTACATGCAGTGTGACTGCAAGAAAGAAACAACTTCCATTGTACACTCTTCATATGTCAGATAATTTAAGAATTGAAAAGAGGAACCAAACCTACAGGGTATCAGTGCAAATAAAAGCAAACTGCCTCCTGGGGAGTAGGCAGGAAGGATTTGCAGCCACTCAGGAAGCTGAAAGGAAACGTGAGATCTCAGTCCTCACTTCAGAGTGCCACAATGCTATTTCCTAATCCCCTACTTCAATGTGATGGCTGAACAAAGGAACATTTTGCTCCCACAGCAACAGCTCTGCTAAAAATGGAATCCAGTATTAACAGACCAGGGTACTCAATCAATCAATCAACCAAATAGCTTTATTTAAGCATTAAATATGACCATAAAAGCAAATACATAAGAAACACACATGATTTGAAAGTATTAGAGCCATGCACTAAAGCCTGACCTTGGTACATAATGAAATCAAAAGATCATATGACTCCTAACATGGAGAGCGCTTTTAAGAAAAGTACTGACACTAAAGCACATCAGTGGTGAGCTCAATGACCGTAGGTGCAGAAGGATGGGTCTACATCTCGTTCTCCCCGAGCCCCTCAAAAGTGGGATTAGATAGTGCCTGTAAAACAAGAGCAAAATCTACAGAAAAACAGAAAGTGCAATAAGCTCTGGGGGGGAATTTTCGTTACATGGGAAAACTAGGATGGAAGAAGGTTCATATTGCCCAAGGGGGAAATAAAGCTGCCATCTAATATACCCAAGCTTAAATCTGGGTAAGAGGACCCTGTCCCAAATGATGGTCACAAGCTCCAAGTAAGATTCGAGCTCAAAGGTGGTTTGGATTAATATATAATCCTTATTCTGGGTCTTGGTTAGTTTTCCTGCTTTATTGCTGCCTCACTTCCTGCGAATCGCAATTAGGAAATCGCAATCCCAAATGTTCATAACTCCACTGAGTCACATTTGTGATTCCCAATGGGACGCAAATAGATCTACTTCATTAAAATTCAAGAGGTGGGTCTCACTTTGAGACCCACTGGGAATTGCAAAACATCACCGGGATGGTGGCCTGCTGGGGTCAGCAGACCACCATGTCTGTGATTGCTTTCAAATAAGGCAATATTTTTTTTAAATGCAACCCATTTTCCTTAAAGGAAAACGGGATGAGTTTAAAAACAAGAAAATGAAGTTTTTCCGTTTGTTCATTATTCAATCATACCACTGTGACACAGTTTTAGGAAAGGATGCCCTGAACACGCCCCTTCCTAATACTGAATCGCAATGTCAAATTGCGATTTGGCAACAGGTTACCAAATCGCAATTTTGCATTTGGAACATGCCAGACAGCTTTTTAGCAGTCGCAAAAGGCCAGATTCTGCGAATTGGACCATTTGCGACTGCTAAATAGCTTTGACCCATGGTCCTTACACGGACTTTCCAGTTCATGGAACCAGTCCTGTCTACCCAGTAAGCAACACATTCCCTTGACAGAGGCCTCTCACAGGATTTGAAAACCCATGCTACATGGTGAAGAGTCCTTTATGAGATTAGTATTGAGTTGGGCTCGAGGATTGCTCCAAATAGAGCACCACAGTAGCAATGGGACGAAATTAATGTAATCCTCAACATACTCCAAGCCAAGCTCTTTGTGCAAAAATTAAGCTTGGGCTACTTGGTTGGGGGCCTAAGAGCCTCCTGCAAACCCTATTTCTTTTCTATTGGGACGCTAGAGGCCTTAATGTAGCCCCAAATGCTCCACCAGTAGGTTCAAACCAGAAGACACTTTCTCTTATACATGTTTTAAAAGGGACAATGGGTTTTTGCCAATAAAAGAATTCAGGTTAGAAATTAACCCAATACAGTTGAGAAAACACATTCTAGCCTGGATACACATGGCAGCCAAGAGCCCTGCAAATCAAAAGTAACCCCTATATAGGAAATTTAGCAAACTCTTGATATTGGGTTGCCATATATTGTCAAGGTCTGCATTTTGACA
Source organism: Pleurodeles waltl (assembly GCF_031143425.1). Lineage (NCBI taxonomy): Eukaryota > Metazoa > Chordata > Amphibia > Caudata > Salamandridae > Pleurodeles > Pleurodeles waltl. The sequence goes on from NC_090438.1 coordinate 111,625,859, forward strand.
TTCCTTGATCCATAGGCTATTAATTAGGTCTTGGTGGGGTTCACAGCCAGCTTCATGGAGGCCATATAACCTATACAGCCTTTTATTAGCAGTTTCAGGGCTTTAGGGGTTCTAGCAAGTAACACTACACATCTGTATATGTTAGGGCAGGGATAGGGATGTTTTTGACCATAGGAATGTTTGTTTCCTTGCCAAGCAGTGCCTCCTCTAATTCACCAGCACACAAAAGGGAAAGGTAGTGGAGTGAAGTGAGGATGTAAAAAAGGCAGTGCACTCAGCACCAGGTCCATACCGGACAGAGGTGGAAAGGTCCATAACGTAGGCCCCTCAAGAACTCTACTAGGCCCTTATCTATCCATTGGCAAACAGTATGGACCTTACCACGCTATCAAAGGCGCAGGTGAGGTTCATGAATGCTAGAAAGATAGGCCCTTGCTTTGCTATAGCATATTTGTTAATTATGAGATACAAGTTGAAGCATTGTTTCATTGTTTCCAACCCTACTCTAAACCCATACTGGAGCCTAGTGAGGATGTCATTATCCTACACCCAGACTAGCATTTTTTCTAAGATTATCCTTCCCACTATCTTGACTGTGGAGCCTGTAAGAGAAATTGGCCGAAGGAGGCTGGGATAACTTTGAGAGCCTTTTTTAAATAGTGGGACAACTATGGCCGTTCTCCACGACTGAGGCAAGTAAATTTACATGCCAGATTAATAAAATCTGTAACAAGCATAGCACATAGCAGAGACAATTTTCTGAAAGACCTTGTCAACTGGCTAGGCAACAACTCTTTAAAATTCAATGGGGACAAAACAGAGATTCTCTGTTGTTCAGCCTGTAAAGTCCCCATGGAATTTCCAACAACTGATTTTTGGCTACTGACAAAGAATGATGACCTTAAAATCTCACAGAAGGTCTGCAACCTGGGGTTACCTTTGATAATAAGTTATCTGTGGAGCAGTTACCTGCATTGCACTTCTTCAGAACCTAAGCAAACTCCTGACGATCTTACCCACTCAGACTAGAGCACTGATAGTGCAGCACTATTTTAAGCAGGCTCGGTTACTGCTATGCTCTGCTGGTAGGTGTACCACACTATTTAATAAATAGACTGTACAGAGAACAAGCAGCAGCCGCAAATCTAGCATTAAACAGGCCAACAATTACATTCTCCTCCAGTTCCTTGAAGGAACTTCATTGGCTTCCGATGAAACAAAGGATGCCATTTAAATCACTTGGTATAGTCTTCAAAGCAATTCAGGGCAAAGGCCCAAACCCACTATAAAAGAAACTAAAAAGATATGTCCCTTGAAGGAAACTATGTTTAGGCGACCGCACATTTTCTGTGGACTCCAAAGTTCCAAAAAATAAGACAGGGAGTATGAGCTTTTGCAGTCAGGGTAGCTCAGCCTTGGAATAAATTACCTGCTTCATTGAGGAACACTATTGACAATGCATTTCAGGAAAGCACAAAAAACCTGGCTATTCCCATGTAATCAGCAGGAACTGTTGTAGCCATTTCAACAGCAGCGCCATTCAGGAAAGGTAAGTGCCAGGTTACCTGTTAGGTGACAGTGCACTCTATAAATACTATAAATAAATAAATGGTTCCACATTTACCTTATGATCCATCAGAATTCCATCAGGTCCAAGGGCTTTATTCGAAAGACTGGCGATAATTGCCTCAATTACTTCTTCTAGGGAGAACTCAATTTCCAGCGGGAATTCAGGCCGATATTTGTTTGCATCCTCCTCACTTCCATTCCCAGTACTGTAAACAAGGGAGAAATTATCTACTCGTTTATCAGGACTTAACTAGTGTCCAGTGACTTATACCAGTGTCCAGTGATGAGATTCTACCGGAGGACTTTTTACTTTTATTGACCATGTGCGATAATAGACTGGCATTTTTAACCTTAGACGCAGTAACTAAAATATTCTGTACTTGGTACTGATAATCTACTTTATATTTCTTTAAGATTAGTTTATAGTCCTTCCTGCAGTTGACTATTTAGCAAAATCTCTGGGGACGGCTTGAAGGCCATGATGTAGGCAGATACAAGCTAGTCTACACTCCCTGTCAAACCATGGCTCGGGTCCTTCGTCCCTGGTCCTGACTGTTTTTGTTAAATAATCTTTAACAAGTAGCCAAAACCTTTCAAAGTCCTCAACTGTTGGACAGAGGGTTTGCTCATTGGAAAGGCATGTGTATGCCAGCGACAGGTGGTCAATGTGTAACTTCTTCACAGTCGTTGGGAAGTCAACTCCTCTCCACAATAGCCCACGGTTGTTGTCTTTAGCAATGAGCCCCCTTGTGCCTGCCACCATGCTAGTCTTATTCACCTCTGGAATACCCGCGGTGAAGAATATGGGGCTGTGATCGCTGTGCACATTAGGTTCAACCACCCACCACCAGTTGTTTCAAAAGATTTATAGAGACAAAGAAATATTCTATTACCGCCTGGCTCCTTATGGAGTCATACGGGGAGATGATGCATGGTGTAGTGATCGGGACCTCAATGGCGCTGCAAAGGTTCTATATAGATATGTAAGGGAGCAGCAGATTTCCATGGCGGTCCATTCCATCTTCGCCCCCTCAAAGAGATTCATAGTGGGGATGTTAAAATGACTGCCTAGCCTAGCATTAAAGTCCCTGCTAGGACCATGGTAAAATCCCCATTTTCTGGAGAAGAGGTTCTTATGTGGTTAGCTATAAAATTTAAAAGCTGAACAAAATTAGGGTTAGCGCTTACAGAAAAGTTAGCATTATAGAAATGAATACCAAACAATTTAAAGTCATCATTCCATATCAACAGAAAAGCTTGACTAGGTACTCCTGAGGACTTTTGAATTAAGATTGGGCACATTAAAGTGAGAAAGCCATACTTTTGTATAGTGCATGCATACAAATGCACACAACATACAGGATCACAAAACAAGGCAATTACAGGTTTTCAGTGTACATGCATACATGCAGCCCTGCCCACAGCACACATACTGTACTGAGACCCTTCATTGTCGACAATTCAACAGAATAGCAGGTGTAGGGAAGTCACAAGACTGTCGACACCCATCCCGAAAAGCACGACAGAAAATTACTTCATATGAACTTTGCTCTTGATGACATCACAGGAAGGGACATCACTGACAAAAAAAAGTCTCATCATAACTGCAAGATACATAAAGTTACAAGAAAGCAGATAAAAGTGTAATTTAGTTGCCAACTCTTTGTTAACTAGGGTACTGCAACGATGTGCCAGAGGCACATTAATCACCTGCAAAACAGTCATGATGTGTCTAAGTAGAATTTTAAATGCCGGATTAGAAAATGAAATGCCCAAGTGCGCTTCTTCACTTGCCCATTCACAGACTAAGAATCCCTGATGTAGTCTCCAAACGCAGAATTGCTGTCTTCAAACGTTTTAACTGGCCAGAGAAAACCTCAGATATCTAGACAAAGACTTTTAAGCACAGAAAAAAGTTTTAAAAATGCTCAGACACACATCAGCATCATATTTGGCTTGCACCATGTAATAGAGCTTTCATAATACATGTCTTGTCTGTCTTGCAACAGGAAATGCTATTACACAACTGACACAACAAGAGAAATTGTACATTGCATTTCAGAGTTGAATAGTCTCATGCAACTACAGATTTGACTCATGCGCTCGTCTCCAAACACAAATGTAACTGAAGAGTCTAACCTAGGTCACATAATACATTTATACTGCAGCACTTAAATTTAAATAGTGTTAATATTGCACCTCTACCCCGATTTACATAGGGAATTGGTATCACAGTACTGAGACAGTCACAAGGCTGTTAGTAATATACACCAATATATCAATATGTGCCCATCAACTGAGTTCTTACAGCTCACCCCCAGATTTGCAGTGCAACCTCATGTCTCAGTAAAGAAATAGAAACGCTGCTTTTATAATGCACTTCTAATACGCTCTGATATTGAGAAAAACAAAAGTGACTGATGGAATGCTGGCTGTTGGGACGCAAAAGTCCTCTGTGTGGTTGGAAAACATGTTCCACTGCCCTGACTGCCCCACTGTACTGTTGTCTGGAACCCTAATGCTGTTTCTTTTTGTCATAGGCAAACACGAATCATGCATGTGTGTCATGACACAGGCCAGTCTCACGGATTGTGGTCTTGTTATACCAGGAGGGGTGCCCAAAGTGCAGTCGTTAGGACAATAGCGGCAACATTTTTTACGCTATTGTGTTGCTTTGCTGCACTTGAATCAAAACTTTTGATGAAAGTGCAGCAAATCATAGGGGGCCCATTGATTAAAATGGGTGCAGCATTTTAACGCCTGCTCTGAGCAGACGTTAAAAATGAAGGAAAAATGGCGCAGTGAAATGTTGTAAATTTCACTGAGTCATTTTTTTGGGCCTCCCTTCGTTGGAACGCACCCCCTTGCATACATTATGCCTGATGCAAAGGGTGCAAGGGGTTGCAAAGTGGTGCAATGCAAGCATTGCGCCACTTTGTAAATGTGGTGCAGGGGAAAAGCCACCATAGTGCCGCCTTAGCATAAACAAATGACATTATGACGGCACCAGGTGGTGCTAGGGGCTTGTAAAAATGCCCCTACATCTCTTGTGTCATGTGTTCCTTACAGGCATGCATACACCCAGAACATGTACTAACCACACACATTCTGCACAATACTGCTCTATCCCTAGAATGCACCCTTCCCAGGCACACATATAACCAGCGCAAAGTCACTTCTCCTGTGCTGTGCAGCACTCCACATCTACCTGATGTAGGCCAAGGGTTGAGTTAAGTAGACAGCAGCAGAACATTAAAAATGTACATGAGCCTCTAAAGCTCCGTCCAGAGACACAGGGTCAAAAGGTCTTATTCACTACTACTGATCACCACACAATATGCTGCCACCGCCATGCTCATGCTGTGCTCAAATAACTCCTGATGAAGGCAGTAGCCTTTCACCACTATGAAAGTATTTGACAATGTTGTGGTGCATTTAAGGCCTGCTATTATACTGAAGGAATAGTTAATCTATCTGAATGTAGTTTCATCTTTGAGCATCAACCGTCAATGGGATGTTATTGTGTTACGTTAAGTATCGGAGCAATACAATGGTTGAGTCAAACCAGGCATTGTGCAATCATCTCTGTGTATTACAGATACCCTCATATAAAATTAGGCACTAAATTGTGGTGTTATTTAAGCCTTAATTGGTCGACAGTAAAGAAATAACTTAGAGAAATTATGAGAGATATGCTGAAGACTAGTTATTCTCAGAGAGAAACAAACCATATTGTGGCAACTTATGCGTGTAATACATTGTTGTGCGGGTTGTTATATTCTGTGGAATGTTTGGGACATAAATGGGTGGAATGTTCTATTGTCTATGGATCTATTGTCCTGGCCATCCTAATCTCAGGGGGGGCAGCTCCAGTTGTGTAACCTGTTAAAATTGAATGAACGCATGTATGAATGCCCATGTGAGGGTATGGTACACTGGAGGCTGTGCACTTGTGTATGTGTGGGAAAATTGATGTTTGAGTGTGCTTGCAATGAACACAACACATGGAAGACACTGGGTTCCATTTAGGGAGGTCCAGAGCTTGCTGGGAGAGCATGGATTTGTGGATTGTTGCATTCCTAAAAGCTGGGTGGGACACACATTGGAGGAAAGAAGAGCCAGGCTCTCCGGTGCACATCAATAGGAGCTCTTTGATACTGAAAGGTCATCATTGGTCAAAAGGGCCTGGACACATTTAATCTGAGGAAGGAGATGGGGCTGATGAGAGAATCATGAAAAATAGCACTGGGTCCTTTGGTAACCTTTTGATGCTCAATTCACTGAGGCTGACATCCAGGTTTGAACCTCTAGTCACTCCCATGGCCTGTGTTTGGAGCTATCAAGACTGGAGATTGTCCTGCTATGATAGACTGCTCTCTGGAAGAAGAGCACAACAAAGGAGTATGCACTTCAAAGTTGGCAACTCCTAGAACACAAACTTCAAAGACAGAGGCCCTCATTACAACCTTGGTGGTTAATGCCACCGACCGCCGTGCTGACGGCCACCAAGATACCGTGACCGCGGCGGTATACCGCTACCCGTATTATGACCCACACAGAGAAATCCGCCACTATACAGACACCCATACAAGTCCGCCAGCCCAAAGGTCAGTGATAAATTGGCGGTAGCAAAACCCACACCGTTATGCCAACAGAAATACGCCCACAGCATCAGGGCCCACGAATCACCGTGGCGGTCTTTCAACCGTGGTAAACCATTGGCGGTACACACCGCCGCGCTCAAAATAAACACACACTAACAAAACTACACATTGGACAGTTCAAAATACACACACCTGACACACATACACACACCACAGCAAATCCAATATAAAACACACACCCACAATACCCACAATCACTTACAACAACAAAAAAATTGCCAACTGAGGGAGAGACAAGCCAGGAGCACCCACCCAATCTAAGCCACATAACACCATCACCCATACACCATCCACGCACCTCGCAGCACACACCCCAACACATCACCCCACACACCCTCACACACACCACTCACACTACACCCGGGGCACCACAAAGACACCCCAGGTTCTCAGAGGAGGAGCTAAGGGTCATGGTGGAGGAAATCATCCAGGTAGAGCCACAGCTATTCGGATCACAGGTACTGCAGACGTCCATTGCAAGGAAGATGGAGCTATGGCGGAGAGTCGTGGACAGGGTCAACGCTGTTGGACAGCACCCAAGAACAAGGAGTGACATCATGAAGAGGTGGAACGACCTACGGGGGAAGGTGCGTTCCGTGGTAGCAAGACACCAGGTAGCGGTACAGAGGACTGGGGGTGGACCCGCACCTCCTCCCCCACAACTAACAACATGGGAGGAGCAAGTCTTGGTGATCATGCATCCTGAGCCCCTCGCAGGAGTAGCAGGAGGACTGGACTCTGGTAAGTCAAATCTTTACTACTTTATCCCCCCAACCTACCTGCATGGCATCACTAACTCCCACCCCTATCCTCACCCCCATCACCCTACCACCTCACATATACCCCACCATCACAACTCATACATCCCAATACCAAGCCCTGCATGCAATAACAATGCATGGACACCCATCACCACAGCATGCACACAAGTGACCATCACTTAGCCAACTGAATCACAACTCACACAAGCCAAAGCAGCCTTGCCAATAACAAGCATAGAGGGAAACATACCCATGCACAAGATGGCACACGCAGATACAGTAACACTGCATTTCATCCCCACAGGACCCCCACTCAACGTCACCCGAGAGGAGGTGCCACCAACATCCAGTCCCCCCCCCCCACGAGAGGCCCACAGTTATGGCAGCAGCTCTGCACACCTGGATCACTATGCCCAACCTGGCCCATCAGGGACCTCTGGACAGTCGATTACCCTGCCACAGTCCCATACCACCACAGAGCCTCCCCCCTCAGGAAACACCAGCACAGCACCCACCCAGCGGGCCCATCCCTCTGTCCCCAGGACACGTCAATCAGCAGTGTGTCCACCATTACAGGGACCCCAGGCAACCCCACAAACACAGGACGATCAGGGACCTGGGGTCAGTGGCAGTGGGCACACGGTCAGGGGACAGAAGCACAGGACAACAGGGAAGCTGGGAGGACTGCTGTGCGACAGAGGGAGGACAGGCCCAGGGAATCCACTCTTCACGAGGCACTTGCAGGGATCCTGGAAGCATACAACCATTCCCAGGAGACCTTGGGCCAGATACTGTACACATTGCAGGAGACCCAGCAGATGCAGGAGGGACAGTACCTGGGGATCAGGGAGGACCTCAAACTCATCCACACCATCCTGGTCACCATTGCAGGGGTGCTGGTTGACATGGTCAACACCATGAGGGAGGCAGTGGCACACCAACGGGCCCCTGACACTAGCCACATCGATGAACAGCCCTCTACCTCCGCCGGCACTAGTGGACAGGAGGCCCTGCCACAGGACCAACAGGCCACCAGCATCCCACCCCCTGCAGAAGAAAAACCACCCCACAAACGGTCCCTGCAATCCAGGCAGAAGTCAGAGAACATTGCCAAGACCCCTGCCAGGAAATAAGATTCTCCTGATTGTCACCCTTCTGTCCCACTCTGTTACCCTGTCCACCTTGAACTGCTATTGCTCCCCTTCCTATGCCCCATTGGACAATGCACCTGTGATACCAATAGACTGGACACTACCCTGGACGTTCCTCCATCATCAACCCAGCCCATTGCAATACCCCCTCCACTTATTTGCACCTAAATAAACACCCTTGGAACTAATACATGTCTAGTCTGTCAAATGATTCAAATATGCATTTGTTTAACAAGCTGTAAACATTGCAATTCAACTGTACAGTCATGTATACATAGGTATGACCTGTTGTGGGCAGCAGGGAACACACCAGGAGCCAGAGTGGGGCACATAGATCTGAAAATAGAGATGCCAAAGGGTACAGTAAGTGGCCATACAATATGGAAAATCAGGCTGCCATGTACAATGTCCAACACAAAACTGCAATGGAAAATGAAGTTACAGTGTCTTACCGGTGTGTCACTGGAAGTACTGTTGTATGAGTGATCTTCTGTCATCCACATCTTCTTCCTCTGCCTCCTCTTCCTCACTGTCCACAGGCTCCACTGCTGCCACACAACCATCTCTAGGCTCTTCCTCCTGCAGAAAAGGCACCTGGCGTCTCACGGCCAGGTTGTGCAACATGCAACATACAACGATGATCTGGCACACCTTCTTGGGTGAGTAGTACAGGGATCCACCTGTCAGATGGAGGCACCGGAACCTGGCCTTCAGGAGGCCAAAGGTTCTTTCAATGATCCTCCTTGTTCGCCCATGTGCCTCATTGTAACGTTCCTCCGCCCTTATCCTGGCATTCCTCACTGGGGTCAGTAGCCATGAGAGGTTGGGGTAACCAGAGTCATCTGCAAATATTTGAGGGATACCTGTTAGACATACACTCACCCTTAGGGACAGCCCCACACCCATATACCTACATCAACTGGGTGGGTACCATGGGCTCACCTACTAGCCACACCCGGTGCCTCTGGAGTTGAGACATCACATATGGAATACTGCTATTCCTCAAGATGAAGACATCATGCACAGAGCCAGGATACTTGGCATTCACATGGGAGATGTACTGGTCCGCCAAACACACCATCTGCACATTCAGAGAGTGATAGCTTTTTCTATTCCTGAAAACTTGTTCATTCCTCCGGGGGACACACAAATGCTACATGTGTACCATCAATGGCACTAATATGGTGGGGACATGTCCCAGGGCATAGAAGTCAGCTTTCACTGTGGCCAAATCCTCCACCTGGGGGAATACGATGTAGCTGCGCATGTGTTTCAGCAGGGCAGACAACACTCTGGTCAACACATTTGAGAACATAGCCTGTGACATCCCTGATGCCATGGCCACTGTTGCTTGGAATGAACCACTTGCCAGGAAATGGAGCACGGACAGGACCTGCACAAGAGGGGGGATACCTGTTGGCTGGCGGATAGCTGAAATCAGGTCTGGCTCCAATTGGGCACACAGTTCTTGGATTGTGGCCCTATCAAGTCTGTTGGTTAGGATGATGTGTCTGTCCTCCATTGTCGCCAGGTCCACCAGGGGTCTATACACGGGAGGATGTCTCCATCTCATATTCATCCTCAGCGGTTGAAGTCAAGGGAGAAAAATGGTGAGCAGAGGGTCATATTCACACATCTATTGAAATAATGATGCATCTCTTCCTTTACGAAACAGTATGTGAATTTGAGAGTCAGTTGATGTGCCAATGTCTGCGGTGACGCAGTTAGGTGCCATGGCCTGTGCCCCCCTGAAATGGCGGCTGCCTGACATCTAAGGAGAGATAAGTGGAAATGAGGTAATTCCGCTGGCATTGTGCGCCATAGCGGTCGGCGGTCGATGACCGCTGCACAACTTCGCATTGGTTAACATTAGGCCCTATGGGCTCCAGGAGCCACTGGCGATGTACGCCGGCGATGACGGTACACACCGCCGTGGACGTGACCACCATTTTCTATCTGTTCACTCACTTGCTACCTGACCTTCAACAGGAGAGGACCTACACTGCAAGTGCTGCTGTGACCTGTGTCCGGAAGAGACAATGGCTCAAGTGTCTTGGGAAAGGGCCCCTGGCTTCACTTCGGAGGAGTTAGAGAGACTGGTGCATGGGGTCATACCCCAGTACACTTTACTCTATGGTACTCCAGACAAATAGGTGAGTACACTGTGAGCATGATGCGTGGGCCATGAATGTATGGAGTGTGTGTCAGCCTCATGTGGGGGGGGCTGAGGGGTCCTGGGCAGAGTGCTGCAGAGTGCTCAATGTATGTGCGTAAGGGGATGGGAGGGATATGGTGGGCCATGAGTATGACAGTCCGGACGGTATGACTAATCCTTTTTGGGCAGTATTTTCCCTGCAGGTCAGCACCCATCAGAAAAAGGGTATTTGGCGTGCCATCGCAAAGGAGATGCGGACCCTGGAAGTCTTTGACAGGAGGAGCACCCACTGCTGCAAACAGTGGGAGGACCTGCGCAGCTGGGAAAGGAGGACGGCGGCGACCCAGCTGGGGCTTGCCGCCCAACCAGAAAGGGGTGCCCGTCGTACCCTGACCCCCTTGATGTTCCGCATCCTAACGGTGGCATATCCGGAGTTGGATGAGCTCTTGAAGGCATCACAGCAGCCACAAGGGGTTGAGTACAGATTCAGATTCATGACTTTGCGCGCGTTAAGGTTTTACCTGGATGGGGGATGTGGGCTGTGGGTGCCATTAGGCTAGCGCGAACATGGCAAGGTAGGTCCCTTGTTGGGCAGGCTCTGAAGCACTCCAACCCCAACAGTGTTAGTTGGTATCTACTACTGGGCAGGGCCCTGTTTGTTTCAGGTGTGCAGCTGATGGTGTTATGCTATCTACCCCATGGGCTGGTGACTATCTTTGTAACTGGTAGTGCATGGCCTAGTGCATAGGGCTACTCCCTGTGTGTTGTGTACGCCAACTGTAGTGTTGTTGCTGGCATTGCCCAAGTGTATCTTCTGTCCCCCCCATCTTTTTGTTTTGTCACCCTGTCCTTGTGTGCATTAGCATCATCTGGCGGAGGAGCGGAGGAGCAGAGGCACCGGCGATGAAGGAAGCTGCCTCTCACATGGGCCTGGAGGCCGAATCCACTGACTGTGAGGGCACCAGTGGGATGGAGGGCGAGGGGAGCACCACGACGGAGACAGGAGGGGACACTACAGACAGTGACTCCTCCTCCAATGGAAGCTACCTGGCGGTGGCGGACACCTCTGTGCCCACCCCAACAAAAGGTACAGCCGCCACCCCCCGTACCAGCACCGCCCTCCCAGCAGCCCCTCAGCATGTTTCCCGTGCCCGCTCACCCCGGAGGGTGGGCATCCTCTTCGCCCCAGGCACCTCATGCCCTGCCCCAGTCAGCCCTGCTGCCCTCAGTGAGGAGGCTACTGACCTCCTGAGATCCCTCACTGTTGGGCAGTCAACCATACTGAATGCCATCCAGGGTGTCGAGAGGCATTTGCAACAAACAAATGCATACCTGGAGGGCATTCACTCTGGCGTGTGGGCCCAAGAGAGAGCATTTTAGGCTCTGGCCTCCACACTGATGGCAACCATTGTCCCTGTCTCTAGCCTGCCCCTCCAACTTCCTCTACCCAGTCCCAATCCCCTCAACCCCAGCCTATCCCAAGCACACCTTCAGACCAGCATTCACCCAAATCAACACACAGAAGTGGCTCAGGCAAACACAAGCACCACACGTCATCTCACAGGCACTCACACAAGCACCATCCCCATTCAGACACACCAACATCCACTGCCTCCACTGTGTCCCCCTTCTCCTCATCGTCCACCTCCCTCCCAGTAGCGTCTCCACTCACACCTGAGTGCACTACATCCTCATCCACTACCTCCATCACCAGCAAGCCTATCACTACAAACACCTCACTGGCAGTCACCACCCCCACATCCATGCACACGTCCCCTGTGTCGTCTCCCACTGTGTCTGTGACCCCTCCTCCCAAAGTATACAAACGCAAGCACACACCCACCCAACAGTCATCCACCTCACAACAGCATCCAGCTCATGCACCTGCACCCAAACACAGCAGACTGACACCTCCTACAACCACTCCCTCTTCCTCCACTCCCAAACCTTCACCCTCTTCGCACCCCAATGTCCCTAAGAAGCTTTTCCTAGCCAACATTGACCTCTTCCTTACCCCTCCCGCCCCGTCCTTCACCTCTGCCAGGGTGTCCAGAACCCAGCCCAGCACCTCAGCCACCAAGTCCACATCTGCTGTGGTTTCTGAAGCTGTCAGAGGCTCTAAGGGGGCACCCGTCAGCCCAGCCAGTGTGCCACCAACCCCTGCCAAGGCCAAGAAGATTCCGCCACCTGGCAAGGTCAAGAAGGGGACAGCATCCAGAAGGGAGAAGTGGCCACAACCACCCAGCAAGGCCACATCAAAGACTCCATCTGGCAGACCCAAGGTGACACCACCATCTGCCAAGGGCAGGAAGGGGCACAGAACATCAGCCAAGGCACTTCAGCCGTCCAAGCCTGCAGGTGAAGGCCTGGTGGCTACCAGCACAACCACCAGCACCGCCACCTGCACCGCGGCCAGCACCGCCAACTGCACCACTGAAAGTAGCACCACTGCCACCAGCAGCAGCCCCAGTAGGCAGCTGTCCGAGGCTGCAGGGGAAGGGCTGGAGCCTCCCCCCACCACTGGCAGCACCCCCACCAGCACCGGCACTACCACCACTGTGCAGCTGTAGCCGCCGGTGGATGGACTCTAGTCCTGCCTCCATGGAGTATCATGCATCCTGGCCACAGCAAATCTCATGGCTCTGACACCCAGGTGAAGGACTGTGACCTGGCACCCCCCAAGTGCTGCATCACTGGGCACAAAGCCCCCTCCAGAACTAGTGGAAGAAGGCATCCACTCACTCTATCCTTGGCAGGATGAAGCACACTGGGCACCAGGCCCCCTCCAGAACCAGTGGAAGAAGGCATCCACTCACCCTATCCTTGGCAGGGTGAAGCACACTGGGCACAAGGCCCCCTCCAGAACCACTGGAAGGAGGCATCCACTAGATAGACTGTGGCTTTGCACTCCCCAGGACCATGCAGTGGGCAAACCACCCACTTGAGAGACTGTGGCCTTGCACTCCCCATGACCAAGCAGTGGGCAAACCACCCACTAGGGAGACTGTGGCTTTGCACTTCCCAGGACCAAGCAGTGGGCATGGAGCCCCCTTCAGGATCAGTGGCATTGTCCCATCTTCCGGCTGAGGTGCCCCTTCTTCCCCGTCCCCCTGAGGTGCCTGTGTGTTTTTGACCTGATGCACCTGCAGTGTTCTCTCCGTTTTGAGGCAGGAGTCAAGTGTGGGCTTGGCCTATGTGTTATGGCCCAGTGGACCACAGACTATTTTTGTGTGGACATTGTCCCTCATTTTGTATATATTGTACATACTGTTCATTTATTTATGTACGTATTTCTAAGTATTTTTAATATTACACTCATTTGACTCCATTCTTTTTGTCCTTGCGTTATTCCTGAGGGTTACGGGGTGTATATGTAATGTTGTTGCATGTGTTTGTGTGTATGGTGTTGGGGGTGAGGGTGAGGGTGGGAGTGGGGGTGTTGCAGTGTGTGTGTGTCACTCTCTTTTTCCTCCCCCTCTCCCTTGTGTGCTAGGTGCAGTACTCACCGTGGTTGTAGTGGCCGGTGTTGGTGCTCCTGGTATATGAGCAGATACACCAGCATGGGGAGGACCTGGAGCTCGGGCTCCATGGTGTCCTGGTTCTTCCTTGAGTGCCGAGAGGTGAGTGGTTTCCCTTCAAAGTACTTTTTCCGCCGTGCTTTTGATGGCGTTGGTACCACCCCGGGAAAGCTGGTGGATGGGCGGGTTGTAATTCTGTGGGCAGTACATTGTCTTCCGCCTGGCTGTTGGCAGTTACCGCCACAGTGTTTGTGGCTACTGCCGTGGCGGTCGGAGTGTTAAAGTGGCTGTATGTGTTGGCGGTTTCCGCCGTGGTCATGATTCCATTTTTGTTACTGCCGGCCTGTTGGCAGTATTACTGCCACTTTAACACCCCCCGCCAGGGTTGTAATGAGTGCCAAAGACACTAAATCACGTGTGTGTCTGGAAACGGATTATAAAAAGGGGAGCTTGAGTCTCCCAAACTGTCAAAGTGAATCTGTACATCAGTGTGCTGAAAAAAGCCCAGCACGTATTCTGCCTGTTATCACCATGACTGGTAACTAAGGGCTAAGGGTTTTCCAATCCCCCATGCTTAGTGATGGGACATCACCCAGGAGAATTAAGAACACTCGCCTGGAGAACCAGTACTGTCTGACCCGAGACCAGTGGGCCGTGTGAGGAGAAGGAAATTGCCTGGAGGGAGCAAGGTCTAGTGGGGGGTCCTACTGAGAGGGTCCCAGCAGTGGGGAGTGAGATTCTGGCCCATCGAAAACAGGGTGCTGACTAGATTGCCTGCCCATGAGCGCTGTGCGACCTCCATATGCCCGGTAGGGGCCAGGGAGAAGACTGGACCACCGCACAGATCGGGCTGCTAGTCTGTGCACAGTCTGACCTCCTGATTCCAGGTGGAGAGAAAGGGTTGCCGCTATGGTGCTGTACTGTAACAAAGGTTGGGCTGTTGCTCTTGGTAGCACTGGGACTAGAATAAGCTGTCACCTTGTTGATTCTGCTAAGTGATTCCCATACATCTGGAGAGGATCAAGGAGAAGACTAAAGGCAGTTGTACAGAATTCACTTTGAAGACCCCCTGCACGTCAGCAGGGGGCCGTAGGTCAGGAAGCATGCAGCCACAACCACCAGCAGGTTGTGACCTGCGGAGTTGGAACCACGTTTTGCCTACCTCAGCCCTGGAGCACCCACGACTAGCCTTTGGACAAAGAAGACTTGCTGCCAGATTGTCAGAGCACCGTGGCCGTCTGCTGCTGCATCCACAGGTTCCAGAGTCCTCCTCACCGCTAGGCTGGGAATGCACACCTGGGGTCTCTGGACCAACAGCCCAGCGAGTGCGGGTAAGCCTGGTACTAGGCGTCGGGCCCTGGAAATCTTGTTCTGACTGACGCAGCTGCGCTCACGGACTTGTTATAAAAGACCCCGTAGAACTTCCAAGACTTGAACTCACCAGTAGGGCTTAGCTTGGATGTTGCGACATGTGAAAGGGGAACAAGCATCATCCATAGATGGAAAAGTGGGAAAAGAGCAGATCCGGGTACCACTGCCTTACAAAGACTGTATATCATTATTCTACATGTTGCATTGTAATTTGTATTAGGAGATAAATACTCTTTTTTAACATAAAAGCAAGTATTTGACTCAACAATCAATCAATCAAAGCAACTTTATTTGGGTGAAGAAATACCTAAAAAAGTAAATACAAATGAATATATTTATCATACATCTCTTAAGTAAGGTTTAAAATAATCAACAATAAAATCCCACCAATTTCTTCATCATACATTTCATACAATAAAGTTAAAATAGACTACAATGCAATCCTACCGTCAAACAACGAAAGTATTAGATAAAAAGATAATTAATCCTTGATTTAAATATGCTAGGTCACTAAGGGGATCCTTGGGTGCACATGGTACTACTTGAATGAACAGCTAGCTTAAAAAAAGACCCGACATAAAAGCAGCATTCTGCGTCTACCAACAATTGCAGTTATCTATATGCTACTCTACACTGGTGGATTTTGTTCTTCCTTAGCAATGGGAATAAATACTGATTTTGTATGACATGCATACAATTTACATTGGTGGATTTTATGCTTCCTCTTCAATGGGAATAAAAACTGATTTTGTATAACATGTATACAATTTAAATAAAAAGAAAAATGCAACAGAGACTGTGGGGTAGTATCATCGTACTGGCAGGGGTGGGCTAAAATATCTTTATGATAACCTAACGGAAGGCAAAGTAAAAATAAAACCACTCCTGCCCTAAAGCGGACTAGCAAAGATCATTCCCATTGCCCTTGCGTGACATGTAAGTATTGCACTGGTCTGCTAAAGGGCTCCAGATTCATATAAGCTAACATTGTTGGTTTCTTAAGTTCCACAGAATTCTGTATGGAGCAGGCACGCTCCAGAAATTTGTATTTAATTAATTTTCTGTCAGCCCTGTGGCCTGACATAGGCTCATCAAAAAGAGATGACTGGCGTAGCTCCAAGAAGGTATTATGGGCCAAGCATGTCAAAGAATAGTGAGGCCCTTATCAAATGATAGGCAGTCTTTGATTACGAAGCTGATTAAAACTGGCTTCCTGATTCTGCCACAGGGAGATGCATAGAATGACCGGACACAATTTAATGCGGTCCTCGGTGTAGCAGAGCCCTAATTCTTCAAGGCAGCTATAATAAGATGTTGTAGGAGGGGGTGGCTGAGAGACGCCTTCTAGAAAAGTGGTTTTCCCAAGCTTGAATGGCTGTGCAACTGCCAATACCCCTGTTTTCACTAATGACCGAGCTGACAAAAATCTCTGGAATGCACTTCTCAGTTTGAAGAAGACATTTATTATTAATTCACCACAAGGTTCCTAAAAAGGAGATTAGCATGTTGAAAGCACACTTTTTAAAATAGTTACAGCAATGAAAGAAAATATACCAAAATGATTCTCCACTGCCATGTACACAGCAAATATATGTATTTCTATTATACTGCAAAGCAAATAATGAAGGAAAAATTCATCACCGTAGGGCCTGCCAAGGTCTTCATTTTTCTCATGCCAGCAAGTTGATAACCCCGTTCTACTGCGAGAAAGAGATCTCCACCCTCACTGGACAGATATCAGGCATCTGGCGTCAAGAATCCTGACTGAGGCCACTCTCACTCTCACTATTGCACCAGGTCTTTTTATATCTTAAAAAAAACAAAAGGAGCTTTCTGTAAAAAAAAAACCTCATTTCGTAATTCAAACATGCTGGCTAGTTTAGGTCTGCTTTGAAAATAACACAATGGGGTTTGGCCACAATCCCAAGGTGTCAAATCAAAACAAGGCCGTTCCCTGCCGTCTGAGTACATCCTTATCAACCAAAGCACTTGGTGAGAAAAAGCACGAAAACCAGCACAGTTTACAATGTGGAAAAGTACAAACAGATTTAACATGTCAGTGTCTAATGCTGTGAGAAAGTCAATAGGCAGCTAAACTGAATACAAAATGTAGTCTGCAACTGGTGAACACTAGACAGCTAATCCATGTGCAAAGTGGTGCAACACACAGTCAGTGGTCAAAAACACATATTTCACTACAACCCCAAATCCTTCCTCAGCATGTTGCGGCGGGTACACATTGTGTCATATACATTTGCAATAAGGATTCAATAAATAAAGTACTTATCGCTTTATAAAGCTTTAGGGGACAATGCCAGATGTTAGGGGCACAGGGTCCCAATGAGTTGTGTACAACTCCCAGATAAGAAAAGCTATTAGTCATTACCAAACATTTTTATGCAACAGCTAGGGTATGGACCTTAAATTGTTTGGGGAAACAAACCATAATATATGATTTTTAAAATGTGTAAGAAGGTCTAAGTTTGCCATAAACTGGGAAAATTAATTTACTAACAGGAGCAAAGAGTTATTGGTATAAGGGCCATTAACACTGCATCCTCTGCATAGAGTAAAGCTGGAAAGGGAGGCGCTGACAATCCGAGGGACATCCGGGCTTGATTTCTTGATGTAGAGTATAAAAAAAAGTGGGGCAAGGATACATCCCTGCCAAAACCCTCAGGAAATTTCAAATTGCTCTGTAATTTCTCCATTGGCGCCAAATCTGATTCTTGCCCTCCTGCAACACTGCTAATAGTGCAGAAGGGCTTCTTCCAGCCCCTGTTCCAATAGTATTTGGCCACAGTTTTGAGTGGTTAACATAGTCAAAAGATGTGGACTGTTGAGATAAGAAACAGAACCTTAACTCCATCTTGTGAAAAAACTCCATTTTGTGGCAATCAACCAAACGGGTGTGCAGAAAACAAACCTAAAAAGAATTTTTTATGTCCTGAGTTTCAAAATATAGATTAGTTACAAGGCATAGGCAAAGAAAAAACAAAAACAGTTCCAAGTAACAGAACAGGTTATCTTATCTAGAAGCAGCAGTACACCCCCAGCCCATGGAGTATAGGGTGTCACTTTAAAAAAAGATAGATGTTGAGAAAGAAATCACATGACTAACAGATGTGCTTGCCAGATTGTAACATTTGGATCAGCTATTGTATTCAATGCCTGTTGAAGTGTGTAAATATTGAACGCAGTCAGATGATCTTTGAGACTCTCCCTTGTATGTGACTTCACATGCAGCACTACAGTGGTTCCCCCAGTTGTGAAATAAAGTATATCCAGAGAACCCAAGATGAAAGGCTGTAATCATTTATGAGGGCAAGGAGAGAAAGTTGTCCAGAGTTGACAGGGCAAAACCAAGAATGCATGTTAGAGTGGACACTGCTCTGCGATGGTATATTTGCCAACAATTAAACTAAGATTAAGGCAATGCTCTGCGTTCCCATTGTTCCCTAAAGCCATATCAGCAGCAGTGAAGCACACTTTTTTCTGAAGCTCAGACGCAGATCGTATTGTAGAAATCCTGCCCAAGATTTTCATTGAGCTATTGATGAGAGAAATTGGCCTATTTCACTTTGCATCCGTTCACTCACCTTTTTTAAACAATAAACAAGGAAGACCAGGATCTGGATAGGTGGGAATACGTGAGGTAATTATGGACATTAGTCAGCAGTAGCGTCCATAAATCGGGGTTACATTTTACCAGGTCTATAGAAATCATCCATCCCTGGTGCTTTCTCGGCAGGGCTCTGCTGTATCGCTTCAGCAACCTTGTTTAAAGGAAAGAATAGATAAAATGTATACTCAGGAGTGAGCAGGGATTCTTTTGAAGCCACACCACGAACTGTTGGATATAGATAAGAGAAAAATGATCGACTCAACACTCACTGGAAACGTGACAGCTAAATGAAGTGTTGTGGCTGCTGGTAACCCTAATGGAGGTAACTATGGCCCAAAAAGCTTGACAATCATTTTCTGGGGTTGCTGTGCACGTTTTGAGTTGTGAGTCTATTTTTGTCTTACACCTACCTCCTCCCCAAAAAGTATTGGACTGCTCCACCCACAATGAAGGGGTACTTGGCCAAGTTGCACAGAGACCAGAGTAGGCCCGGCTGGGCATCTGAAGTAAAAAGCCCCAATCTCCACAATTGAGCTCAGTAACTTCTGCATGTGCCGTTGGCCTCTGAAAGGGATTCTGACACCAGGGAACCCAGGTGCAAAAACATCAGGCCATTCGTGACTTGGAATGAAAGCTTTATGTCTGGTGCACATGCAAAAGCATATGCATTGACATTTGACATGCTAGCATTTTTGCTTCTTCCTATTTGCCAATAGTATGCCAAGGCCATAAATGTCAATAGACCCGATTCAGGCGGGAGAATCCCAATTTTTAAAGCCAAAAATAACTTTATTTTGGCTGTGTCCCACCTGAAATTACCTCTTCTACAATAGAAATCAGTGGGAGAAATAGTCTCCCGGTTACTTCTTTTAAATCTCACACTTTCCTCTTCTGAAATGTTGGCATGTATTCAAGGTTCACAAATAGGGTTGCCACCTAGCTGTTTTGTTTTACCGACCTTGTCTGCACATTTAAATGCAGACCAGAAAAAGTAGCAGCCCTCTTCACAAACACTTTCCCTAATTGTGCAAGGACTGGAGTTAGAAGAGCACTTTCTACTTTAGAGGGATATCCCGTCTGCCTCATTAACCGCATTATGCCAAACTATAAATCACTCCCCGAATATAATTCTTCCTCCACGATTATTTGGGGTGTTTTGCGGTTCTCTTCCGTCTGGCAACACAGTAAAGCATGGGCATATATGTGCACTTCGGATAGGCGTGTGCAATCAGAACATCGACATAGTATCACTTGTTGCCTTCATCGGATAGCCATGTTGGAAAGGACCGTTCCCCTTTAATTGGCTATGTAGTGTCACAAAATAAAGATGTTTTTAGCAATACATTCAGTTACATTTATCCATATTAAAATGTACAGTTCTAAAATATTATATAAACATTAATATAAATAGTCCTGCATTACTCTTCTCTTTTAGTTATTTTCCTCTATTCCGAATGTAAATAAATATGTTTTTAATATTTTTGCGTACGCGCTTTTTATTTAGTATTCTATGGCTTTGAAAATGAAAATGTACATCCCCTGGTAGAGGGCGGCTCCGCTTTCTATCGCCATGAGTGCGTGCAATTCATGATTCTAGCTGTTGAGCTCCGTGACAAACGTGACAGCTGCCCGCTCAACCTACTCTGCCCCGCCTTTCTCTTCCTCGCGTTAACTCAATTGACTCCTGTATGAACCAATCAGAGGCTCCATCCTGTAAGACCTGTGTTCATGTACCCAATGGGAAAAACGGGCAGGCGGGACGTAGATGCCTTCAGGATTTCTGCACTCGTTTAAGGTGACCTGCAGGGACAGGCTGGTGCAGTCCGTTCAGGGGAGGGAGCGCGGTGCAGGTCTGAAGTCTGAACTCTTCTCTTCATCAGCTGTTCGTGGCAGAGCAAAATGTCTCTCTCTACCAAGCTCACCCTGGACAAGGTTGATGTGAAGAACAAGAGAATTGTGATGAGGTTAGTGTTGGAATTTTGGGGATGAACCGTTCGCCGCTGCGCGGTAACATTATCACTGCCTAGTTAAGGTGACTCCGAGATGCAATGCTCCAGTGTTCTCCTTGTCGTTTAAAATGTATTTTCAGGTTAGTTACGTTCAGTTCAATTGGAATTTTTAAAAGTTTGCTTCTCACCCATAGGGTCGCCATGCGTTTTGTGGGGTCTCAAGGCGCTGTGTAAACAGGAGTGAGCTAAGATTTCAAGTTCCAGAATGCATCAGTTGGTGAATGGAAATCTCGAACTGGAGCAATGGGTTATCGGTGTCATGGAGCCATTTGATACCCTTGTAGAGCGGGTCTGGTGTGCCTGCTGCAGCAGGGCTGCAAGGTGGGAAGGCCATGCAGTGTTCAGGCTGGAAAGAAGCATCGTTGCTACGTGCGTTTTCACTACCTTCGTAAGGCTGCTCAGTGGTTTGAAACTGAGAAGGTGGCTGAAAAATGCAAGTCACCGGTTGAGAAGGCCACATGCAACTGGGCTGTGGGGGCGTAACTTTCTGCGTTGCATCGGGTACCATCTGCCGGCCGCATAGTCATTGAAATTGACTCCACTTAGGCACGGCACAAGCGCAACTGCTTTGTCTTTAAAATTAAAGAGTCTGGAATGTGCCTCACGTCTGTGGTTAAGCGGGTGTGCCCTTCGTGACCGTGATCTCAGGTCCCCGCATTTTTTTATTTTATGTCTTTTACGTGGGGGCCTCGTCGTTAATAGGCTACCTACAGGGTTGGTGCATGCAGGCTGCTGCCTGACGGGGGTGTTGGTTTTAAAGGTTAAGGGACTGCCGACTGGTAGAGCTTTGAGGTTTGCGAGCTAGGAAGGGCACAGTGCTGAGTACACTCCCCTCAGACTGCAATCCAAAGGAGCTGGAGTCGGTTGCGATGGAGAGCAAAGCATTGATAGAGGCACACAGCTAAAGAAAAAATGACGACTGCTTTCTATCTCCTTTTTGGTTCTGACGTGACTATGGACCGCATATCGACATTTTTTAGATGGTGTTTTACTGCAAATACTTTGTGGAGGGAAACAGCTCTTGACATTCAAGGGGAAAATGATTCATGGGCAGTCATGAACAGTAGGCAGACCACATCCTTCCTGCATCTCTGTTCTTGTAACGCTTCTTCTCAAAGCGACGCCATTCTCTGTGGTTATTTATTGTAACAGACATCTTTGTATGGGGTTGGTTGGATTCCAGCAGTGGTATTACAGAGGCAGCGTGCGCCAGCCTCAGTATTTCCAGACTTGCAAAGACACACTTAAAACGACTGAGAACATGAGTGTGCATGACACAGAGGCCCTACATTGCGCAAGCCTCAGCAGCCCGTTGAACTCTGCCTTGTCATGACAGGAGAAGAACACAGCACGTTTCCAGACATTGAGGGCAGCACAATTATGTTTTTGAACTCCTCATAATTATAACATTGTTCTTTAGAAGTGAAGCGTTCACGATAGATGGCTAGGGGCTGCTCCTTTTTCAGAAGCCCAGGTAGGTTCTAATATATCTATTATGTTTTAGTCCTGTCAAGCCGGTAGAGCCTTCTTGTGTGATGTTTTCCGTAGCAGTAGGGCCCAATAAATCCATAGCTTTGACAGTAAAGTACCTCGGTAGGTTGGTGAACTGCTGCATCAGTCTGATATCTGGAGGCTACAGGGCTAAGATCAGTCTTTTATCTCTTTAAATCCCACTCCTCCGACCCCCCTCATCTTTTATCTTTCTAGGGGACAGCCTCTGACTTTGTATATGGTGATCTCCAAGGTCGTGCGGTGATCTAAGCGCATCTTCCTTATTTCTAACCTGGAGGTTCTGCATTACTCCAGTTGAAGGCTACGCCTCTCTATATCCTGACCAGACCAATCCATAGAAGTGGTATTTTATATCTGATCATATGTAAATCTAGCAATATGTGCAACGGGGCCAGTTTCTGTTTCTCCTTTATCCTTCAGCACAACATCTCTCCCAGTGTTCGATAAATTCCCTACAAGAAGAGTCTACTCTCACAGCATGTTATTATCATGAACGTGATTACAAACAAAAGCGCCGGTTCTCAGACGCTCGTTCTACGAAGATAGATCTCGGTCACAGGGAACGCCGTGCAATGATCTGACCACGGCTACGATGTTCCCATAAAGATACTAGCATATTTGATTAAGGTGAGCGTTGCTGAGGGGTGTTGTGTACTCAACTACTCGAGCTTAACGCTGAGTAGTTTCTCTATTGAGTTGTTTTCTACTATATTCGAAATGATGGCATTCGTTTCCTCCATTTCGTTTCCAGTTTACATATCAGGATTCCTGCAGTACTATACTGGGATGTGATAATTAACTGCGTTCATCACACGAGGTCAGTGATAGACCGTATTGGTTATTATTAGATGTGGTGGCACGAACAATTCTACTAGACATCATATTATTAATAGTCATCCCAATAGTCACTCGCACTTCTTGCCTTTATAGATTTCTTAGACCACGATAAGAGTACCGTTGAACACAGGCAGTACCTGATTTTAAGGTATGTCTCAACTCTGATGGGGTTCACAGTTCCGATACTATCATAGGTTTAGACACATTTTCGCGCAATGTCAGATCGGGCTATCTATTATTATAGGACTGGTACTTTATAAATTTATATCTCTATCTACTTATGTTTATTTGTTGATCTTCCTGATACTTTGATAATATATATCTGTGGGATAATAGGTCTTTCTCTTTCTTTTCTTTTTTCTCTCACTCTATATATACATATTCTTTGTTCTATATTCCTTACATCCCTTATTCTGGTGACGTTTATACTTATTTATAACTCTTCTAACACATCATCACTTGGTGATATAATTCCTATATGGTTGAATATTGACTACTTTTGAGAACTTGACTCAAAATGTTTGACCCTTTACAAATGGATTGCGGCATTTTTTCTATTGTCTAATTTTGGGAGATTAAGTCACAGATAGCATGTTTTGATTTGCACAAAATTCATTATAATTTCTGCTCTTAACTTGTCTGTCTGAGATGACATGTACTTAGATACAAATGTGTTCTCAATTTTACAGCCCTGATGAAGTCTGTGAGAGGGATCTCTCATTGGACGAAACACGTGTTGGCTGTGGAGGCTAATTGTATATGATTTCAAGGACATTTTCCTATCATGATTGAACTACTTCAAGAAATAAATTTATCCTGAACCAGAGCCTGGCGTGATTGCCTTCCACACAGAGGATTTATTACATCACCATACTCTTATATTTTACTTTTGTGAGTGCTCTGACAGCTGTTTGTTGTTACTCTCACAGCATGGGCTTGTGGTCTCCTCGAGTGTTCGGTAAACTCCCAACCAGAAGGGTCTACTCTCACAGCATCAGCATGCAGTGTGGAGGCAGTCCTCGGCCTGGTCTGCCTCCCAAACACTCTGTTTTTTTTTTTATCTGACCAAATCGCCATAGTTTCCACCGACTGAGATATGTGCAGTGTAGGTATTTTAAATGGATCATTTGGTATTGAGATGCGATATCCGTTTCATGCGGGGTCCTCTTTGCTTCCTGCCACTTCTCACCTGTGAGTGCCTCTACATATTTTTTCCTGTTTGTCAAAGAGATAGGTGTATGTTTCTCCATGTTGCCCATTACCAGTTATGTCTTATGAGGGTTTACATCTTTGGTATGGGTTAAAAGCTGGGGATATTGACAGAACTGATTTGTATGCATCTCCTAGCTGATTTGTCTTATCCATGACTGGTCTTTTCCCACTTATGCTGTTGTGTGGGGAAATGCCTTTCGGCTGTGCAGGGCACATTCTTCCTTCCTTGTAGTGTTACAAATACCATTTTTAGTTGGAAGCAGATATGAATGGTGGTGATATTGACTCTTCGCACTAATTCTAGGATTGGGGTGCCCATTGTAGTTTCAGGGGGGTTGAATCTATGTCACACATCAGGTTAGTTTACCCATATTTTAATCAGTTCATTACATAGTCGGTGGATACCCTGAAATTCTAGCATAGATTTGAACATCCATGAATTGACGTTCCTGCTTCCTGCCCTTTTAAACGCAGTAGTGTTCATTTTGGCATCACTTCATCTAGAAAAGTTGAGCTGCATGGTAGTGAGTCTATGAACCTTAGATTAGTTCACAACAAGAGTGGTCCTCCACCCATGCTTTTCCCTTATCGTTTGACCAAAGGCGTCAGTCTGCCGGCTATTTGTCTTAATCACGTTTTATCTTCATTCGCAATTGCAAATCAGCATTTCAGGTACAAGGTTTGAAAATATTTTTTTTTTCTTTTGGTATTCAGCCTGCAAGAAGCTCTCAGTGACGTTTATGTATGATAGTTGCTTGCAGAGAGTATGGCTGGTGAGTTAAGTTGATGGGTAGGTATGCTGTAATTTGTGAGTCCGATTCTAAGCAAACTTGCCTTTCCACCAAAGGCATGATTTTGCAAGACTGTGCCATATGGGCTTTTCCTCCTTCCAAAATGGTACCTGTTGAAATTCGAATCAAGTGTTTGCCTCGCTGATAGTATTTTATATTGGAGAACACGTTTCTTGGAATTCCTAAGTGGTGAGTGGTTCTCACCCTGATGCGCGTACTTCAGGTGATCTTTAGATACCGCTTTGAAACGGAGACCATGCCACATGCTGGGCAACTGCGTGGGCATGCAAAGTAGTTAGCAATGGGTATTATTTGTTAGCATAATTTTAAAATGCTCTAGGATAGTCCATTAACTTGAAAGCAGTGGATAGGGCGCACTGAGTTCTGAAAGGTCAATTGCCTATGGTTGGCTGAAATAAACATTAAAACAGTTGCTACTTAGTCAATTTTATTTTTATTTTATTTTTTTTAATTTTTCAAGGGCTGTTGATAGACAGGGATTGATAAATGTTTGCACTGTTCATTACCAAGATAATCTGTTTCCCGTTCCAGATTTTGTTTTCCTATTGAATTTTTGCAATTTATTTGATTTTTCTTTTTTACCCACGCTTGTTTTGTGATGAGAAATTTGCTTTATACCTTTTTTCGTCTAGCAGTTGTTTAAAGTCGTTATCATTTTGTACTTGACTTCTCGAGCCTTGTGTTTCATTCTGGCTAGACTGTCTGTTCAAATCCTTCCGCTCTCTGGCTTCCATTGCTCTAGTAGTGCTGACCTTGTTCCGTCAGTCTGATTATTCCACACAGCATCACTGTGCATTCAAAATCCATTCGTCTGGCAAAACGAGAACGAAAGGAGCGTTTGAATGGTGTGTCTGAGTGAAACTGATCGTTTCCAAGTGGACTGTAACTCATTGTTCAGGATTGTCATCCTCCGTTTCCAGATAATCCAGGTTTTGCCTCGATGTTCATTGAATTGTGGATGAGCTCTGGAATTCAAACTTCTCTGTAGATGTTGGCCCAACCTGACAAAGAAGGCTCTGACATTGATAGCTTTGGTGTTGGACCATTTATACGTATTTCATTTGATACAAAAAATTATTATTTTAACTGAAGTTATTTTGATTAAATCTAGACTTGTTTGCGAGACTGTTGTAGACTGGGCTTGACAGGTACATTTTGCCTGTTTTTTTTGCAGTATAGCTTAAGTTTAATCCCTCCCATTGTTTACAGATGTGGGATATATATATTTATTTATTTCAAATGGTGGGTGTTCTTCATAAGCTCAAGAGTGAATTTGATAGTATGACCAACCCACAAGTAGAGGCAGTGCCTGGACCGGGTGGGCTTCGGGAAAAGCCGGTAGCAGGCTGTTTGGAAACGTGCAGTTCTGCATATGGTTATCCTCAGCACAACAGTAGCTAGAATCTTAAAAAAAAATAAAAAAAATAAGGCCAACAACCACTAAGAGCTCCAATGCTGAATGGAAGGTAGGGTGCAAAGAGAACCGTGTTTGTTTGCCTTAGCAGGTGGAGTAAGAAGGATGCTTGGTGTATCTGGGTGAAGATCCTGTTCCAGATTCTCATGGTGGAATGGAAGAAGGCTTGATATCCTGTTGTCTTTCTTGCTCCTCCTGGTTTTAAACCTTGTGATAGTGCTTCTTTGGGAACTTCAGGTGACGCCAAGGATTTTGATCTTGAAGGTCTCTGGAGACCCACGATCAGGAGAACAGCTGTGCGAAGAACCCTTATCCAAGGGCTGAGATGTGAATCTGGTACTCCTGCCAGCAGTGTGTTGACTCAATTAAGATGCAAGAGGATCAGAGCTTGAATAGAAGTTCCGACGTCTGCTTCCAGGAGAGTGAGCTTTCCGTTCCTTTTCAGTGATTGTAGATGCAGAGTCTTCTGACGCTTATGGATCACGGAGCTTAGGGTGGTGTCAATGCAACCTGACATGTTGGTCAGCTGAAGTGCGCAGTAGGCTTTTGAGACATGGAAGGTTGGCTCTTCTCAGCTGTATGTTGAACTGCACTCCAGAAAGTTTGACTCAGAGCTCTGCCACCAGTACATTTGCCCCCTAGCTATGTTGGCCACCAGACATGGCCTATGAAAGGCTGATAGGACTGAGAGTCATAAGGGTAAAGGACGATTTAGCATTTCCAAATCATGGGTTAATTTCAGTTGCACCCAGCAATAAACTGTTCACTGTCCACCATTGTGCATCATACCTTCTCAGACGCTTGAGTGGGGTGGGACAAGGTTTAATTCATTTTTCCTTTCTTTTACTTGTCTTTCAACAACCCAATGCTAAAAGTAGTTGCCTAGCTAAGTCATTTGGTGCCAGCAGCAATTTCTTTCCATTCATAAAGGAATTTAGACATCTGTATCTGCTAAGCTTAAGATCCTATGATGTAGACTTGGGGTGTGGAAACAATATGATCAAATGCATGCATACATAGAGTTTTTTTTTTTTTTTGTCATTCATGGCATTTACCCACTTCTAATCCATGGATGGCCTGTCAAAGCTGCTCCTCCTATTGCAGGTGTTAGCTGTGGAAGATGCTTAAAGGTGTGCAGTGGCAGTGAAATATGGATGTCAAGCTTGGCATGGGGTTGGATACGAAGGGCCATGCTGCCTTGTCAGTCACTTGCATTTCACAGAACATGCAGCTGCCTCTCCCAGCTTCCCCTGACCTTTCAGATGTTCCAGGCTGTTGAGGGCCATTGTCCGAATATTCCTGTAGCTCCTTCTGTTTTTAAGCAGTTTGTAGCAAATCTTCAAGAGAAAATATGCCTCTTTTGTCTTCGTGTTTCACTGTAGTGCTTGTGCGAGCAGTTTACTTTAGATTTAGCCCCTCGCGATGGAGGGGGCGGGCTGGGGGTAGGGGTGCATCGGAATGGTGCAGAATCTGCTTTCAAATTGAACTTTTCTAATGTTGATTTCATTCATTTTTTTTATAGGGTAGATTTCAACGTTCCTATGAAAAATAACCAAATAACAAACAACCAAAGGTAAGACTACATCTTTTTGATGAATAGTTGTCACAGAGAGAGTAGAATAAGCGTCTCTCACTCCCACAAGGTTCTCTTCCAAAAGGGAAATGCCCACTCCATATTCAGAGATCTCAAGTTATGCCTAGCGCCACCCAGTTGGAATCCTAAAAAATCAGTGGTGATTTAGTGCAGTTGCTATAACAGCTGAATCCTACTTGTCTTCTCAAATAGTGTTTCTTAAAAATGTGCATGCAGTGTCATCATATGCCAAGTTCAGCCTTTTGTCTGTTACATGATTTGTTAATTTTGCAGAGACGTGGCCTTTTCTCTCCTAGCATTGTTTTCTGACACCCATTCTGTTTGTCTCGTGGCTTGTGTGCCAATCTTTCGTTTGAGATTGTTTGAACTGACACTTGCTCTGATGGCTCAACCACAACCTCTGTGTTGTAGATGCCGAACTGTGTTAGATGAAGATTGCTTGTAAATTCTTTCTAATTGGTTAATGTTTCTAAATCGAGCACCTGGTGTTGGTATACTTTCTCAGTTGGTAATGAGGCTTGTGTTCCACTCATAACTGAGGATATGTTTATCTTTGTAACTGGGCGAACTGTAGCATCACTAGGAACGTGGGACAGCGTTTCTTCTGTTATGTTTAATCTTGAAACCTAGAAAAGGTAAAGCAGATAAATGGGAAATAATATGATTCAAACTTAAGTAAAAAGGAATAATTTTGGGGGCTGACCTGTATATGTGATTTTACTAATACTGTTTTAACACACTTTTTTATTTGGATTTATCCAACTTGAACCGTACTTCTGAATCTCGGTATTCTAGAATCAAGGCAGCTATCCCTAGTATCCAGCATTGTTTGGACCATGGAGCTAAATCAGTTGTTCTGATGAGCCATCTGGGCCGACCGGATGGAGTTCCGATGCCAGACAAGTACTCGTTGGCACCTGTAGCAGTGGAACTAAAAACTCTCATGGGAAGGTGCGTAAACAAAAAAAACTTTCCTGTGTGGTGAAACACTTGAAACCCGTGCATAAATAAGTCTCTATTCGTTTTTATTTCATTAGAGAAATTCTGTTTCTCAAAGACTGCGTGGGCGCTGAAGTAGAGAAGGCCTGTGCTGACCCCTCCCCGGGCTCTGTCATTCTTTTGGAGAACCTCCGATTCCATGTAGAGGAAGAAGGCAAGGGCAAAGACGCATCAGGAAACAAGGTGAGACAAACATTTGAGGAACTGCATTCGCCTACATTTATGGGTACTTAATAGGATATATTGTGGGCTGGTCCATTAAGTCACATCCCAGAAAAATCCAGTTAGAAGTTCACAATGATTGTAAAACATACAGGTAATGTACAATAAGTGCATTGTGTTAGTGTGCGTTCTGCATGTTTATTTTTTATTCTGAAAACCTGACTGCATTTTATTCTTCAGTGGCTTGATTAGTCCAGCCTTTCAGCCTCATTTTGGGTTCTGCAGTGTGTGTGAAATTAGGTGCCATTAGCACATGTATCTGGGCGTAGCACAAATTGCATGCACTTCTGGTTTTTCAGTAGACTTTCTTCAGAAGGAAATTGCGCGCGCACACACACAAGGCAGTGCATTAAATTGAAATACATATACAGAAATGACTAAGAATTTTTTCACATGTTGGTCCCTATTGCACAGGTAAAACTGAAATTGGGTGCAAATAGAATCCAGCCCTACCATTTTAAGGGTACATGCTTGATGAAAATGACAGTGTTATGGAGTTGTTGATCTGTGCATTACATCTTTTAACTGGATATAGTCAAAGGCTGGCTGGATTCAACTTTGAATGTGTGTAGTGTTCCAAGTTGAAAATCACAAAATCCTGAAATGGCCATGTTCTGTCATGGCCTCGTGATTTTATCCAATTGAACTGGAACACATATTTTCTCATTCACCACATGGAATGACTATTCAAATGTTGGCATGGGAAAGAACCTAGGATGAGGCTTTCAGTCTGATTGCAACAGATACATGTTGGCTTAAACCTGGGCAAATGGCCACCCTAGGGTGAAGCTCATGCGAGTGTTCATTCTCCTGCGTGGAGCGACACCCTTGCATTGGAATCTGGTCAAATATTCGAGCTGCAGTTGCTGTGTCCGTGCTGCCGGCCTGCAGTAATGTTCCCAAGCGGTTTGGAAGCAGGTCTACGAGGGCGACGGCGTCAGATGCTTTTAGATGCCCCGCACGTCTATTCTGAGGCCAGCATGGAGGGTGCTCCTTCACCACCTCTGACATTTCCTGAAGGTCAGGCTAGCACCACCCTCCAGACGGTTTCTTTTCTTGGCAGGGTTGGATCCCTTGCCCAAGGACATCTGTGAAATGCATCTGAATACTGACATGGAGTTGGCTGACCTTTCAGTGATGACCTTTACACAGTGACCTGGAAGGATGAACTCTTCATTGGTACACAGACCGAGCTATTCATAGCAAGGGGTCTTAGATTTTAAGATTAAGTGCACCTTCCTTTGCTCGTAGGGATAGGCTTCTTTTGATCATGCCAACCCGTTGTGTGGCTTTACATCCTTTTGTTAGACACGGCCTTGTTCATCCTCCTCGCTCAGGAAGGAAAGTGTCAACCTTACCGTGGCCTAGGTGGTGCAGCCACACCTTATCTTGATGGGTTGTTTATGCTGGTTTGTTCTGCCTGGTGCCACCCGGTGAAGAGCAGGTCCACTTCGGCAGTCAATTTAATCAAAGGGCTATTGGTATTTGATACCATCCTCCTCCCCTCTCATACCACATATTACTTTAGGAGGAGGGATGGGCAGGCGTGTGTGTTTGGTTGGAATCGTCGTGTTGCAGGGATTGTTTGTAGCTGCTAGGGCAAGAATGCCTCCTTAACGTGCAGGACTTCATATTGCAAGTTGTTAGGCTGGTTGTTGGAATTGAGAATTGAGTAATTGAAGTCACTCTTTGGATCCGTGCTTAACTCTTCTCATTTGTTTCTTCTTCTGCGTAATCCTTAATTATACTACCTGGTGTTGACGTTGGTTAACTCGGTACTTTGAAGTATCAGTATCCATCACTCTCTGTAGACGCCAAAGTGATTTCTTCTGCACAGAGAGCTATGTCATTACCTCTCTTTCTCAAGATGGGGGGGGGGGGGGGGGTGGATAAGCTGTAATTATATCTTTTTGGATCTGGATTGCTGTTTTTCCCTTGCCCAAATAATTGATGTCTGGTAGATATAAGTTCCCCACGTGTAATCTACCAGTGGTGTACAAATTTATCAGGGTTTTAGATACGTGTAGGGAGATCTCATCTTCGTAGGCCTAGACTGTGCCTCTGTGTGCTGACATGCACTCCTCCTTTCACAGTGGAGGTGTGCAGTTGGGTTTTCCCAGGAGCGTGCCTGAGTGCTTAGATAAATACAGTGTGGTGCAGATGATTTAAACACCCCCACTCCACGGTTCTTCATTTTGCGGGTGTTGAGCAGTTTGAAATGCATTTCCACCCTAATTTGTAGGTTTAGCCAACATTTTAATAACCCATACGTAAGTGATGAAGAAAGTGCTAGAAGAGCTCTTATGTTTAATTTAGGTGTTGGGGGGGGAGGTGGGGAGTCTTCTATGTTTTACTTCATTTCAGTTCTATCCCAGGGTACACTCTGCACTCTGAAGACTGAGTGAGTCTGCAATTTATGTGTATATCACGCATGCATGTGGATAACTTACCATCTGTTTGTTTTGTGTGTCTGATGGTAAAGTCCAACTCAATCCTGACCTGTAACCATGACGTCGGTTTATGTTTTTGGTGCCAGAAGGGTCTTTCTGGGTCGACCCATTAAAGCCTTTAAGTGTAATCATGAAGGGTAACAGATTAACCAGTTGTAGGAGTACACAAAGAAACATGTAATAATGAAGGGTAACAGATTAACCAGTTGTAGGAGTACACAAAGAAACATGTAATCATGAAGGGTAACAGATTAACCAGTTGTAGGAGTACACAAAGAAACTATAATTGGGGAGGAACAATTCAGAAAAGTGAGAAAAAAAACACGTAGTCACCAAGTAACATAAGCAGCTTCAGTGCATTTTGCTATTGGCTGCAGGTGGTTCGGGCCCTCGTGTTGGCTGAGTGTTCATCTTTAGTGTTCCTTGCGGATGATGACAGTTTCTCAGGGATGTTATTGCCACCTTAAGGCGCTCTTCTTGCCGGAATTGGCCACTACATACATTTGTAATACCAGCAGCTTCCAATGCTTAGATGCATGGATTTCCTTTAGTAATGCTCAGCATTTCTATTACCAACCGCACTCTGGGGCAATTATTATGTTTGTCTTTTAGCATGAACTTATACTCGGATGTAGGACGCACAGGATTTTTATCGTCTCCGTTTTCTATTTGGGTCCTTTCTAGTGATGGGAGTAGTCGCCTCTGCTTATCTTTTAGTCCTTGGTTTGATGGACCTTTTTGTATTGTGCTTTTCTTTCATTTTTAGATCAAGGCGGATGCAGCACAGGTGGAAGCCTTCAGAGCGTCCCTTTCCAAGCTGGGAGATGTTTACGTTAATGATGCCTTTGGAACCGCCCACCGAGCTCACAGGTATCTGAAATAATCTCTTGTCGTGGAGCCAGGGAGTTCAGTAATTGCACCATCCAGAGATTGCAGTTTTAAATGCAACGTTTCTTGGAGAGTTGGAAAAGGATGGAGTATGACGTATCACCAGGGAATACTGTTTCCAGCATCCAGAGCGGGGATCATGCCCATGGGAAATACTCTGCAAGTCTGTGCATCTCATTAGTGCCTGCACGTGGAAAAAACCAGGCTGTGAACCTCTTGATGAGATCCTGGTCTGTGTTGTGCTTATCTGAGGCCTTTGAGCTTCTTTGCCTCCTCCCTAATTGTTGCACAGAACAGTGTTCTTGTCGTTGGAGGGAGGGGGGTGTAGGCAGTGACGGGGATGGGCCTTCCTTGCTTCTGGGTGCATTCCCTGCAGTTTCTTGTTGCTTCGAAGGAGAAGCCGATCACTAGGATTAATTCTGCTGCACCGGGCGCAAACCAGAGATCTACCTACAACACCGCCTACTAGTCTCTGTTCTTGGTGACTGGTGTTATAACCAATATGTGGGCAAATCCTCACATGAATATAGAATGCATAAGAGTGGTGCCTTAAACACTGGTTTGTGGAGGAAAAACACACATAGGTCAATATAAAACAAACTAATTTTTTACATTCTGCACTGTTTGCAGTGCATGTTGAAATTCACCATTTACTGAAATTAATATCTTTATATCCCAGGAAATGTACACACCTTTTGTTTCTAGTAGTAAATATTTATTTTGAGGCTTCCTTCTCATGCTAACATTGATGTTCAGTAATTAGTGGCCTAGCAACATCTCTTTCCAAATCCCAGGTAGTCCCATTCCTTGAAATTGGTTCTCTGGTTCCCCCTTATGAGGATTCCCAGGGTTGGAGGGACTGCGCATGTAGATGCCCGAATTGCCTTGAGACTTGTAAAGAGAGTGGTCCTGTTTTTCCTTAGCACTGAAAGCAACATTCCTATTCCTGTGGTTTCACTTAGCAACGCAAGTTATTGTGGGGGGTTCTTTTCTTTCTCTTCAGTACTACAACATGTATGTGATGAGGTGAAAACTTGCCCCCAGGTGTACACTGGCTCTTGGAAGCAAGACCCCCCCCCCCCCTCCCCCCCATACTTAAATACTTTGCTGTTGCTGTGTTGGCTCTTTTGAAATCTGCTATACTCCTCCAGCACTGCAAGGCCTTTGCAGCCCACCCCTCATTCTCTGCTCTCTGTGGCCATGTCCATCATTGGTAACCTGCCCCCCCCCCCCCCCCCCCCCCCCCCCAGCAACTCCCCTCCCCCCTGTAGCTGTGATGGCCCATCGTGGTTTTCCTTCTTCAAGTCGCCCTTTGCAGCTTAATGTGCTGTATATCCGCATTCCCCGCCCCTACTGTCTCTGACCCATTCCCTCGGTGTAATCGTGTTCTTTTATGTGAACGTTTTGTTCTCATCGATGTATATATGATCTGATGAATATTAAATGGACAGACCATCTGTTCTGAGTTCTTGCCGTGGTGCTCTTGGTGTCCCAACAGTTAAGTAAGAGAAGCATGAATCTTTCTTTTGCAGTTCCATGGTGGGAGTCAACTTGCCCCAGAAGGCTGCTGGCTTCTTGATGAAGAAAGAGTTGGACTATTTTGCCAAGGCCCTGGAGAGCCCAGAGCGACCCTTCCTGGCAATCCTTGGCGGGTAAGAGGCCTTTTTCGGTTTCCTTTCTGCTGCTTACTCCATCTATTTGATGTATGCGTCGTACATGTGGTTTACCTTCCATCCAAACCAGTGGCCAATCAAAGCCAAGTTCAGTGCAAGCTTGCATTAAATGTATATGTCCTAATAGTCATTCAGCTTGCCTAGGCAGATGTGTAAACATTACTTCTAAAATGGAACTACATCTTTTGCTATTTTACATAACGAAAACCTGAATTATTTATATCTCCTGGAGGATGCTCTGCTTTTAGGTTCCTTGCAGAAACTCAATGAGTGCTAACTGTATTACTGTTATCACTGCACAGTCCAAACAGCACAATGTTAAAATTGAGTGCTTCTGGGGGAAAGAACACCAGGGCCTAACTATTTTATGAAAACATATATATCCTGACGCTGTGCGCTACTAAATGGAAGAAGCACCACAGGGACATTAATTACCAGTGAGCAATGACCGCCTTAAAAGTTGTGGTTGTTAACAACTTTCCAAAAGGCACACGGGGTGTGTATTAAGAGCTAGGGTATTTGTTAGTCTAGCACTTGCACACCCACTCAATTTGAAAGGAAAATGTCCTTGTTTAAATTGCTGAGCAGGAAGCTGGCGAGCCACTGCCTTTGTACAAATATGAGAATGTCACTGTGAATGGTAAACTGATCAAGGTCACAAAGTATTGGCATTGGTAGTTCTTGATGGAAGCAGTAGGCAGACTCCATCCTGTGCTGCAGAGAATTGCCTGTGCACGAACTCTTCAAATCCACAAGCGCAGCCCCTGATAATCTAGTTTCAATCTGCTAATCATGGATGCAACTGGAATAGCTAGTAAATCATGGTAGAAGAGGCTTTGTACCTTGGGAAGTAATGCCACTGATGTTTTTGGCTGCTTTAGGTTAAGGATTATGCGTGGGATGGAGACCTCCGACTTAGCCGTATAAAATTCCTGTGATGCATTTATTGAAGTCTGGCTACGAGCTGGGTGTCTGAGGCAGTTTCAAACTGCTGATATTTGCTTGAACACTGGGAAGGAGCTGTGTGCCACCAGGTCTCCTGAAGAGCCGCCTTTCCACGCAGCTCTCGGATTAAAGATCTCCCAGTGACCCTCCCCCCTTTCTCTAGTTCTTATAATGAAAGGGGGTCGGAGGTGGGGTGGGGGAGGGGTGGTCACAGGTCCTGAATAACTGCTGAGTCAGTAGAGCCAAATCCTTATCACGGAGGAGATTGCTGTACACTGTAGTTGTAGGACTTCAGGTGAACTATCTGGATCTTTCTCCAGTGGCATTGAGAGGTTATCTCTAGACGCTGGTGTCAATGGCAGTAGGTAGAACAAGAATGTTGATTACTGCTTTTTTCCATAAAAGATAAAAACTGCGGAGAGCCACTGTATGGTGATGGGAAGTCTCACTCGTCTAACCAAAAGGTTATGCCATCAAAGCATACCCTTCACGAGGTCTCATTAGGAATACTGTCCAAAAATATGCTTTATTGAGTATTTAAGAGTAAGCTTGATGACCTTTTTCAGATCTCCTAATAGGGCATTGAGTAAAATTAATCTATGTGGTAAACTTAAAAAAAATAGTTAAACATTGATGTTCATTTGAAATTGTCCTCACCTTCAACGGGTTGATGGACAGAGGTCTATAGAATAATGCGTTTGCTGGTAAAAGCTGACAAAATGTCCCTTAGCAAAGAGTTATTATTTGGTTTAACTTGCACCTTCACACTGCCTGAAGGCTTGCTAAAGAAGGGCCATTCGTTGCACTGCCGTAGTGCAAGATTAACAAGGTGATTCATGATGAGGTAAACATGTTCCCAGACCTGGCGCTACTGCCCTCTTTCATGTAACCCTGTACTACTGTATTTGTGCAGAAGGAGGGTGGGAGCACACTGCCTCACATCCCAGCATTCAGTTTGCCCCAGTGCATTATGGCAGAGGTCTCCAAACTTTTTAATGCCGCGCCCCCCCAGTTGAAAAATAAAAATCATTGGGCCCCCCCTCTGAATTTTATACAATTATTTTATAAACATGGCAATGTTTAAATATGTCTAAACCTATTCAAACATTGCAGTTAGGTATTGTTACCTTTTTAAAACTGCAATAATATGCTTCTGCTTAAAACAAAGGCCTGTTATCTGTATTATATTTATTTTGGCCAGAGTCTGGGGCCCCCCCTGGGATCACTTGAGGCCCCCCTAGGGGGGCCCGCCCCCCAGTTTGAAGACTTCTGCATTATGGTAAACGCAGTACAAGTTCATGCTTACTTTAGTGGTAGTCTGTAGTTTTTCACCATTGTGAGTGTTGCTAGTGCTGTATGTATCTAGACATGTGTTTCTGACCTGCACCTGTAAGCCAGTGAGTGGCACTGAGACCCGGGAATACTTTGGCAGCATTTCCAGCAACCTCAGAAAAAAGCCTAATGCTCTCTGCTGATGAAGGACTAAACCCAGAAACACGAGTCTAGAGATATACAGCACTAGCTGCACCAACAAAGATGAAAAACTACAGACTACCACTGAAGTAAGCGTGAACTTGTGCCTTGTTTACCATAATGCATTGCGGCAAAATGAACGCTAGGATGTGATGCAGTGTGCTCCCACCCTCCTTCTGTTTAAGGAGGCTCCCTTTAGCCAGTGAGCTCTGGTTGATGGACCTGTGTGCCAGTGGGTGGTACTGAGAAGGCTTTCGCATCATTTCCAGGAACCCCAGAAAAAAACCTGCTGCTTTTCTACTCATGAAGGATTAAATCCAGAAACACGTGTCTAGGGATGTACAGCACTAGCTGCACCAACATCAGTGGAAAAACTACAGGCGACCACTGAAGTAAGCGTGAACCTGTACTGCATTTTCCATAATGCATTTGGCA
This sequence comes from Pleurodeles waltl, assembly GCF_031143425.1. Taxonomy (NCBI): domain Eukaryota; kingdom Metazoa; phylum Chordata; class Amphibia; order Caudata; family Salamandridae; genus Pleurodeles; species Pleurodeles waltl. The sequence continues at coordinate 111,663,148 of NC_090438.1, forward strand.
ACCTGAATGCCGGGATGTGAGGCAGTGTGCTCCCATCCTCCTCCACCTCCTGTATTTGTGCATTCACCTTCTTGTTAGTTATTTGACCAGATGTCCATTCTGTCAACATTCGATAATCTCAGAAATGTTGAACTTTGCTGTTAATAATTACAAGTGTGAGCTGCACGCATAGTGTTCATACTGCAGAGATGGCAAGAGTCTGAAATATCTGGATAAGAAATGCAAGAGAGAGTTGACCTATCGAGGTGTAATGAATTCCTTTAAAGTGGACTCAATATTATGTTGTACATAGTTTTCAGCTCTTGAACTAACAAAATGCTCTACACTCATTTCATGATGTAGACCTTGATTCTTACAAATTGTGTCTAGTCGTTCCTTATGTGGGACTACTCTTCTTCCTCCACCCCCCCCCCCCATTTTCTGCAGAGTACTTTAACTACAAACACATGGGGGCACCATATATTGCGGGGGCGGTGAGGTACACGTTAGTCCTTGGTACTTCGTTTTCACCAAGACACCGAATGTTATTCATTTAAAAAAAAAAAAAAACTAGTCTACTTAGCCTTGAGGGTCAAGAGAGTGAGAACTCCTGCCCCCTTAAAATCGCACAGCGTCAAGGTGGTCACGCATTTCACATGAATGTGAATTGACTGTACAAATAGAGCAATCTACTTGCTAAACATATAGAAAACAAACAGACTTCTGACAACCTAGATTCCTTGTTCAATTTAGAGGTGTCTCTGCATTTGGAAAACCATGTTAAGAGCTTCCAAGTGGGCTATTAAAAGTCCACAAGGGATGTCTGCCTTAGCTGTCGGATCTTTACATGTATGACGCAGGTTTAGGAGCACTTCTTCACTTAGTAACCTCTTCAGAGTGAGACTGGCTTCAGTGTTAAGTCATTGAAATGCATTTTAGGTCACACACACACTCCCTGTAGCATCTAAAGGCTTGACCTCATTAGTTGGAAAATACTTTGCCACCTTGTGTACCTAAAGAGTCTTGGTATCACAATCCTTCTGAAGCACTGAGGATGGTGAAAAAAAAAAAAAAAAATATATATATATATATATATATATATATATATATATATATATATATATATATATATATATATATATATATATATATATATATAATTTTTATTTATTTTTTCCACTCTTTAGGGTCTATCGTATCTTGTATGCCCCATTATGGTTAGCTGAGCCGTGCATGAAAATGTGAAGTATATATTTATTTCTTTATAGAAAAAATAGTATCGGTGCAGCAAACTTCATTTATACAATTATGGCAGGCAACTAATGTCAGTGAAGGATTATGTTACTTACTCTGTAAGCGTCTGTTTGTTGCATGTAGTGCGTAGATTCACATGTTCTACACACTCCTGCTGTCTAGAGTTGGGTGTTTGCAGCTTGTTTTTATTCAAAGTCGTATTTTGAGCCACAAGGTCTCAGTGACTCGCCTCTCATGGATACACACAGGCAATGACTCCATTGTTCGATTGTTTTTCGCCCAATCGTTGAGAGCTGGTATGGAACAGTGAGTAGAAGAAGAATAGTGAAGTATGTTGAAAAAGAATTGTATGAGGGTGAAAGCTATCTACACTATCTTCCTGGTAGGAGAGTGGGCAAGTGTGACTCTATAGCACTACATACAACAAACAGATTCTTACAGAGTAAGTAACTGTAAGGAAATGCCTCCTTGGCATGGTTACCCCCTGATTTTTTTTACCTTTGCTGATGCTAAGTTATGATTTGAAAGTGTGCTGGGACCCTGCTAACCAGGCCCCAGCACCAGTGTTCTTTCCCTAAACTGTACCTTTGTCTCCACAATTGGCACAACCCTGGCACTCCGGTAAGTCCTTTGTAACTGGTACCCCTGGTACCATGGGCCCTGATGCCAGGGAAGGTCTCTAAGGGATGCAGCATGTCTTATGCCACCCTGGGGACCCCTCACTCAGCACATGCACACTGCTTCACAGCTTGTGTGTGCTGGTGGGGAGAAAATGACTAAGTCGACATGACACTCCCCTCAGAGTGCCATGCCAACCTCACACTGCCTGTGGCATAGGTAAGTCACCCCTCTAGCAGACCTTGCAGCCCTAAGGCAGGGTGCACTATACCACAGGTGAGGGCATAGGTGCATGAGCACTATGCCCCTACAGTGTCTAAGCAAAACCTTAGACATTGTAAATGCTGGGTAGCCATAAGAGTATATGGTCTGGGAGTCTGTCAAACACGAACTCCACAGCACCATAATAGCTACCCTGAAAACTGGGAAGTTTGGTATCAAACTTCTCAGCACAATAAATGCACACTGATGCCAGTGTGCAATTTATTGTAAAATACACCCAGAGGGCATCTTAGAGATGCCCCCTGAAAACATACCCGACTTCCAGTGTGGGCTGACTAGTTTCTGCCAGCCTGCCACACACCAGACATGTTGCTAGCCACATGGGGAGAATGCCTTTGTCACTCTGTGGCCAGGAACAAAGCCTGCACTGGGTGGAGGTGCTTCTCACCTCCCCCAGCAGGAACTGTAACACCTGGCAGTGAGCATCAAAGGCTCACCCCCCTTTGTTACAGCGCCACAGGGCATCCCAGCTAGTGGAGATGGCGCCCCTCCGGCCACTGCCCCCACTTTTGGCAGCAAGGCTGGAGGAGATAATGAGAAACAAGGAGGAGTCCCCCCCCCCCCCCCCCCCCAGTCATGACAGCCCCTAAGGTGTCCTAAGCTGAGGTGACCCTTACTTTTAGAATTCCTTAATCTTGTAGAAGGAGGATTCACCCAATAGGATTAGGGATGTGTCTCCCCCCTCCACCCCCCCCCCCCCCTCCCCACAGGGAGGAAGCACAAAGATGGTGTAGCCACCCTCAAGGACAGTAGCCATTGGCTACTGCCCTCCCAGACCTAAACACGCCCCTAAATTCAGTATTTAGGGGCTCCCAGAACCTAGGAAACTAGATTCATGCAACCTGAAGAAGGACTGCTGAGCTGAAGCCCTGCAGTGAAGACGGAGACGACAACTGCTTTAGCCCCAGCCCTACCGGCCTGGCTCCCAACTTCAAAGAAAACTGCAACAGCGACGCATCAAACAGGGACCAGCGACCTCTGAAACCTCAGAGGACTGCCCTGCACCCAAGGACCAAGAAACTCCTGTGAACAGCGGCGCTGTTCAACCATCTGCAACTTTCTTGCAACAAAGAAACAACTTAAAGGACTTCATGTTTCCCACCGGAAGCGTGAGACTTTCTACTCTGCACCCGACGCCCCCCGGCTCGACCTGCAGAAAACCAACACCACGGGGAGGACTCCCCGGCGACTGCGAGCCCGTGAGTAGCCAGAGTTGACCCCCCTGATCCCCCACAGCGACGCATGCAGAGGAAATCCAGAGGCTTCCCCCTGACCGCTACTGGCTGTAACAAGGGACCGACACCTGGAACCAACACTGCACCCGCAGCCCCCAGGACCTGAAGGAACCGAACTCCAGTGCAGGAGCGACCCTTTGCCTAGCCCAGGTGGTGGCTACCCCCTCGTGCCTGCTTGCATCGTTGAAGAGACCCCCGGGTCTCCCCATTGCTTTCAATACAAAACCTGACACCTGCTTGCACCCTGCACCCGTCTGCCCCTGTGCCGCTGAGGGTGTACTTTCTGTGCCTGCTTGTGTCCTCCGCGTTCTACCCCGTGACCACATCCACAGGTACCGTTTCCTACAGGCATCAGTTAGCTTGCTCTCCTTGTCAGGAAGCAGAATGTCACCTTTGGTTTGGGCTTCTGTCCTTTTCCTGGTGTTTGTGACAATCCGTGAATCTGGTGGGACATGACCCCTAACATAGAGTGGATCAGAGGGTGCTGGTTTGGTACCTGGGTTTTTACCGGGTCCTTAAAGATCTCGGGGGCAGATTTTATCATCCCTGGGGCATAGAGACGGAATGCTTCATTTTTGGAGAGCGTCTCGAACAAGTCGCCATCCATGGGTGACGTACATCTCCACCTTTTGGTAGGCAGCTGTTTATTGAATAATGCTGTGTTATACTGTTGTGTTATCTGGTGGGGATTCCCTGATTGGGACATGTTTGAGATCTGGGCCCCTCTGAAGGTCCACATCATAATCCTTCCAAGGTTCAGCTGCCTGTCTCGAAGTGGGACGCCGGTGACCCCTACGGGGAGGTCATGGGAGGGGAGGGAATAAATGGTAGTAGAGGAGGTAAAGAAGGGAGATGGTGGTGGAGGAGGAGGAGGAGGAGCAGAAGCTTTGTCCTTGGGCCTCTTTGAGGGCAATAGAGGCACAGAGGATTCTGGTTGTGAGGCGTCTTCAAAGGCCAGTCTGTGCTTCTTTAGCAGGTTCTTTTCTAAGGCAGAGATCTTTCCTGAGTACGATTGAATGATAATCTGCCTTTGCCTCTCATCCAACTCTTGCTGCTGCTGCAACCTGTCGAGTTGGCCTTTCCTCTGTCTCCGGAGTAGACGGCTTTGGAGCAGGTGGCGTTTTAGTCATAAATTGCAGATGTTTCAGCACCAGTGCGCTTTCGACCATGATGGAGGAGCTAGCCCTGTGCTTAATTTTAAACCTCTAACCTTGCTCCCTTTTTAACGTTAATGTGCCATATATGGGTTTCGGGAAAATGTATTTCTGTGCCTTCAGATTGTCTTTTGCATGCCCGAACGAGCGCCACCTTGCCTCTTTTGCCGGTCAGATCTGCTTTTTGCAGGAACAGGTGACGTCGAAGCAAAGGCTCCGTTATGTTATCGCTGTCGGGCGGTGACCTCTTCGCGTCATCCGTGTGTGGAGATCCTGCAGGGTCAGCAGGACTGTGCAATCCGCGGCGCGTGGCGCTCTTCCAGGCCTCGGCTCTGTACGTGACCCGGCCTTGCACCCCGGAGAACCTGCGCGCGCACACGTGCCCGCGGACATTTGTTTTGTGCATGTTTTCACCACACGAATGTATGTACGTCAGTATACGGTAGCCAGAATAGAGGTGCCAGCTCCCACGTTTGATGCAAAAATACGAGTGGTTTAGAGGTGTGTTTTTTTTTTTTTTTTTTTTTTTTTTTTTTTTTTTTTTTGTGTGTGGTTCTTTTATCATGCACTTTGGAAACATTACTGAACCGTAACTTTATTTTTTATTTATTAACTTTTTGCTTTTTGCGCTGTGCCGTTGTATGATTTTCTTTCAGTTCACACTGGTATTAGTCTCACGTGTAGAAAACATTTCATCTGGTGACAGTAAATGTCAGGTTCTGAAGGTGGGACAATTCAGTAGTCGTGTTATATTTGCGTGGGTCCTTTTGAATCGAGTGTTTTGACGTAATATATTTTTTTCTTTCAAGGGCAAAGGTCAAGGACAAGATTCAGCTGATCAATAACATGTTGGACAAGGTGAACGAAATGATCATCGGAGGAGGCATGGCTTTCACATTCCTGAAAGTGCTCAATAACATGGAGGTATGCGCCTAGTGTTGTTGTTTGTGGTTTTCATACTTTGTGGTGGCTACAATCATTCCCTTGTTAGCCTTTCCTTGGCGCTTCTCTCCACATGCTAGTATGTCTGCCTGGTGGCATCGTGGCCTTAGGTCCCGTGTAGCCAGGGCCATGGGGCACTGCATCTGCTTAAGTTGAACATTAAATCTCCAATTTCGAGCGGGGTTTGATCCTGGGCCTTACTCCGCGCTTTGGGCCTTCCTTCCTATAGGTCGTATTGGTGCGGAGTGCCATAGCCTGACCATGGAAAGAGCGGTGGCTTTACTGTTTGCGGTAAAGCTAATTACAGTCTGCCTTCAGGCACCGAAGTGTACCTTTTAGATAAAGCCCAGTCGGATATTTACTTTCTGAATTCTGTGCACACCAACTCTGATCTGGGAAGCCAATCTTTTGAAATGTTTGTTTTTAATCATATAGAATTTGGAAACTGATAAGAGTTTTACTTTTTGATATGCTTTTACTCTATTCTCAAGAAGGTTCCTTGGCAATGGGTGGTAAGAAGTCTGACCACGTGCTGGTGAGGGAGGAGGATGCCACCGAGAGGCCTTTTGAGTGCCTGGGCAGTTAAAGGGTACTAGGCAGTAAATGTTGTTGTTTACCACTGGTGCCCTGGTGGCACCCAAACTGTGTGACCAAGTAATCTATTTTAGTGCTTTACTCTCTCATGCAAGGCTTACTCCAAGATGGTGGGTGAGGTTGGAAACTCCAATGCAATGGATAACCTGCGATAGGTTGAATATCCAGCTGGTTCACATCTGTTCAGTAGAAAGGAATTTCACTACAGGCAAGTGTTATAGTACACTTAAAATATGATCTCCTAAGAAAACCAAAAATCTATAGCACGTTGTACCCCAGGGACCCAACCCTAAACCTTATTACATCTCCCTTGTGCCAGATGCTAGAATACCATCTCACATTGGGCCATTTACACAAATCTTATTCACGTCTTTCAGTTAATTTCAGAAGTGTTCAGGATTCCTCTTGCCAGTAGATTATAGAGACCGAATGCAAACAGGCCTACTGATACAGTCTGTTTTTATTGTAGCTGTCTGACGCAGAGTTGCTTAGAATAAAAAAGTACACTCCTAAAAATAGTGCGTCAGATAGCCTTTGAAGAGGCTCTCTACAAACTCTACCACCCTAATAGGATGCCCACCCAAGAGGGTCCAGGCACTTTCTTGATGTTGTGAACACCAGGGGTTGCCGAGTTACAATGGACTCGAAGGTAAGGGAGTTTTACCAACCTAGTAAGCCCGAACCCACTGTGTCACGTGTGTGTGTGTGTGTCACGTGTGTGTGTGTGTGTCACGTGTGTGTGTGTGTGTGTTTTTTTTTTTTTTTTTTTTTTTTTTTTTTTTTCAGGGGCCGATATCTGAGTCTACTGGTTACAGTAAAACTGTTCCAGCTGCAGGGCACTCACAAATACAATGGGAATGTTATGTAGTATGGTGGTTTTGGGGGTGCTGCACAGCCGGGTTTAGTATAAGGAACGTCTCTATTGTACTAACCGTCGCTACAGTAAGTAAAAAGACATTACAGGTAGAATGAATGGTTCTAGTGTGAGCAGAGACCAGGCAGGAGACTGTTTTTTAGCAGGCAGAGAAACTAAATGGACCTCCTGGACCTAGTCATCGGGATATAGTTACAAAAAATGTGCACATGAAACAAAAGATTGAAGTTTTTTACTATATTATTATTATTTTTTTCTTCATACCTTTGCTAATATTTTCTTCCTGGTCCAGTCAATGCGCAATGAAGTGACTCACTACAAATCTTCTTTTTTTTTTTCTTCTTTTTTTTTCTTTTCTAGATTGGTACTTCACTGTATGATGAAGAGGGAGCCAAGATAGTGAAGGACCTCATGGCAAAGGCAGAGAAAAATGGAGTGATCATCACCCTGCCTGTTGACTTCATCACCGCAGATAAGTTTGATGAAAATGCCAACACAGGAACTGCTAGTGTCGCCACAGGGATTCCAGCAGGCTGGATGGTGAGTAATTGTAGGAAGCTCTGTATATACTATATCAAAGTGAGATGTAGTGTGCACAGTATCCATGGGTTCCCCAGAGGCTTGACAGAGGCAATAATATATAATACTAATGCTCTATTTGTTGTAATGTGGTTGAGCAGTTAGGCTTATCAGAGGCTAGTGTTAAGCATTTGTTGTACACACACAAGCAATAGAAGAAACACACACTCAATGACTTAACTTCAAACCAATAGGTTTTTGGATAGAAAAATATATGTTCGGTGGCATGTGTAGCTGCAGATACACATGCTGTGCATAGTCTGCCGTCTGGTGTTGGGTCGGAGTGTTACAAGTTGTTTTTCTTCAAAGAAGTCTTTTCGAGTCACGAGACCAAGGGACTCCTCCCACTTCGGTTCCATTGCGCATGGGCGTCGACTCCATCTTAGATTGTTTTTTTTTCCGCCATCGGGTTCGGACGTGTTCCTTTTCGCTCTGTGTTTCGGGTCGGAAAGTTAGTCAGAATCAACGGAAAATTCGTCGGTATTGTTTCGTTCGGTATCGGGATAGTTGGGGCAAATCGACACCGAGCCTTCAAGAGCTCCGGTAACCCTTCGGGGTATTTTCGATCCCCCGTCGGGGCCTGGTCGGCCCGACCGCGTGCAACATCGAGACTGATGGAACGGACCCCGTTCCGATTCTGTCCTAAATGCCACAGTAAATATCCTTATACAGACCAACATTTGGTCTGTAACTTGTGCCTGTCCCCCGAGCACAAGGAAGAGTCGTGTGAGGCCTGTCGCGCGTTTCGGTCGAGAAAACCGCTCAGGGACCGAAGAGCCAGGAGGTTGCAGATGGCTTCCACGCCGACAGGACAACAAGGGTTCGAGGAGGAGGAGGAGGAGGAGGAAGAAGAAGAAGAAACTTTCTCCATCCGCGAATCTGATTCCGAAGAATTCGACGTCGACGAGCGACCAACCGTGAGTAAGACGTCGAAAGAAAGATCACACGAGAAAACAGACAAAACCCAGGGGACGCCACTGCCAACAGGCCATGGCATAACCCATAAAGTAGGTGACCGTCCATCGGCACCGAAAAAGGGCGAGCTGGTGCCGAAGTCGTCCGACTCAGGTCGAGACACAGGCACGCAACACTCTCGGGACCGAGAAAGTGGTGCAGAAAAGGCTCGACACAGAGATAGCGGCACCGAAGCTGCTCGACACAGAGATAGCGGCACCGAAGCTGCTCGGCACAGAGATAGCGGCACCGAAGCTGCTCGGCACAGAGATAGCGGCACCGAAGCTGCTCGGCACAGAGATAGCGGCACCGAAGCTGCTCGGCACAGAGATAGCGGCACCGAAGCTGCTCGGCACAGAGATAGCGGCACCGAAGATGGTCGGCACCGAGAGGCCAAGACACCGAAAAAGAGAAAGATCTCGTCGGAGCCGAAAACAACTAAAGACACTGTTTCGGTGCCAAAACACCCGGCAACCGAACCAAAAACCAGTTCCTACTCAGAGGAACAATCACTGTCCTCCCAACTAAAAAGACACGGATTTGAGGAGGAATTACAAACTACAGAGGTAGATCACACGCAACAGCGGATCTTTATCCAAAGGGGTACAGGGAAAATCAGCACTCTTCCCCCAATCAGAAGGAAAAGGAAACTTGACTTCCAGCAACAAGACAAGCCACCACAAGCAAAGGTGGTAAAGAGGGCAACTCCACCACCCTCTCCACCACAGTCAACTCCTGTATCACCAGCACAGACTCCACCACAATCACCAGCTCATACCACCATGAGCCAGGATGATCAGGCAGCATGGGACCTCTATGATGCTCCAGTATCGGACAATAGTCCAGAGTCGTACCCAACTAAACCCTCACCACCTGAGGACAGTACAGCCTATGCACAGGTGGTAGCTAGGGCAGCCGAATTTCATAATGTATCTCTACATTCGGAGCCTATTGAGGATGACTTCCTCTTTAACACCCTGTCCTCCACCCACAGCCATTATCAAAGCCTTCCCATGCTCCCGGGAATGCTAAGGCACGCTAAACAGATTTTCAAGGAGCCTGTTCAAAGCAGAGCAATAACTCCAAGGGTGGAGAAAAAATACAAGGCACCGCCCACAGACCCTGCTTTTATTACATCACAACTGACACCAGATTCAGTAGTCGTAGGAGCAGCTCGTAAAAGAGCCAACTCGCAGACATCAGGCGACGCACCACCTCCGGACAAGGAGAGCCGCAAGTTTGATGCAGCTGGGAAAAGGGTTGCAGCACAAGCTGCAAATCAGTGGCGCATCGCCAACTCGCAAGCACTCCTAGCGCGATACGACAGGGCCCATTGGGACGAGATGCAACATCTCATCGAGCACCTCCCCAAAGAATTCCAGAAACGAGCGAAACAAGTGGTTGAAGAGGGGCAAAATATCTCCAACAACCAAATACGTTATTCTATGGATGCAGCAGATACAGCTGCAAGAACAATAAATACTGCTGTGACAATAAGGAGGCACGCATGGCTGCGCACATCTGGCTTCAAACCTGAGATACAACAGGCAGTGCTCTATATGCCGTTCAATAAACAGCAATTGTTTGGCCCAGAAGTGGACACTGCAACTGAAAAATTAAAGAAGGACACTGACACAGCCAAAGCCATGGGCGCACTCTATTCCCCGCAGGGCAGAGGCACATTTGGCACATTTCGCAAAACAACTTTCAGAGGAGGGTTTCGAGGTCAAGCCACAGAAGCCAGCACCTCACAAACAAGACCACCTACCTACCAGGGACAATATCAAAGGGGTGGCTTTCGAGGCCAATACAGAGGGGGCCAATTCCCAAGAAACCGGGGAAAGTTTCAGGGTCCCAAAACCCCTCAAAATAAACAGTGACTCACAAGTCACACAACCCCTTCACACAACACCAGTGGGGGGGAAGACTAAGCCAGTTCCACAAATCATGGGAGGAAATAACAACAGACACTTGGGTCTTAGCAATTATCCAACATGGTTATTGCATAGAATTTCTCCAACTCCCTCCAAACGTCCCACCGAAAACACACAATATGTCAAAACAGCATATAGACCTTCTAGGACTAGAAGTTCAAGCATTACTGCAAAAAGACGCAATAGAATTAGTACCGAAAACACAAAAGAACACAGGAGTTTACTCACTGTACTTTCTAATACCGAAAAAGGACAAAAGTCTGAGACCAATATTAGATCTCAGAACACTAAACACCTACATCAAATCAGACCACTTTCACATGGTCACGTTACAAGACGTAATACCACTACTGAAACAGCAAGACTACATGACAACGTTAGATCTAAAAGACGCGTATTTCCATATACCGATACATCCCTCGCACAGGAAATACCTAAGGTTCGTATTCAAAGGAATACATTACCAATTCAAAGTGTTGCCATTCGGAATAACAACCGCACCAAGAGTCTTTACAAAATGTCTAGCAGTAGTAGCTGCACATATCAGGAGGCAGCAAATACACGTGTTCCCGTACCTAGACGATTGGTTAATCAAAACCAACTCGCTAACAAAGTGTTCACACCACACAGATTGTTATACAAACCCTTTACAAACTGGGTTTCTCCATCAACTATGCAAAGTCACACCTTTTGCCGTGTCAAACACAGCAATATTTAGGCGCGACAATCAACACAACAAAAGGGATAGCCACTCCAAGTCCACAAAGGGTTCAAAATTTTCACAAGGTGATACAAGCTATGTATCCAACACAAAAGATACACGCAAAGATGGTATTAAAACTCCTAGGCATGATGTCCTCATGCATAGCCATTGTCCCAAACGCAAGATTGCACATGCGGCCCTTACAACAGTGCCTAGCATCACAATGGTCACATGCACAGGGTCAACTTCTAGATCTGGTGTTGATAGACCGCCAAACATACATCTTGCTTCTATGGTGGAACAGTACAAATTTAAACAAAGGGCGGCCTTTCCAAGACCCAGTGCTACAATACGTGATAACAACAGATGCTTCCATGACAGGGTGGGGAGCACACCTCAATCAACACAGCATCCAAGGACAATGGGACGTACATCAAAGAAAGTTTCATATAAATCACCTAGAATTGTTAGCAGTATTTCTAGCGTTGAAAGCATTCCAACCAATGATAACCCACAAATACATTCTTGTCAAAACAGACAACATGACGACAATGTATTATTTAAACAAACGGGGGAACACACTTGACACAGTTGTGTCTCCTAACACAAAAAATATGGCATTGGGCAATTCACAACCACATTCGCCTAATAGCACAGTTTATTCCAGGGATCCAGAACCAGCTAGCAGACAATCTCTCGGGATCACCAACAGGTCCACGAATGGGAAATTCACCCCCAAATCCTGAACACTTACTTCCAAATTTGGGGAACACCTCAAATAGATCTATTTGCAACAAAAGAAAACGCAAAATGCCAAAACTTCGCATCCAGGTACCCACACCAGCAATCTCAAGGCAATGCTCTATGGATGAATTGGTCAGGGATATTTGCTTACGCTTTTCCCCCTCCACCTCTCCTTCCATATCTAGTAAACAGATTGAGTCAAAACAAACTCAAACTCATACTAATAGCACCAACATGGGCAAGACAACCTTGGTATACCACACTACTAGACTTGTCAGTAGTACCTCATGTCAAACTACCCAACAGGCCAGATCTGTTAACACAACACAAATCAGGCATCCAAACCCAGCATCGCTGAATCTAGCAATTTGGCTCCTGAAATCCTAGAATTTGGACACTTGAACCTCACACAAGAGTGTATGGAGGTCATAAAACAAGCTAGAAGACCATCCACTAGACACTGCTATGCAAGTAAATGGAAAAGATTTGTTTGTTACTGCCATAATAATCAAGTCCAACCATTGCATGCATCTCCAAAAGATGTAGTAGGATATTTACTACATTTACAAAAATCAAATTGAGCTTTCTCTTCCATAAAAATACATCTCGCAGCAATATCTGCTTACCTGCAGATTACTCATTCAACTTCCCTATTTAGAATACCTGTCATTAAAGCGTTTATGGAGGGCCTAAAGAGAATTATACCACCAAGGACACCACCTGTTCCTTCATGGAACCTCAACATTGTCTTGACAAGGCTCATGGGTCCACCTTTCGAACCCATGCATTCTTGTGAAATGCAATACTTAACGTGGAAAGTTGCATTTCTCATTGCCATCACATCTCTAAGAAGAGTAAGTGAAATACAGGCGTTTACCATACAAGAACCATTTATTCAAATACACAAAAATAAGGTCGTTCTAAGAACAAATCCAAAATTCTTACCAAAGGTTATCTCACCGTTCCACTTAAACCAAACGGTGGAATTACCAGTGTTCTTCCCACAGCCAGATTCAATAGCTGAAAGAGCACTACATAAATTAGACATCAAGAGAGCGCTAATGTACTACATTGACAGGACAAAAGAAATTAGGAAGACAAAACAACTATTTATTGCCTTCCAAAAACCTCATACAGGAAATCCAATTTCAAAACAAGGTATCGCCAGATGGATAGTAAAGTGCATCCAAACCTGCTATCTTAAAGCAAAGAGAGAACTGCCTATTACAACAAATGCACACTCAACCAGAAAGAAAGGTGCTACTATGGCCTTTCTAGGAAATATTCCAATGACCGAAATATGTAAGGCAGCAACATGGTCTACGCCTCATACATTTACTAAACACTACTGTGTAGATGTGTTATCTGCACAACAGGCCACAGTAGGTCAAGCCGTACTAAGAACTTTAATTTCAAACTACTTCCACTCCTACAGGCTGAACCACCGCTTTTGGGGAGATAACTGCTTACTAGTCTATGCACAGCATGTGTATCTGCAGCTACACATGCCACAGAACGAAAAATGTCACTTACCCAGTGTACATCTGTTCGTGGCATTAGTCGCTGCAGATTCACATGCGCCCACCCTCCTCCCCCGGAGCCTGTAGCCGTTTAGAAGTAGATCTTGAACATTTGTACATTTGTAAATATATTACATTAAACCTTCATTTTGTACATACGTATTTATTCCATTGCATGGGCACTATTATTAGCATACACAACTCCTACCTCACCCTCTGCGGGGAAAACAATCTAAGATGGAGTCGACGCCCATGCGCAATGGAACCGAAGTGGGAGGAGTCCCTCGGTCTCGTGACTCAAAGACTTCTTCGAAGAAAAACAACTTGTAACACTCCGACCCAACACCAGACGGCGGACTATGCACAGCATGTGAATCTGCAGCGACTAATGCCACGAACAGATGTACACTGGGTAAGTGACATTTTCCTTTTGTTACTTTATTACTAGAACCACAAGACTCAGTTCAGAAGTAAATACTGTTGCAGGTAAGTACTTAGCATAGACATCAATGTAACTGTGTTTCACTTTAGTCAAGTAAACAGTTTTTAAGAAAACAGAGAATATCTATTTTAAAAGTGGACACTGCATTTTCTGCACAGTTCCTGGGGGAAGAAAATAAAGTACAGTTTTAGAGGTAAGTACGCGACTTATAGTTCCAGTCTCCTGGGTATAGGTAGTCCACCGTTGGGGGTTCCAGTTAACCTCAAACACCCACCTCCAGCAACACGGGCTGGTTGGGTGCAGAGGTCAAAAAAGGAGGCAAATTAACATGGGGCCCCTATGGAGACAGGGGGTTCTTGGAGTTCAGTCTACCAGCAGGTAAGTACCAGTGGCTCGGAGGGCACACCGGGGGGGGGGGGATTAGAGGAGCACTGGAGAGGCCCCAAATAGACACCAATCCCACGTCCTCAGCGTGACTGGGGCGACTGGGTGCAGGGTGCAAACAGGGTGTCTGGTTTCCAATGAAACTTTGAGGGCACCCTGGGGGTCACTCGGGCGCTGCAGGCGAGGTCCAGGGGGGTGTCTTGGGCACACCATCGGTCAGACAGGGAAGAGGGGTGCCTGTTGATCTTTGCAGCACTGGGTGTCGATGTCTCCAAGACCTGGGGGCTGCGGGTGCAGTGGGTCCTGTTGCGTCGGTTATCTTCATCCAGGGCAGTCGAAGTCAGAGGGATTCCCTCTGAAGGTGTCGTCGTGGAGGGGTGGAGAGGTCAACCCAGGCTGGGCACTTAGTCGCCTGGGAGTCCTCTCTGGTCAGTTGGGCCACCTGAACTCGGGCCGCGGGCATTTGGTGCAGAGTGGTCAGGACTCACGCTTCTGGTGTGAGGTGGGAGTCCTCTAGAAGCAGTTTCTTCTACAGGGAGTGCAGAATTATTAGGCAAGTTGTATTTTTGAGGATTAATTTTATTATTGAACAACAACCATGTTCTCAATGAACCCAAAAAACTCATTAATATCAAAGCTGAATATTTTTGGAAGTAGTTTTTAGTTTGTTTTTAGTTTTAGCTATGTTAGGGGGATATCTGTGTGTGCAGGTGACTATCACAGTGCATAATTATTAGGCAACTTAACAAAAAAAAATATATACCCATTTCAATTATTTATCATTACCAGTGAAACCAATATAACATCTCAACATTCACAAATATACATTTCTGACATTCAAAAACAAAACAAAAACAAATCAGTGACCAATATAGCCACCTTTCTTTGCAAGGACACTCAAAAGCCTGCCATCCATGGATTCTGTCAGTGTTTTGATCTGTTCACCATCAACATTGCGTGCAGCAGCAACCACAGCCTCCCAGACACTGTTCAGAGAGGTGTACTGTTTTCCCTCCTTGTAAATCTCACATTTGATGATGGACCACAGGTTCTCAATGGGGTTCAGATCAGGTGAACAAGGAGGCCATGTCATTAGATTTCCTTCTTTATACCCTTTCTTGCCAGCCACGCTGTGGAGTACTTGGACGCGTGTGATGGAGCATGCCCTGCATGAAAATCATGTTTTTCTTGAAGGATGCAGACTTCTTCCTGTACCACTGCTTGAAGAAGGTGTCTTCCAGGAACTGGCAGTAGGACTGGGAGTTGAGCTTGACTCCATCCTCAACCCGAAAAGGCCCCACAAGCTCATCTTTGATGATACCAGCCCAAACCAGTACTCCACCTCCACCTTGCTGGCGTCTGAGTCGGACTGGAGCTCTCTGCCCTTTACCAATCCAGCCACGGGCCCATCCATCTGGCCCATCAAGACTCACTCTCATTTCATCAGTCCATAAAACCTTAGAAAAATCAGTCTTGAGATATTTCTTGGCCCAGTCTTGACGTTTCAGCTTGTGTGTCTTGTTCAGTGGTGGTCGTCTTTCAGCCTTTCTTACCTTGGCCATGTCTCTGAGTATTGCACACCTTGTGCTTTTGGGCACTCCAGTGATGTCGCAGCTCTGAAATATGGCCAAACTGGTGGCAAGTGGCATCGTGGCAGCTGCACGCTTGACTTTTCTCAGTTCATGGGCAGTTATTTTGCGCCTTGGTTTTTCCACACGCTTCTTGCGACCCTGTTGACTATTTTGAATGAAACGCTTGATTGTTCGATGATCACGCTTCAGAAGCTTTGCAATTTTAAGAGTGCTGCATCCCTCTGCAAGATATCTCACTATTTTTGACTTTTCTGAGCCTGTCAAGTCCTTCTTTTGACCCATTTTGCCAAAGGAAAGGAAGTTGCCTAATAATTATGCACACCTGATATAGGGTGTTGATGTCATTAGACCACACCCCTTCTCATTACAGAGATGCACATCACCTAATATGCTTAATTGGTAGTAGGCTTTCGATCCTATACAGCTTGGAGTAAGACAACATGCATAAAGAGGATGATGTGGTCAAAATACTCATTTGCCTAATAATTCTGCACTCCCTGTATTTTACTTTTGGACAGGGCCGTTGTCCACGGGAGTTTTTTATCCTGTGATGCAGGCAGTCCTCTGGAGGTTTTTCAGAGGTCGCTGGACCTGCAGGATGTGTTGCTTTTCTTTTGCAGGTTCTTTGAAGCAGGAGATGGGCCAGTAGGGCTGGGGCCGAGTCAGTTGTTGTCTCCTTTCCTTCTCTGCGGGGGTTTCAGCTCAGCAGTCCTTGTGAGGGTGTCGGGAATCTGCCTAGCTTGGTTAAGGGAGCCCTTAAATAAAAGATTTAGGTGCATTTTAGAGGGCAGAGGGCATTAGCCAATGGATACTGTCCCTGAGGGTGGCTACCCCCTCCTTGTGTCCACTCCTTTTGGGGATGGGGGCTCATTCCTATCCCTATTGGTCCCTGTCCTCCAAACCAAGACGGAGGACTCTCCAGGGAAAGTGGGGGGGGACACCAGCTCTGGACACGGGTCTCAGCTGAAGTGGTCACTCATCCTTGTTTTCTTAAGTTTCCCGCCGAACTGGCCACCCAAAGTGAGGGCTTGTCCAAGGGGCGGGCATCTCCACTAGCTGGAGTGCCCTGGGGCACTATAACACGAGGCCTGAGCCTTTGAGGCTCATCGCCAGGGGTTACGTTTCCACCCAGAGGAGGCTTTGTTTCTGGCCTCGGAGAGCACAAAGGCTCTCACCCCAGGGGGTCAGAAACTTGTCTCTTAGTCCTGCTGGCACAGACCAGTCAGTCCTACACTAGAGGATTTGGTAAAATACAGGGGGGCATCTCTAAGATGCCCCCTGTGTGCATTTTTTAAAAATAAATCCAACACTGGAATCAGTGTGGGTGTATTGTGCATAGAAGTTTGATACCAAACATCCCAGTATTCAGTGTAGCCATTATGGAACTGCGGAGTTCGTTTTGACAAACTCCCAGACCATATACTCAATACGGCTACACTGCACTTACAATGTCTAAGAATGGACTTAGACACTGTAGGGGCATATTGCTCATCCAGCTATGCCGTCACCTGTGGTATAGTGCACCCTGCCTTGGGACTTTAAGGCCTGCTAGAGGGGTGACTTACCTATGCCACAGGCAGTATTTTGTGTGCATGGCATCCTGAGGGGGATACCATGTCGACTTTGCCTTTTTCTCCCCACCAACACACATAATCTGCAATGGCAGTGTGCATGTGTTAGGTGAGGGGTCCCTTAGGGTGGCACAACACATGCTGCAGCCCTTAGGGACCTTCCCTGGTCACAGGGCACTTGGTCCCACTGGTACCTTTTTATAAGGGACTTAGCTGTATGCCAGAGATGTGCCAATTGTGGAAACAAAGGTACATTTTTAGGGAAATATCACTGGTGCTAGGGCCTGGTTAGCAGGATCCCAGCACACTCTGTCAAGTCAGCCTCAATATCAGACAAAGTGTGTGGGTGGGGGGGTGGTGTAACTGCAACATGGTGCATTTTCCTACTGTAATTACAAGCAATTAAGACCCCAATCAAAAAGTAGTGGGACTACTTTGCAGATAGGAAGTAACCAATAAAGTTTTACATAGTATGCTGTTAACTAACATTGCTATGGGGGGGGGGAGGGGTCATGACTCACAAGATGTACTGTTCACTTCTGCGTGTATGGTTTATGCCATGGTGTTCTTGTGTATTTTGTAAGTTATTTAACCGAGATGCAAAGACTTAAGTTCATGCAGGTAGGTAGCGATCTCTTGACTATTAGCGGACTTGGTTTTCATTGTATTTTAATTGTGGCATGCATTTTATGAGGCGATAATCGGTCTTGCTCTTGGTACCAACACGAAATTTGAAATGAATCTGAGTTTATTTGCGCAGTTCCTCCAAATATCTTGTTATTGAGACCTATACATTTTACGTGGCATGAATAAATATTTGTGTGTATGTCTATATGTTTCAATAGGGTGATGCTTCATAAAATGTTCCCAAAAAAACGCACCAGTGATTCTTGTTGCGCACAAACAGTTTAGGGGGGATTCCATCAAGCGGGGGCTGAGGAAAAAGGGTGGGGGTCAAAAAAGTTGTTTCCCATGTTAATTTCTTTAGGACCTTTAGGCACAACTGTAGCCCAAACCGCTGGACTGAATTACACCATATTCGGTCCCCACCACCAGGACATAGATGTTTGCTTTTGCTTGGTGGGAGCGGACTGCTCCTACCAAGCAAAAGCAAACTTAACTCCACTTTCTGACAGTGGGACCTGTCGCAGGTCCAGCGGTCAGAAAGTGGAGTTTTCATTTGTCTTCCCTGCATGCAGACGTGTGCAGGGAAGACTGATGAAAACATTGCTCCAGCAAGCAGGGATCTGCTATGAAAGCAGCTCCTTCCTTGCTGGAACAATGCTGGCTCATGCAGGAGGTGGGGGCCGACCGGGACTGCAGGGGAAACCTTGAGGCTCCCTCGTGGTCCCAGATAGCCAGTCGAGGGCAAAAAAAAAATAAAAAATCATCAGGGACTGCAGTGGAGGCCTTGAGGCTACTCCTGCAGTCCTAGATAGCCCAAAAAGGGCACAGAATGAATGAATGAATAAATAAATATATTAAAAATAAGGACATTGGCCTAATGGTCAAGGACTCTGACCCTCACACTGGAGGTTGAGGGTTCTACTCCAGGCATGTCCGTGATCATTTTCCTCCTTTAACTTTTTTAAATTACAACTGTTTAGGCTCATACTGACAGGATCTTGCTCTTTTTAACCGACAAATACATCTTTTTTTTAGTTTGTCAAGAAATATCTCATTCTAAGTATATCATCCATCAAAGCCTAGAAATCTCTCTCTCCCTCTTTTTCTTTCAATCTTTTTCCTACTCAGACCCTTACACACCCACTCAGACCCTCGTGCACCCACTCACAGACCCCCATCAACACACATGACGTTCATGCATGTGCACTGGAGCAGCTTTCAGGACACAGCAGGGCTCAGTGTTCACGAATGGCACACCATGTGAACCATCTTTGGTGAGTGTGACTACCAATAGCTCAGCGGGCTGTTGACGATTGACGGTATTGGCTGCAATAACCTTCATAGCCACTGGCCTCTCCTGCTTTTTAGAGTGCTCTGTCAGTCCCTGCACCAGGTTCTTCATCAATCCATGTGGGCACAAATGTTATAAGTGTGTTTTGTCTGGAGCATGCATGTGCGGTACAGGTGACTGTTTCCACACTTGAATTAATTTTATATTTGCTACATTGAAGTGGTACTTAAATTTAGATGGTGAGTTGGTGAGGAACCAGGCAGAAAATGTCAATTGCTTTGTAATGGGTCTGACTCGAGATTGTTAAGGGTAGGTGACAGCCGTTCCTTTGAAGCTAGGGAGATTACTCTGCCCTTTCCTGGTTCGTTGTTCTGTGGGAGGGATGCCTGATTCGTAGGTTAACTGGTAGTTAAAATGATTCACATAGCTTTTATTGATTATAATATTCTCATTTTAGAGATTAATTTATTAAATTTGCCGTCCAAGTAATAAAGAAAGAGACTAGTGCTGAATGTAAATACTTTTAAAGCATATATTTTTGCAAACTTGTAAAATATTCTGTTCTAACACACTTATGTTGCTGTGCTCCCATTGAGTAAATTGTGTTTGTATTGTGGTTGTTGGGTTGGGTGTAGACTATTGTTATTGTTGGCCCTGGCTTTTTGACAGGGACATCCCCAAACATTTTGCCTCCTTCCTCCTATTTTTTTCTGACCTGTTGTTGTTGGCTTTTGACCTCTGGGCACTTTAACACTGCTAACAAGTGCTAAAGTGCATATGCTCTCTGTGTAAATTGTACTACTGATTGGTTTATCCATAATTGGCTATTTAATTTACTTGTAAGTCCCTAGCGGAGTACACTATATGTGCCTAGGGCCTGTAGATTAAATGCTACTAGTGGGCCTGCAGCACTGGTTGTGCCACCCACTTCAGTAGCCCCTTAACCTTGTCTCAGGCCTGCCATTGCAAGGCCTGTGTGTGCAGTTTCACTGTCCCTTCGACTTGGCATTTAAAAGTACTTGCCAAGCCTATAACTCCCCTTTTTCCATATATGTCACCCCTAATGTGTGCCCTAGGTAACCCCTAGAGCAGGGTGCTGTGTGGGTAAAAGGCAGGACATGTACCTGTGTAGTTATGTCCTGGTAGTGTAAAACTCCTTAATTCGTTTTTACACTACTGTGAGGCCTGCTTCCTTCATAGGCTAACATTGGGGCTGCCCTCATACACTGTTGAAGTGGCAGCTGCTGATCTGAAAGGAGCAGGAAGGTCATATTTAGTATGGCCAGAATGGTAATATAAAATCCTGCTGACTGGTGAAGTCGGATTTAATATTACTATTCTAGAAATGCCACTTTTAGAAAGTGAGCATTTCTTTGCACTTAAATCTTTCTGTGCCCTTCAATCCATGTCTGGCTAGGTTTAGTTGACAGTTCCTTGTGCATTCACTCAGACACCCCAAACACAGGGTACTCAGCCTCACTTGCATACATCTGCATTTTGAATGGGTCTTCCTGGGCTGGGAGGGTGGAGGGCCTGCCCTCACACAAAGGACTGCCACACCCCCTACTGGGACTCTGGCAGACAGGATTGAACTGAAAGGGGGCTTGGTGCATTTCTTAGACACTCTTTGAAGTCACCCCCACTTCAAAGGCACAACTTAGTATAAAACAGGACCTCTGCCCTACCTCATCAGACACTTGCTGGAGAAGAAACCTGAACCAGAAACTACATCCTGCCAAGAAGAACTGCCTGGCTGCTCAAAGGACTCGCCTGTCTGTTTTCTACAAAGGACTGCTGCCTTGCTGTTGGCCTGCTGCCTTGCTGAACTCTTGTCTGGCTGTAAAAGTGCTCTCCAAGGGCTTGGATAGAGCTTGCCTCCTGTTCTCTGAAGTCTCAGGACCAAAAAGACTTCTCTCTTTCACTTGGACGCTTCGTGCGTCGAAATTTTCGACGCACAGCTTGTTCTGCGGCGAGAAAAACGCCGCACACCGACGCTGATCGACGCGACGCCTTCGGGACGACCGGAACTTTGACGCACGGCCTCGCAAGGACAACGCCGCCCGACTTCCAGAGGAGAAATCGACGCGACACCTGCCATGACATCGAAACTTCGACGCACAGCCCCGCGGAACGATGCGCAGCCGGAAAACAAGCAGGAGAGTCCACGCACAGATCCGGGACATCTGGTAATCCCCGCGACCCATAGAAGGAGACGGTCCGCGTGCCGGAAAACGACGCACGTCTTCCCCGAGTGAAAAATAACAACGCAAGTCCGTGTGTGTGAAGAAGCGCAACCGACGCACACCATTTTTCCTCCCGTAGAACGACGCACGTCTCCCCGCGTGAAAAATAACGACGCAAGTCCGTGTGTGAAGGGGCGCAACCGACGCACACACCATTTTTTCCTCCCGTAGAACGACGCACGTCTCCCCGCGTGAAAAACGACGCAAGTCCGTGTGTGAAGGGTCGTAACCGCGCACACCATTTTTCCACGCATCTCCTCTTCTGCGGAGATTTTCCACTCCAAACCAGGTACTTTGTGCTTGAAAGAGACTTTGTTTACTTTTTAAAGGCTTAAGACACTTTATATCACTTTTTAGTGATATCTTTACAAATTCATATTGCATCTTTGATCGTTTTGACCTGCAAATACCCAGATAAATATTATATATTTTTCTAAACACTGTGTGGTGTATTTTTGTGGTGTTATATTATGGTATTGTATGATTTATTGCACAAATGCTTTACACATTGCCTTCTAAGTTAAGCCTGACTGCTCGTGCCAAGCTACCAGAGGGTGGGCACAGGCTGATTTTGGATTGTGTGTGACTTACCCTGACTAGAGTGAGGGTTCTTGCTTGGACAGAGGGCAACCTGACTGCCAACCAAAAACCCAATTTCTAACATTGGTGGCAGCGGTGGGATAGGACTTGTGTTTGTGCAGTGACATACAGTAGCTAAGTATTTCACTACCTACCCACAGTTGAAGGTCAACTTGATTTTTCATTTTTTTGCTTTTGGTTCTGTGATGTCCTCCTGGATATACTATTGATATTTTGGACTTTGGATTTTGGTTTTTGCCGGTAAGACCTTATCAGCAATGAGATTGCTTACCTACTCATTCTTTGTGCCTACTGACCACCTCACTAAGGCCGACCTAAGGAGGCTTTGCAGAAAATGGGGCCTTCCTGTATCAAGGAGATCTACTAAGATGGAACTGCTACATGCTTACATAGTCTGGGGGGAAGAAAGATGGGCAGAGAGAGAGGCAGCAAAAAACCAAATGACTAAGTACCCCTCAGATGAGGAGGAGGACTGCTCAAATGAGGAGGAAGACTACTCAGGTGAGGAAAGAGAACCAGTGAGAGATGAATGGCTCCTAGCTCGAACGGTGGATGGAAGAGCTAGATGAGTTTCTTGAAAGGGCTGAGGCAGCCAGAGCCTTAGCCCTGGAAGAAGAAAGGATTGCAGCTCAAGAGCTGAGCTGTGAAGAGCTGAAACTGGAGGTCGGAAGGGCTGAGTCCAGTTCAGATGGTGGCAGCAAAAATCTTACATCCAGTACTGCTGAAGAAGGGCACAAGCCCAGAGATGTGGTGCCCAACTTGAAGAAGGGAGTTGACACACCCCAGGTGGTTCAAGGGTATGAGGTAGTTCCCGTTATGCACAGGGTCCCTGAGAAGGATAGGGGAACTGGCACAGGGAGTCATTTCTACTGGGGGGGAGGGACACTTGACTGGCTCTAGCAGAGAGTGACAGAGAAAAGGGTTCCCCCCTGGTGGACGTCCTGGATATAGAGTGTAGAGACATCCCAGAAGAGTATTGGTTGAGTGTCAGGGACAGTCAGATACTGTCTCTCCAGTCTCAGGAGGGTGAAGTAGAGTGCTTTTCCAAGGCTGAGTTACTGGATGGTTGGGTGAAGGGTACTGTGGTTAATACATGTGAAGGGCAGAGTGATGTAATTGCTGGAGAGCATATGTCTGGTCCTTATTTTCCAGAGCTACGCCAACACCAGATGGAGTGTGAGTTCTCTGACCCCAGGGAGCTTACATGAGGGAACACCAGGCGGAAAGCCTAGCCTGTACCGTAGGGCTACCTGTTGAGGGAAGTCCCGCAGTGTCAGAACTGTGTTACACTCATCCCAGCTGTTGACCGAACATCCTTGATGGCAGTGTGTGTGTGTTTTGAGATATAGCACCCTTGCTTTACTTGTTACCACATATTCTCCCTCATTTGGATGTGTTAATATTTCCCACTGGTTCCTTGTAATAGTAGTACAGGTTTATGCTTGACATATTCAAAAAGTGACTGAATAAAAACTGTATGGTTTTGCACCTCATTTACGTTGTCGTTAAGATCATGAACACCGGTTTCTCTATAGTCTGTGCTAGGCAACAAGACTAGCACAGTCATGTCCGGTTTGAGTGCTGTCTAGGCAGTCTTTTAAGTCAATAGCTTCTGTTAGCTCCCCGTCTTTCTGGGGATTCGACTTCCCAGTCGAAAAGAAGGTGCTTTCAGGGGCAGTGTCTTGGTGTAGGTGTATGTTCAACCATGTCTGTTCACAAGACCAAAAATTGAGACTAGGAAGTGCATATACGTTTAGGGTTGCGCCAGCCTGATGTCATGCGACTTAACACAGTGTGGCAGTGGAAAAAAGTAGAGGAGAACATTGCTCTTTATATAATTAATGGACCAACTCTGATGAATGGCCTATATTTCCCTCAACTGTCTTCATCCAGACTACCTCTGACCCATTTGACATTTCGAAACCTTCAGAAGGTTAAAAAGCTTTTAGGTTTGCCATGTTGAGCTGGCCACGCCCTCTGAAAGAGCACCAGAACCTCACTACTCTAATTGCAGTTTACCTTAAATGCATTTTCCTTGGTCTTTGCCAGGATACTGGACCCAGGCACCCTTCCCTCGAAGATTGCCTAATCGTAGTTTGTTGAGGAAGCTAGAGTTCAGCCTGGCCCTGATACTCTGGATTCTATTGATCTTGGGTTCTTGGTGAACTACTAACCTCCTCCGTGACACCCTCAGATAGGCTATTGTTCATTCGGCCAGGTTTGGACACCAAACTTGCAAAGGATTTCACTGCCCCTAAGAGTGCATTGAATGCCCTTCAAACCATGGCTCACTTCTTAGAAAACATGCTATGCTGGCTTGGTGGTTCCAGGAGCGTCTGAGACTGCGCGATCCTGCATCAGAATGGTCCTTCATACCAGTCTCCACACGTACTCGTTGCAGCTCCAAATGGCAGAGCGTTTTGATCAGTTGCTGGACAGCCAACCCAAGCCTATCCTGGCCAACCAATCTCTAGTGTCCAACATGAGAAAGTGGGCGTAATCTGCCAACCTTTTGGTGGTGCTCTGTTTCTACTTAGGATGGCTCCACATTATGGCCATGACTAACTTATTAGTTTGGGAAAGGGACTCATTACAGGAATCTCACTTGTTGCCTTTTGGCACAGATCCCCTTGGTCCACTCACATAATAGTGCTGGAGCTAGACATTGTATTTTTTTTTACTGTAAAAGCCTTCCCTTTAGTGGTCTTATCTAGAATTGGTGATCCACACTAACAACCAAGGCTTGTCTACTTTCGTAATTGCAGAGTACTCTTTTGCCGTGTTTCTGGCAATAGAAGTGTGACCGCGGGCCATCAGTACAATATCACGTTTTTTTGACATCCTATTGAGCAATGTTAGGGGTCAAGTATAAAAAGCGGAGTCTGGGAAAATCATCTTGGAATAGATATGTTGGCTTCTAGTGAGATTCTTAGTTACTTACTATAATTTGCACAAAAATATTTTATTATTTACTGCTCTAGCTTGTGAAAATGTCTTGCAGCAGTTTAACAGTTTGCTTAAGTAGGTCCTCAATGCATATAAAGCGCTAGTGTAATGCTGGAGTCGGCCGTAACTCCCACCTTTTGGGTATTTAAGCTTATTTCCAGCGGAATACTTCATTGGTGGGCCATCTGTGTGAGCCAAGAGGGCTGCGACTTGCTTTTGGGTGGGTGGGACGCAAGGATGTGGTGTTGCCACTAAAATGAATTGCACTTCTCCCCCCCATGATGTAGAGCCTTTTGTTTTACAGCGCTTGTAGCCGAAGGAAAACAGTAGGCAAGCCTATGATGTTCTTCTCCTGAATGATCTTAAGGGCCTCAACAGTGGCTTTAATCACCGCTCTAACAAATCTTCCAAGTGAGGTGCTGAGGAAAAAACATTGAAAAGTTTGTGTGGGCCGTGCTAGATATGAACTTCTTTTGCATGCCTTTTATACTTTAAGGCACTTATGTACAGCTAAGTATCTAGTGCTCTGTATGTAAAATCAATGCTCTTCTTTGTTTTGTAAGTTTCTTGCTTAGAGTTAACATTATCACAGTTTTATTTTTAATCTGAAACTTATTCTTTTTTAATTTAGGGATTGGATTGTGGTCCCGAAAGCGTAAAGAAGTTTGTTGAAGCAGTCGGCCGATCCAAGCAGATCGTTTGGAATGGCCCTGTTGGTGTCTTTGAGTGGGATAAATTTGCAAATGGAACCAAAGCGGTCATGGACAAGGTGGTAGAAGTCACTGCAAAAGGATGCACAACCATCATTGGTGAGTAATAGAACGTTTGTCAACTTCATTTCTCTTGATGGGGCTTCTTGGCAGGGCTTGTGATTTACTTCAACGTTGGTGAATACTTACTTTTGGAAGAGGACTATGATAGTTCACATATTGTATTTTCTTCTTGTTTTTTTTTTAATGGCCATAGCTATGTAGTTTCTTACTCAGCTGGTACTTACAAAGAGCACCAGTAGGACATAGAATGGGAACATCGACATGTTATGTGGTCCAGGCGCAAAAACTAAGGGTGAATACAGATTTCAAGGTACCGCTCATCGTAGGAGTGGCTTAAAGAGGTGCCTGAAGGTGGTGGCAGTACTTTGTGCTGTTTGTACCCAGAGGCCACTGACTGCGCAATAACCAGCCTTTCGTTGTTTCTTTTCCTTGGTTGTAATTTCCCATCTGCGCCCTACAATAAGGCTATAACGTTGCAAAATAATTGGCTAGGAATGACGTCAGAAGTGCAAACATCCAGTCTGCTGCATGCTGGAGGGTAATGTCTAAAAAGCGCAGTTTTTTTAGTTGTTTCTCATTTGTTTGAACTATTTTGCTGCAGGCGGCGGAGATACTGCGACTTGCTGTGCGAAGTGGGATACTGAGGACAAGGTCAGCCACGTCAGCACAGGCGGTGGAGCCAGTCTAGAGCTCCTGGAAGGTAGATATCGTTGACTATTCTGCTTTCAGGAAAATGTGCTGGGCCAGAGATAAACCATGCTCGAATGTTGATATTGTTAGAGGACAGGCATAACCTAAAAGGCAACTTTAGGTTCTGTATGCGTTTGCCCTATTTAATGGAAGATGCCCTTCATTCACAAACCAGTTTGCAGCTGCACCTGTCCTTCCCAGCTTTAGACTATTTGAAGCCCTTTCAAAGATGGAAGGACACTAATCCGGATCTTGACTTGTTGATGGTCTTTCTTGATGACCCCATTATCAGACTAATTCTGATCTAACTGCAGGCAGGCCTCCCACCCCCCGTGTTGGTGGGGTGACATGTAATGGCTGCAGTGAGCATTTACAGAACGTCCTGGCACTGTGCTTACAGATTGTCGCACGAGTGTGCAAACTCATGTTTGTGGCTGACCTACTTGGCCTGCCACCGTGGCTTCTGCATACATTGCCTTGTTGCAGTATTGACATTCCAAAGTAGTGCTCCGTGAACCATCTGTGGGCATGTCATTTATGCCTTTGGCCCTTTTTTACCTGTTTGTGGGTGATTGTTTGCTATGGATGCGGCAGGAGTTTAGCAGGAGGTATGCATGTGTACTGCGGGTCAGACCTTGATTAGAAACCAAGACACCGTTTCTAATCCGTTCAGCCTGGCTACACTGTCCTTGGTTACAAGCTAGAGTGTCTTTCAAAATAACCAACATTCAACTGTGGCTTCTCTGTCAGGTCATGTGCTCGCGTTTTGCACCTCAGTAGGTGTATGTGTCCCTCTTGCCTAATATGTGCTGTGCTGCAAAGGCATGGATGTTGGTTTTAAGAACTGAATGACAGCGCCCATTCAGGGTGGCCTTCTAATCGACATCGTTTGAGGAAGCGATTTCCTGTACTTGGGACTTTTTTTTGTTTTTTGTTTTCTTCTTGACAGGATTGTTCATTCTTTACATGTTGTGACGCTCTGCCTGTGACACCCCATATTAAATCTGAATATTAAAATGATACACCCCAGTGAGGCTGTTCTGGTTGAGTTGAGGTCTCCATAGTGCGGGTGCTGTTCTGCCAGGGGCAGGCATTTGAGTAGGTTAAAGCACTGGTTACCACGTTCCAAAACGGACTCATTCTACCTTTTAAATTTCACCTTGGTACTGCCCTCCATCAGTCCGCTATTTCATGGTTTGTGGGTGTCGAGGCTCGTGCATTAAGACTATAGTTTGTCTTGTCCCCCCTCCCCCTTTCCATTCTAATCTATTAGAACGTGTTTTTTGAGTGAGTTGGAAAGGATTTGCTAACAAATACATTTACAATATAAATCATAATGGTTATGTTGAATATGCAAGCTTCGCCCAGAAGCCAGATCGAACTACTTGCAATCTGAATTTTCCAGTGAGAAAGGAGCTTGTAACACCCTTTTCCCTTCAACTTGCAGGTAAAGTTCTTCCTGGCGTGGATGCTCTGAGTAACGTTTAAAGGGCTGACGTGTCCTCGGACTCGGACCTTGAACTGCAGCGCTTCTGTACCTCTGGTGGGATCGGTTCCAGAGCGTGAACTGATGGGATTGTCCTGCGGGGGCGATGCCTCGTAGCACTTTAGTTGCATGTATTCTCCGGTTTACGTGTTGTGGGTGGCGCTGTCCGTTGCCCCAGCTCTGTGGTGTATATTTACTGTATTATTTGTATCTCACCTTGGCACTGTGTACATGCTCGTCCCGCACCTCTGTTCACGCGCCTTCCTGTCCCCGCAGACATCTCCTCAGTGTGAACGGTCACAGTAAGCAGCGGAGCCTCCCTTAGGTAGGGAGTTAACTGTGGGAACTGAAAAACAATAAAAAGACATCATGACCGTACAATGTGTATTTTATTCTGTGTGAGAGCCAGAAACGTTGGTCCACACTTTGCTTCGTAAGGTGCCTAGAAAGCATGCCTAATGAACTGGGATTTGACCATTACTCGCTTGCAACTTCTGTTGTCTGTAGTTTTAAGGGGTTCCCTGAAGCGACTAAACACAGCATGCTTGTGGCTTAGCCAAAGTGTACCCTGCTTTGCCCTCTGTGGCACCACTTGTGACCTATTTGCCCATCACTTACGAACTGAAGAGCAGCCACTGTATTTTCCCTGGGCCAGTCACGTTTTTGTTGTCGTTGTTGGACTCCATTGTCGCCTGCCATCCTCTCCTTAACAAGCATTGGCAAAGTTTACTCGACTGACTTGCATGCATGCCTGTAATACGCAATGTAGCCACCCAGTGACACCATTCTGTCCCTTTGAAAGTACGTTGAACAGTTTGTCGCATCACCCATAGCATCATGTTCTTGATGGCACAATATGTGCGTCCGTGATAGACCACTGCCCCACCCTGCCTTGAAGTGCAGGTAAACGGCTAAAAAGGTTCCCAATGAGTTTAGTTCTTTTGAAATATTTCACTCCTCTTGCTAACCGGCTGGCCAGAGTGGTGTTTCTGCTGAGACCCGAGCAACCTTGCGCACCAATCCAAAGTTTATTTTCACTTTGTTAGGAAGAGTTTTATATTTACTGAACCCTGAGTTAGACCACTGTATTGCCCCTTTCTCTCCTCCAAGAACAGAATAGCTTCTTCTTGTTTATCAGTTCCTTAGTGTGTCAAAGCGGAGCAATATAAATCACATTTTAGGAGAAAAAAAAAAGCATATTTCCATTTTCTGCTATTGACCACTCATAGAAGTGCCAGACGTAATTGGTAAGAAGCAGTGCCTTAATAGGCAGAGTATAGCGCTGAGTTTTTACAGACTTGAGAGCGGGACCGCCCTGCCTCCCTGTGATGGTGTATAGTGTCCACAATATAAATGGCCTGTACATCCTGTCAAACAGTAGAGACAGTGGTAGATAAACTGTAACCCATTATATGGTATTTCCCTAGTGTAAGCAGTCAAAATCTGAACTCAAAACAGCACCTGGGGAAAATGGGACAGAGGGGGACGAAAGGAGGGCAGATGGTGCTCTGGGGAACAGTGATCATGATATGAAGAGAAACCAGGGCGAAAATACACAGCTTCGCCACTGATAAAGATGTCTAAACCCAACGAGACATCATGTGAAATTGCTAACCTAACCAAGAGGAGAAACTTGCATCTATTGGCTATAGACGGGTCGATATCTGGTCAGCCTTAAAACCTAAGGAGTAGTGAGCAGTTTTGTTGGTGGAACCTCCAGCAAGATGAATCCTGGGCAAGATCAGCCTTAAAAAGTTGTGGAGGGGTCCTGTATAAGTTATTGTTATTAAGATATTTATAGATTGTGATTACCTGAAGGTGTCAAAGTGCTAAATTAATAACATTTGCCACAGACCCTACTGGATTCTGTCTTTAGAAAACTGCTGACAACATAGCTAATTTCTAAACTTAATGCAAGTTGTTTTGGAACGGACTTCCTGAGCAACGCAAAAGACCGGCCCCTTTGATCTTGAGTGTTACAAGTTGTTTTTCTTCGAAGAAGTCTTTTCGAGTCACGAGATCGAGGGACTCCTCCCATTTCGGCTCCATTGCGCATGGGCGTCGACTCCATCTTAGATTGGTTTTTTTTCCGCCATCGGGTTCGGACGTGTTCCTTTTCGCTCCGTGTTTCGGGTCGGAAAGTTAGTTAGAATCTCGGAAAAATCGTCGGTATTGTTTGCGTTCGGTATCGGGTTAGTTATAACAGATCGACACCGACTTTTGAAGAGCTCCGGTGGCCCTTCGGGGTTTTTTCGATTCCCCCCATCGGGGCCTGTCTCTTCAAGGCTGATGGAACGGACCCCATTCCGCTTCTGCCCAAAATGCCATAACAAGTATCCATATCCATATACAGATCAGCATCTGGTCTGTAACTTGTGTCTGTCACCAGAGCACAAGGAGGATACCTGTGAAGCCTGTCGAGCGTTTCGGTCGAGGAAGACATTAAGAGACTGAAGAGCAAGAAGACTGCAGATGGCGTCGGCGCCGACAGGACAAGGGCGTTTCCAGGAGGAAGAAGAAAGCTTTTCCATCCATGAATCGGACTCGGACGAGCTCGATCCCGAAGAAACGACGAAAACCGTGAGTAAGACGTCGAAACATAAAACTCACGAGAAGACAACAAAAGCCCAGGGGACGCCACCGCCAACAGGCCATGGCTTAACCCGAAAAATAGGTGACCGATCATCGGCACCGAAAAAGGGCACGCTGGTGGCGAAGTCATCCGACTCCGGTCGAGATACCGCCACACAGCAATCTCTGGGTCGAAATAGTGGCTCTGAGCAGGTTCGGCACCGAGACAGCGGCACCGAAATGAGTCGGCACCGAGAGACCACGACGCCGAAAACAAAAAAGGTTTTGTCGGAACCGTAAAAAGTAGCCGAAAAGGTTTCGATACAGAAACATCTGGCTTCGGAACCGAAATCAAGTTCCTACACAGAGGAACAAGGACTGTCCTCACAAATGAAAAAACATACATTTGGACAGGAATTAGAGGCAATGGAGCCGGACTACACCCAAAGACGGCTCCACATCCAAAAAGAAACGGGAAAGATCAGCACTCTCCCTCCTATTAGGATGAAACGCAAACTTGCCTTCCAGGAGAAAGACAAGCAGCCACAGGCAAAGGTGGCTAAACAAGTAACCCCGCCACCATCTCCACAATGCTCTCCGCAACCATCACCGGTAGCCACTCCACCTATGATGCAATCCCCGACCCACACAGGGATGAGTCAAGATGACCCTGACGCATGGGACCTTTATGATGCACCAGTGTCAGATAATAGTCCTGACTGTTATCCAGCTAGACCGTCGCCACCAGAAGATAGTACAGCCTACGCACAAGTGGTGTCGAGGGCAGTCAGCCTACATGCAGAGCCCATTGAAGACGACTTCCTATTTAATACACTGTCGTCCACACACAGCCAGTACCAGAGTCTTCCCATGCTACCTGGGATGCTCAAACACTCCAAACAAGTGTTTCAGGAGCCTGTAAAAGGAAGGACCATTACTCCAAGAGTGGAGAAAAAATATAAACCGCCACCAACAGACCCCGTGTACATCACACAACAGCTAACACCGGACTCAGTTGTGGTAGGGGCAGCTCGCAAGAGAGCAAACTCACATACTTCAGGAGATGCACCACCTCCAGATAAGGAAAGTCGCAAATTCGACGCAGCAGGCAAAAGGGTGGCGGCACAGGCAGCAAACCAGTGGCGTATTGCAAATTCACAGGCTTTGTTGGCCAGATATGATAGGGCTCATTGGGACGAAATGCAACATTTAATAGAACATTTGCCCAAGGAGTTCCACAAAAGAGCACAGCAAGTAGTAGAAGGACAGAGTATCTCCAACAATCAGATACGGTCAGCTATGGATGCTGCAGACACAGCTGCTAGAACTGTCAACACAGCAGTGACAATAAGGAGACATGCATGGCTGCGTACATCCGGATTTAAACCAGAAATACAGCAAGCTGTGCTCAATATGCTGTTTAACGGACAGCAGTTGTTTGGGGCGGAGGTGGACACTGCTATCGAAAAACTTAAGAAGGACACTGACACGGCCAAAGCCATGGGCGCACTCTACTCCCCACAGAGCAGAGGCACATTTCGAAAAACACCGTTTCGAGGGGGGTTTCGAGGGCAAAGCACAGAACCCACAACCTCACAAACAAGGCCCACTTATCAGAGCCAATATCTGCGTGGAAGGTTTCGGGGACAATATAGAGGGGGACAGTTCCAAAAAAATAGAGGAAAGTCCCAAAACTCCTCAAAATAAGCAGTGACTTACAAGTCACACATCCACAACACCTGTGGGGGGGGGAGACTAAGCAAGTTTTACAAACATTGGGAGGAAATAACAACAGATACTTGGGTCCTGGCAATTATCCAGCATGGTTATTGCATAGAATTTCTCAAATTCCCTCCAAACGTCCCACCGAAAACACACAATATGTCAAAACAACATATAGATCTTCTAGGACTAGAAGTTCAGGTTTTGCTACAAAAAGAAGCAATAGAATTAGTACCAAACCAACAGAAAGGAACAGGAGTTTACTCTCTGTACTTTCTCATACCCAAAAAAGACAAGAGTCTGAGACCTATATTAGATCTCAGAACATTAAATACCTACATCAAATCAGATCACTTTCACATGGTGACATTACAAGACGTAATCCCACTGCTCAAACAACAAGACTACATGACAATACTAGACCTAAAGGATGCATATTTCCATATACCGATACATCCTTCACACAGAAAGTACTTAAGGTTTGTATTCCAGGGGGTACACTACAATTCAAGGTGTTGCCGTTCGGAATAACAACTGCACCAAGAGTTTTTACAAAATGCATAGCAGTCGTAGCTGCACATATCAGAAGGCAGCAAATACATGTGTTCCCGTACCTAGACGATTGGTTAATCAAAACAAACACGCTAGAACGGTGTTCACAACACACAAAGTATGTCATAGAAACCCTCCACAAACTAGGTTTCTCAATCAACTACACAAAGTCACACCTTCTGCCGTGTCAAACACAGCAATACTTAGGGGCGACAATCAACACAGCAAAAGGGATTGCCACGCCAAGCCCACAAAGGTTTCAGGCATTTCACACTGTAATACAGGGCATGTATCCAAATCAAAAAATACAAGTCAAAAAAGTAATGAAACTCCTAGGCATGATGTCTTCATGCATAGCCATTGTCCCAAACGCAAGGTTGCACATGCGGCCCTTACAACAGTGCCTAGCATCACAGTGGTCACAGGCACAGGGTCAAATTCTAGATCTGGTGTTGGTAGACCGCCAAACATACACCTCGCTTCAATGGTGGAACAGTATAAATTTAAACCAGGGGCGGCCTTTCCAAGACCCAGTGCCACAATACGTAATAACAGATGACTCCATGATAGGGTGGGGAGCACACCTCAATCAGTACAGCATCCAAGGACAATGGGACACTCACCAAAAACACTTTCACATAAATCACTTAGAACTATTGGCAGTATTTCTAGCGCTGAAAGCATTTCAACCCATAACAAGCTACGAACACATCCTTGTCAAAACAGACAACATGACAACGATGTATTAACTAAACAAACAGGGAGGCACACACTCAACACAGTTGTGTCTCCTGGCACAGAAAATATGGCATTGGGCGATTCACAACCACATTCGCCTAATAGCACAATTTATTCCAGGAATTCAGAACCAGCTAGCGGACAATCTTTCTCGGGATCACCAACAGATCCACGAATGGGAGATTCACCCCCAAATACTGAATACTTACTTCCAAAGTTGGGGAATGCCACAAATAGATCTATTTGCAACAAAGGAAAACACAAAATGCCAAAACTTCGCATCCAAGTACCCACAAGAACAGTCTCAGGGCAATGCGTTATGGATGAGTTGGTCAGGGATATTTGCTTACGCTTTTCCCCCCCTCTCCCACTCCTTCCATATCTAGTAAACAAGCTGAGTCAAAACAAACTCAAACTCATACTAATAGCACCAACATGGGCAAGGCAACCTTGGTACACAACACTACTAGACCTCTCAGTAGTGCCTCATGTCAAGCTACCAAACATACCAGATCTGTTAACGCAATACAAACAACAGATCAGGCACACAAATCCAGCATCGCTGAATCTAGCAATCTGGCTCCTGAAGTCCTAGAGTTCGGACATTTAGACCTTACACAGGAATGTATGGAGGTCATAAAACAAGCTAGGAAACCTACCAATAGACATTGCTATGCAAATAAGTGAAAAGATTTGTATATTACTGCCACAACAATCAAATTCAACCCTTACACGCATCTGCCAAAGACATCGTAGGATACTTACTACATTTGCAAAAATCAAAGCTAGCTTTCTCTTCCATTAAAATACATCTTACAGCAATTTCAGCTTACCTGCAAATTACGCACTCAACTTCTCTATTTAGAATACCAGCCATAAAAGCATTTATGGAAGGTCTAAAGAGAATTATACCACCAAGAACACCACCACTTCCTTCATGGAACCTTAACATTGTCTTAACACGACTCATGGGTCCACCTTTTGAGCCCATGCACTCTTGTGAAATGCAATACTTAACATGGAAAGTTGCATTTTTAATTGCCATCACATCTTTAAGAAGAGTAAGTGAGATTCAAGCATTTACCATACAAGAACCATTTATTCAGATACACAAGCATAAAGTAGTTCTACGAACAAATCCTAAATTTTTACCAAAAGTCATATCACCGTTCCACTTAAATCAAACTGTAGAATTACCAGTGTTCTTCCCACAGCCAGACTCTGTAGCGGAAAGAGCACTACATACATTGGACATCAAAAGAGCGTTAATGTACTACATTGACGGAACAAAACTAATTCGCAAAAAAAACAATTATTTATTGCTTTCCAAAAACCTCATACAGGAAATCCAATTTCTAAGCAAGGCATTGCTAGATGGATAGTTAAGCGCATTCAAACCTGCTATCTTAAAGCAAAGAGAGAGCTGCCCATTACACCAAGGGCACACTCAACTAGAAAGAAAGGTGCTACCATGGCCTTTCTAGGAAATATTCCAATGACAGAAATATGTAAGGCAGCTACATGGTCTACGCCGCATACATTTACCAAACACTACTGTGTAGACGTGCTAATAACACAGCAAGCCACAGTAGGCCAAGCAGTACTACGAACATTGTTCCAGACAACTTTAACTCCTACAGGCTGAACCACCGCTTTTGGGGAGATAACTGCTTACTAGTCTATGCACAGCATGTGTATCTGCAGCTACACATGCCACCGAACGGAAAATGTCACTTACCCAGTGTACATCTGTTCGTGGCATTAGTCGCTGCAGATTCACATGCGCCCACCCGCCTCCCCAGGAGCCTGTAGCCGTTTAGAAGTTGATCTTGAACATCTGTATATTTGTAAATATATATATATTACTTTAAACTACATTATGTACATACGTATTCACTCCATTGCGTGGGCACTATTACTAGCATATACAACTCCTACCTCACCCTCTGCGGGGGAAAACAATCTAAGATGGAGTCGACGCCCATGCGCAATGGAGCCGAAATGGGAGGAGTCCCTCGATCTCGTGACTCGAAAAGACTTCTTCGAAGAAAAACAACTTGTAACACTCCGAGCCCAACACCAGATGGCGGGATGTGCACAGCATGTGAATGTGTAGCGTCTCATGCCACGAACAGATGTACACTGGGTAAGTGACATTTTCCATATATATCTCCATATTCTGCAGAATCTTTTGAAAGCTAAACATTATTCTAGCTTCCAGAAAGCTTTGATTGTGGTGCTTCAAGAGATCGGGTCTAGTCCCCCCCCCCCCCCCCCCAGGTTTATCATAGGATGTGTCCTGTTGACAGAACTTCCATAAGTTATCTGCTAGTGTGTTTGAGAAGGAATAAGAAATTGTAGTGCTATAGAACCCAGAAACGTTATCCTTTTGCTGTCCCCATGTCATCATTTAGGACAGTGACCGCAAAGCAGATGATTGTGTTTGAAGTCTTGCCTTGGGAAGTGTCACCATTGCCTATATCTTCAGTGTTGGTTGCCATTGAAACCATATTCAATAAAAGGTGCTTGAAAAAACGTAATGCACGGCCCTGAAGCATATGTTTCAATCTGGGTTAGACTAAACACAGCATGTATCGGTAATACCCTGCTACACAAGCAGTTGACAGAACATCACAAAGGTTACTAGTACCCTGCGAAAACAGGCAGTAGTCAGGTAAACCTAGGTTACTAGGATTCTGCAGCAGGAGCACTAGTCAGGTCCTCATTATCATTAAAAATGCTCGTCAGGATAAACATCAGAACGTCGGGCACCAAAAATGCACGTCAGAGTAAACCTTATCCGAAATGCCAAGACCTCATCCTGAATGCACCTATGAGAACGGTTTCTCTCTTTCACAGCATATGAATCCTCATCATGAATGCCAATAGAAGAAGGGAGGCTTCTCTCCCTTGTACATAGTGTAAAGCATCCTCCTAGATCCAACAAGACACACAAACTTCAGAGTGAGTGGTAGAATATCCCCTAATCCCTCTGAAGTGCCAACCACCTACACGTGGACGCTGGTTGTGTCACCCTAAGGCACAGCGCTCCTGAGTGGTCAAATCTCCCCAAAAGAAAAGAAGGTTCAGACAGCACCCCAATCCTTTTTGGTGCCTTTGTGCTTTTTCTACAGGAGGGGTGGTAGACAGGACACAGCGTCAAGGTTTCCATTCCGCTTATGTCTGGTGCAAACAAAAATGCCCCCGAAAAATATGCTGCCACCGGTGGAGGCACACATATTGCCCTCGTCAGCAGGGAGACTTCTCTGGGACCCCCGCATGGAACAGCTGCCCGCATCCGTGTCCTCTGGGACTTCTCCCACTACCTGTGGGGAGGGTTGGCCCATTCCCAATCACCGTCTGCTCTCCTTTCCTCCACACCACAAATGTTTGCTTGTCGGCGGGGGTGAAGGCACAACAGCTTACTGGAGTGCTGCGTCCTTCGGGGTCCCATGGCTGGAATAAATACCTGCCTGTGCCCCGAGAGCACTACATGAAATGCTGGTCTGCGCTACCCGAGGGGCCCTTTGCTACCTCTCTGGCGAGGGGGAGCCTCAACCACAGAGTCCACAGGACTCTGCCTGTGCCCAGGATGACCAAAAAAAAAAGCGCTGTGCACTTGCTGTAGATAATAAAGCGATGAGCGCTCTGGGCAGGCAATACAGTGCTCGTCACGTGCTGAAATACGAGAACTTAGCGCTCTCCACGCACTAAGATTGCAGAGTACAGCGCTTCCCTCTTGCTTTTTTTTAGGAAGGTTACTGCAGGTGGAGGGCACATACCACCCAACTCCTGGAGACAGGGACACAGGGCTGCAGGACCCTAGCAAGCAGGCTTGCACAAGGGTTCAAAGTCAGTGAACTAGCAGGTCACAGGTCAGCATAACACCAGAGCAGACCCAAGGTGGTTCCTGGTGAGTCCTTCCAGCCGCATCCAGTGTCCAATTTACAGCCCCCTATAATTATACTAATTTTGCGCAGCTTACACAAAAGAGGGGTATAGGGGGTTCCAACCAGCACTAACCGGTTCCAGGAATGTCCCCTTTCTCCTCCAGCATGAGCTCCAGACATCAGTTGAGTGGTAAACGAGTCCTTTCTGTGAGGCCAGGGCACAGCCTTTGAAGATGCCTCTACCAGCCCAGGAAGATCATTCAGTATGCAGATGTGCTGTTGTTACATCTCCACCCTCCCTATGTACAGGCTGTCTGAGGAGTATGCTCAAAGCCCAGTTGTCACTGCCTCAGACGTGGATTAGAGTCAGGTTGCAAAACACCAGAGTTCTAAGCACAGAGAAATGCTCACTTTCGAAGACTGGCATTTCTGCAATGGTGATTAAAAAAATAAAATAATAATAAATAAATCTACCTACACCAGTCAGCATTTCTCACTACCATTCCTACCATGCCTACGCCTCCCCTCATTGATCAGACAATACCACTTAGGCATATGATGTTAGGGCATTTCCAATGAAATCCTGAGAGGAGTAGCGCTTGCAGTAGTGAGAAACTAAATAGGCAGTTTGTCAATCCTAGGACATGTAGTACATAATGACATATGTTCTACCCTTTTACATAGGGCTAGCTAGGGCCTACCATAGGGATGACCTATATAGTAAAAGGGGAGTTCCAGGCCTGGCAAGTAAATTTAGATGGCAGGCCACTGTGGCAGTAAACTGCACATATAGGCCCTGCTGTGGCAGGCCTGAGAGGTTTGACAGACTACTTCTGTGGGCGGGGCAAGCTGGGCTGCAGGCCCACTAGAAGCATTTAATTTACAGGCCCTGGGTATAGGGATACCACTGTACAAGGGACTTGCAGGTAAATTAAATGTGCTGATCAGGGGTAAGCCAATCATACCAAGTTTAGAAGGGGAGAGCACGTGCACTTGAGCATTGATCAGCAGTGGTAAAGCCAACAAAAAAAGGCCTAAAAAAAATAGAGGGAGGATGGCAAAAGTTTGGGGATGACCCTGCAAAAAGGTCCTGGTCAAACATCTGGGTTGGCGGGCAAGATATTGTCTGACAACTTAAAGGGCTTTCTGTTAGACTGCTGAAATCCTACCACATCCTGATTTTCCCCCCACCTACATGCGTACCCCTTCATGTTTATCCCTACGGATTACTGGCGATTGAGCCGGCGGGGACCATTGAAGGTGGAGTGGGATGCCTCCTCAGCCACAAGAGTGGATGGACCTGGAGTCTCGCACTCGGCCACAGAAAGCCACTAAGACCTGACGCAGCAGTCAGAGACAGGAATGGTGGCTTGGGGCTGCTTCCTTCCTCCCCTTTTTCTCCTGCTGGTTTTCAGGGCCAGTTGGAGGCTGTCAAATGAAGCATAGGTGCAGCGATTCCGTGTGAGGAGTGGAGGCTGTGCTGAGGGAGGCCTCAACCAGGTAGAAAGGTGTGGTTTCTGCAGCCCCCATCTGAGGAGAGGCGTGAGGAGTCTGGGCTCCTGGGGCAGTATATAGTGCAGGGGGCTTTCCTCCTCTCGCTCCCCCTCTCAACTTCTTAGTGGGTTATCTGTCTGGGATGGCTTACCATCCCCCTCCCCTTTTTTTTTTGGTAGGCTACGCCACAGTGTGTGGTAGCTGGTGGGCCCTGGTGTACTTGGCTGGGGGTAAGGCCTGGCCTACCCTTAGACTGGGTGTGGAGGCGAATGTAGTAGAGGTGTGTGAGCTCCTCTATTTGCCATCTCTTCAAGTTGACTGGTCATTGGCCCAGGTCACTGACCTGCTCTTACCGTTGGGTGTCTTGGCTTGGTTGTTGGTGGGTTATTGAGGACCCTCTCCTGGCCTGTGGCCTGCTGGTCCCAGTGACACCTTGGGCTACCTGTGATAGTCTAGCCATTGTGGGCTGTGGCACCCACAGACAGTTTTGATCAGTCCTGTGGCTAAACAGGGGGGCTGTGTGCCGGGGGTGTGGTGCTTCTGGTGCCTGTGTTGAGAGGGGGACCGGCCCACCATGCACTTCTGGATCAGGTCAGCAGACCCATAGTGGTAAATTTGCCAAACCCTTGCAGGCAAAAGGGGTGAATGAGATGGCCTACTGTAGACTACACAAGACTGACCGGCTAACTTAGTGTCTACTGAAATGATCCTTAAGGCCATTCAAGACACTCAACGAACTCTGGAGGATAAGACTGGTTGTGCGACCTCACTGGGTAATGCACTTACCAACCCCTTTAGGAACTTTGGGTTTGGTTTGTCAAACCTTCAGCTCAACCCTGGGTAGCTGTGGCTCTGAGCACCAAGGCTTACACAGAGGAACAAATGTAACGCATTTAAACAGCACCAAAAGAATTTAAGAACTAATCAAGACACAAAAGAAATACAGCGCTAATTTGTAAAAAAAATAAAATAAAAAACTGTCTTATGTGTTTCTAGACCCCACAATGCAAATGATCCACCGGAGTGTTCCAGAGATATAGAATAAAAGATATAGTGAATCAAAGCATTTCAGTCAACCATGAACAAGCATTGACAAATTCAATGAATTTGTCCCTTAGAAACTGGTGGTGGGGGGTGGGGGGGTGGTGGGGGTAGCTCAGCCAATTGAGTAATAACCAAATACTTCTCTACCCAGCAAAGTCCTTCATTAACTACAATCTTTCTCTCGAACGTTTTACGGGGGGGAAAAGGGTACTTCAGGTTCAATTTTAGTGCCTTGGTAGAGAACTCTCCAAATCCACTCCTGTCATAGATGGGTAGCTGATCTGAGTGATTGGGTGATGAGTGGATTGAGGCGAAGATGCCCGTGTAATAGATCCTATCTCCCACTACTTTGTGCATTAGATGCCAAGTGGAAACTGGGACCTTCTTTCATATGGTTTGGACATGTTCTCATATTTAGTCGTATTGGGAGCAGGTCCACACCACAGTCCAGGATGTGATGGGTTTCTGGTTTTGAATGGATCAAACATGCTTTGCTGGGTATAACCAATGGTGGGATGGGAGCTAAAAGGAGACAAATTGTTACTGCACGTGGGTTATTTTATTGCTAAACGTGATATCAAAGATCCCATATTAGGACGGAACTTTTTTTTTCTTCCATCAGGAAGTTTCTTTTCGGATGTGTTCATTCATCACAATTTGGGTGAGAGTGCCATAAGGCTAATTAATACCTTGGTGAAATGGAATTGATCTGATCATGCCTTTCAAGTACGAGGAAGTTAACAAATCCAGGATCAGAGAGCTAGAAATCAGGGAAAAACCAGTCCTTGAGCTAGTGCCATGCACAAAGACAAAAACATTACTTTTCTGTCTGGCGGTGTGTCATCACATCATGATGATGAATTCGACTTGTTAACTTGCACAGCTACTCTAAGGAGGGTTCTGGCACTCTGAACAGGTCAAAGTAAAAATCAGTCCAGTCATTTTAATCCTGCACAAAGATAGGTCTTAAGCCTTTTTTTTTTATTTATTTTTTTAAAGCATTGCAGCGTTGCTTTCAGTGTTTGTCTCAAAAGGGAGCTTGTTCTACCCTGTAGATCCAAGATAGACCAGTGATCTACCACCTGCTCTAGCCTGCCAAACTCTGGGAGTCACTGCTGGTAGTCTATTGGCAGACCTCAGGTTTTTGAATGGAACCTGGAAATGGAACCTTGTTCTGAGGTAGACTACACGGGTCTGGTACAGTGCTCTGTGAACTAGAACTAGTGCCTTGAGCAGGATTCTTTTCCTGATAGGAAGCCAGTAAAGAGTGCACAGACGAGGGGACATACACAATCTAAGTGGCAATTTCAAAAGAAAACAAGCTGCTTTATTTTGGAGCACCTGAAGGTTTTCCAGCAGGTTCTCTGGCAGGCCAAAACGGAGGGCATTACCATAGTCCAACCTCAAGGTTATCAGGGCCTGGATAACTGTGAAAGACTGCTGTCAGGCAGGTTTTAATTGCCATCCTTGAAACTATTTTCCTATGCCACATGAACACCTGCTGAGAATCATCAGCGTAAGATATGTTTGCTCCCAGGGCTTCTGCTATCCGAGCAAGAGGGGTGAGATATTTATTAAATAATGTTGGGCTCAAGGCAGATCCCTGCGAAACATCCACTGTCAACTCATGTGGTCTGAGAAGAAAAGCAGAATCCAAACCTGTTGACTTCTGCAATCCAGAAAGGAGGTGAGCCAGTCAAAAGCTTGAGCCTCTATGCCAATGGATTGCAGGCATGTCAGGAGACTATAGTGGGGGACCCTATCAAAGGCTGCTGATAAGTCTAACATGATCAGCACAGCCTCCCCCCGACATCTAAGGTGCCTTTGATGTATTCACTAACCTATATAAGTGCTGTCTCAGTGCTAAAGTGGGGTCTGAAGCCAGACTGACCAGGGTGGAGCAGGTTATTGAATTCCAGATATACAGAGAGCTGCTGAGTCACATGCTTCTCCAATATTTTAGATAATGCTGGAAGCAAAGAAGTATCAATCAATCAATCAATCAAAAGAATTTATAAAGCGCGCTACTCACCCGTGAGGGTCTCAAGGTGCTTTGGGGGTGGGGGGAGAGAAAGGAGGGTCACTGTTCGAACAACCATGTTTTGAGGTTTTTTCTGAAGAGCAGGAGGTCTTTGGTTTTGCGGAGGTTGGTGGGGAGGGAGTTCCAGGTTTTGGGGACGAGGTAGGAGAAGGACCTGCCTCCTGTGGTGGTGCGTTGGATGCGGGGGACTGTGGCTAGGGCGATGTTGGCTGATCGGAGGTTGCGGGTGGGAGTGTGAAAGTTCACTCTTTCGTTGAGGTATGTTGGCCCGGTGTTGTGGAGGGATTTGTGTGCGTGGATGAGGATCTTGAATGTGATTCTGTTGTTTATGG
Source organism: Pleurodeles waltl (assembly GCF_031143425.1). Classification (NCBI taxonomy): domain Eukaryota; kingdom Metazoa; phylum Chordata; class Amphibia; order Caudata; family Salamandridae; genus Pleurodeles; species Pleurodeles waltl. Next base: position 111,705,543 of record NC_090438.1, read on the forward strand.
GGAGCCAGTGAAGGGTTTTGAGGTGTGGTAAGATTTGTTCGTGGTGGGGGAGGCCAAGGACGAGGCACGCAGCTGTGTTCTGGATTCTCTGGAGCTTGCGTGTGAGTTTGTGTGGTGCCGGCGTAGAGGGCCTGTATTTAGGCTGTATTCCTGGGTCTGCAGATAGTTTCTTCAACAAGGGCAAAAGTTTAGCTTGCGTCCAAGATCTTGGTAACATGGCTGTTGCTAATGACACATTAAGCACTTCATTTGCCAAAGGGGTTAATTATGCAAGCCCCTAGAGCTACCACATTAGGTGGGCAGGGGTCAGATGGAGAGCCAGATTTAAGGTTACTCGGCACTAAATGTACTGCAGCATTTTCTAAAGATTTCCGAAACGGGACAGCTGGCCTTCGTGGTCTATAAGTTAATACTTCTGCCACAGCTTGCTGATGCGACAAAGTGACACAAAAGTCCATTGCTTCTGCGCCTACCAGGACCTCGATCTCGAAAGTCTGGCAGTCTAAATCATCCTTGAGAATCAAAACTAGCCCTCCTCCCCTGCCAGTCTGGCACTCTTTCCTATATATTTTAAAGCCATTCGGAATTGCCATAACAATGGAGGGATTAGAGGTTTCTGAGAGCCAGATCTCTGTCAGAAATAGTTGGTCAAGGGTACCCTCTCTCAAAAGGTCAAAGATGTCATTTGCATGGTTCTGCAACGAGCAGGCATTAATCAGTGCTGCAGAAAACGGAGCTTTGCCTTTCTTATATTCCCTCATAGGAGGAAGTCTCTACCCCATGGTGAGGGAGTGAACTGAATGTCACACAAAAAACTAAACCCATCAAATGTCCTCCAGTATTACACAACATTGCAATGAACAAAGTTGTTACAAAAGAGAGCATAACAACAATCTACAACACAAAATCACAAACCTTTGTAGACATCATCTTATACTTGTGAGAAACTCTCACAGGATTGAATTCTTGCCCATACTTCTATCTTTCTCCGCCCGTCCAGCTCACACTTCTTCTCTCTGTCATCTTTTCCACCCCAACTTACAACTTTCCCTGACCTTGAGAGAGATGGACCTGTATACACTTTATCCTTATTTCACCCCTAACATCATCACGTTTCAGCACCGTGCAGCCACTCAGAGCCATGTTCGGAGGCAGATTCTAAAAACAAACCAACAACCTGCTGCGAGGTCAGCCTTCCAGCAGCCATTATACCCACTAATAAAACTGTCACAAGAAAAACAGACAACTAAAAACAACACTGAGTCAAACCATTACTTGGCAAACTGTGGCTGTATCAGACAGTAAATACAGCTATTGAAATATAACGATCTGGAAATAAAGCAAATTACACAATTACCTTTCTACTACAAAAAGATACCTAACTACCGCTTACTTGCCCCAGATAGCTAGACTGAGGATCAACTGCACCTACTCAGCACAGTCACTGCTAGCACCAAAGGTATCCCTCAAGAAAGGAAAAAATACACACAAGGCCACTACACATTATGGATCAGGCACAAATTCAAATGTGAATTCGCAAGACAATAATCATAAACAAAATGTACCATTATTACAACACTAAAAACAAGCCAAACAGGGCAATGATACACATTTAATAAACATTACAAAAAATGTTTTCTTGCCAAACACATGCAACACCAAACATATGCAACTATACAAACTGCAGATATGCCAATGCCTAAACCTTAAGCAGGATATGCCACAAAGAAAAGCAAAATCTTTACACTACAATAAAAAGAAAAATACATTAAGGTTACAAAGGCACATGATAAGAAATAAAATAGTATTACAAAAGTCAATAAAGTATGCTATGAGGGGCAGGCCGGAATAAAAAAAGGCTGACCTATACCTGAGGGGGAGGGCACAACGCTAAAGCAAATAATTTGCACCCTAGAATGGAACCAACTCTTATCCCAGGGGCAGGTTGCCCCACATACAAAAACGTATTTCCTGGTATCTAGTGTGTTTCCAACCCCTCTTACCCAAATGGCTGCTCCCAAAAAGAACCATGGGCACCAATTCCCCGGTGTGTGGTGGGTAACCCCTCAAAATGGGTGGAAACAAAGGGAAATTGCCCCTTTGAGGGGAGTGACCATTGCCCAAGGGGGTCACTCCCAATCAAATAATTATTATTTATATCTCTGGGGTCTACTTCCACCCCTGGGGGTGCAGTATGGTTTAAAAAATAAACAATATCTTCCCAGGTGGCCAGAAACAAAAGAAAACTGCCCCCTTGAAGGGGAGTGACACTTTTCCAAGCAGTCCCTACCCATACACATCAATATTTTTGTATCCCTGGTGTCTAGTACGATTCCATCCCCCCCAACCTGAGGGGAGGCTCGTCGGCCTAAAAAGCACCTGATCTGTCCGCGGGAGGGGGGGTTGATGCAGGGGGAGCAGCCGAAACATGTGCCAAATATATTGGGGGCGACCCTTGCCCTTACCAAAAACAATCCCTGGTGTCTAGTAGGTGCATTCATGCTGCACCATTGCAGTACCACCGCAGTCCTGCAGCAGGAATGCACTGAAGAGAGAGACCGGGAAAAGGAACAACTCTTCCCATGCTATCTGTCTATCCACCTGATTTCCCCGCTCCAGGTGAGAGGACTTGCCTTCAGTGTCCTCCCTCGCCAACATGCTGGAAGCAAATGGCTTCCAGTATTCCCTGACACCGCTTGACGACGTTAGCGCATCATGCGTGCGCTGACTTCATCAGATCGGCAGGGGTCGGAGTGGAAGCGGAAGCGCTTCCGCCTCCATCTCTCTGAAGGCATGTTGCGCAGAGCATACGGCAAGAGCACCACTGCTTCCCGCTTAAATGGGTGTTAGGACATCCTGGACACATCCTCAGCCCCAAGCAGCGATGCTCAGGACGTATCAAGGAGTTAAAGAACACTATTTCCTTTAGTCAAAGTAAATCTGCACTATGATACTTCTAGCAACATCTATTGAAATGCTTTTTGCAAAGATATGGAGTGTGCATCTCAGATTAAATGCCCACAAGCAAATAGTGCAGTTGCAGACATATAGAATTGCTCACTAGCAAAAATGGAGTGCGTCACTGATGCACAGCAACGCAACAACGAAGTGTTCTTGTTCTGTGATCCAAAGAGCAGCACACAAGGAGAAACACATTGCGACACTGACTGCAACCAAAATGTTAAGATGGTGTGCCCATCACTGATGCGCTGAATGCCTGAGGCATAAGTAAGATGGTGGCACAATAAGGAGCATGTTGCATCACAGATAAGTAGCTGCAGTGGTCATATAGTGTGCACATCATCGATGCACTGAAGGCATACCCAAGTAAGATGGCAGTAGTACACACACTATGTGATGACTCACTGACACACAGCCACAAACCAACTTTCACAATGGAATGCACAGCCCGGGATCTGCAAAAGTACCTTAGCAAAGCTGACCATGGAATACCAGGCGAGTAAGCAGCAGGGATCCGCTCCTTTACCAATGACAACCGTCGGGCATAACCTGATCACGGGTCTCAGAGGAGAAGGGGCATGGATGCTGTCACCAAACAGGAGGAATCACTCTGCACTGCACATGTGGTGTCATCCTGAAGAAACTTGTCACCACTGGAAGGAAGCTTGACACAAGGCAAGTTCACTTTTCTTTATTTTCAGGTGTAGCAAAACAGGACAAGCCAAGAGACACAACTAGCATGGTACCAATATTTAAACTCCTCTCCCAACCGTCCATCCCCCAATCCTCTATGACACAGGAGGTGGCACACATGCATTCCAAAGCATGACATGAAAGATGACATGAGTATGTTCCTCATCAACACAAGAAACAAACCTCAAGCATCAGTTAAACAAGACAAGCATAACCCAATAATAAAAGGGAAGGAGACGTTATAAGACTTAAAAAAGGACTCAAGGTGCACATGGGGTCAGTAGCTTTGCCACAAGTAACAGTGGGCTACCCCACGGACTACACCCAGTGTTTCATCCGAAGCATTGCTCTGCGCGTAGGGTGAGTGTACACCAAGGGACATAGTGAATCGCCCTCCACAGCCTCATGTGGCTGTCCAACCTCAACCTGTGGTGGCCACAACCATGAAAGCTCTGCCGCTCTTCAGAAAGCTCATCGATTCTGCGACAGCGGCCCCGCAATAGAAGACCTGGGTCAATATATGTAAGGACTATTTCTGTGCCACGCCTGAGAATGACAGTGTGCTCCTGTTAGTACATTTTGGAGGTGAGGAGATCTATAAACTATATGAAAACCTCCTGGGAAGTGGGGAGGGCCACAACTATGAAGCGACAGTGACAGCTGTGAAAGCATATTTCAACCCACAACTAAACCTGGACTATGTGCAGTCTTTCAAGCTGCACCAGACTCCTGAGCGCAAAGACAAGAACATTTATGGATTTCACGTGAGACTGTGGGCACTGGCCAGAACGTGGGTGAACGACAACCAGACCAAGAACGTCAGGGCACCAGCCAGCATAAGGCTTAAAGATCCTGCCACTGATGAGGTTGCACGTGCTCTCGAACAGCAGGGCAGAGGAAATGGAGATAGCCCTGTTGCATGGGTCAATTCAAGTGGCAGCTTTCCAGCCAGTCAAGGTCACAGAGGAACATGTCAACACAGTATACAAATGACCAACATTACCCCATATGAACTGACCACCAACTATCAGCCAGGGCAAATGCTGCAACTGTTGGCTGGTCCACAATGCAACTGACGTGTGCCTAGACCAGGGCAGGTTGTGCTCCCAATGTAGAAAAAGCCAATTACTTTGCCTGAGCTTGCTAGAGCGGAAAAAAAGTCACCAAGCTCAGTTTAAGCCATGCTCCAGCCCGATTCTTAGACAACCTCTATTGATCACAACATACCTAACAATGTGACTGCCAGGCAGAGGGCTATATTGGACACTGGTGGGAGTGACAACATCTTCATTGTTTTATTTGTGAAAGACAACAGTGCAGGAAAGGGACTACCCTTAATGTGCTCTGTCATGATCACTGGCGAGGATGTCCAAGCAGTAATCGGCACAGAGGCATTGATCAATGTCATGGACAAGCAACAATTCAGAGGACTAAAACCCATGCCGGCCCTTGCACCCATGAACATGATTATCTGTGCCTATGGAGGATACCAGCACTGCCACAGGCTGGAGTGATTGAGGTGTACATGAAGAATGGAGACACTGCCAAGCATATAAATAGGAAGGGATCAGTACACTGTTAGGGTAGTACACAGCTGAGGACTTGGGATCACTCTTTTGCAAAGCACGTTCATGATGCTTAGATAGAAGAAGTGGTAAAGGAGTTTACCCATTTGTTTGAAGGCCTTGGATGTTTGAAGGGGACACAGGTCAAGCTGCACATTGACCAGACAGTGAGACCTGCCTTCCTACCCGAAGGATACTGATTCTCCTATGCCCGCTGATGGAGAAGGAACTCCTTAGTTGGAACAGCAAGGGGTGATTAAGAAAGTATTAGAACCCACTCCGTGGGTATCACTTTTAGTAGGTGCTCCAAAGCAACCGAGGGCCATCTGTTTGTTCATGGACATGAGGTTGCCCAACAACGCAATCTGCAGGGATAGGCAGTTGACACCTGTGATGGACAACATCATTGCAGATTTGAATGATGCCCAGTAGTTTTCCAAACTAGAACGTAATGCTACGTATCACCAGATCTAGACCCTCTCCTACAGGTCCTTCTCCACCCACTTCTGTCTGAGGAGGTACTGACATCTAAACTTTGTCATATCACCTGCGGCTGGAGTTTTGTAGAATACAATCAGAGAAAAACTATCCGCTCTGGCAGGAGTCCTAAACATAAGCAATGATATCCTGATCTTTCCGACAATGCTCGAGGACCACCATCACCGACTAAGAGCCAAGTCAGCCTGCCTGTTGAGTCAACGACTCACCCTACATAAATAAAAGTTCTCCTTCTTCAAAGCATCTATTGAATTATTTGGTTTCATCTATTTGAGAGAAGGCCTGCAGGTGGAACCGCAGGGCTGTCTGCACTTTCACCTCTACCTCTGTGGAAGGCAGTTCTGGGCAGTCATGGATCATAAACGCTGGTCCCCTACTTCGCTGGAACATCAGGACATGCTTGCTGAGGAGCAAAATATGGGCTGTCCAGCTGCAGCTGTGCACCTTCGATGCAGGCTGCAGTCCACGAGAAAGAAACCGGCTGACTGTTACAACACCCACTCAAAGCAACAAAAAGGGGAAGGAAGAAGACAAGTGGGCAAATGAATTCATACGAATGGTTGTGCAATAAATATGCCATGAGCCATGACGCTTGAAGAGCTCCAAATAGCAACGACCAAAGACGCAAGCATGCAAAAGATGGCAGAGACACTGCACCACCGGATGTGGACACATTATTTGGACAGCACCAGAACTTGGAACCCCACAGAGAAGCTGGTGTTGACATAGATGTGGAGAGTGTGCAAAGAACTTTGCATCACAGAGGAGGGGCTTCTGCTCAGTGGCTGAGGCATAGTTGTGCCCCAGGCACTCTGGAGCTGGGTGGTTCACCTGGTGCATCAAGGACCAAGACAAAAGCAAGACTCAGCAATAAGCTCTGGATCCCAGGAATAGACAGGACTGTAGAACAAAAAGTACAGTGGTGCAAACCCTGCCAGATAACAAGGGTGGGGAGCCTAACGCCAAACATGACCGAAGAGCTGTGCTTACATCCCTGGTCTCATCTTAGTATGGACTTTGGAAGCTTTCCAGATGCTTGAACAATGGTGGTGATTATGGACAGTAACTCCAAATATCTTGTGGTAGAGGTGACACCATCGGCTGCTTTCCCCACGGTGAAGCCCATCTTGGAGAAAGTATTTGCCACGTTCAGACTTTGGTCTGAGATAAAGACAAACAATGGGCTGCTATTTCAAGGACTGGAATTCAAGAAGTGCCTTAATTCATTTGGAACCCACATCAGGATTACATTGGAATGGCACTAAGTCATCAGCGAAGTAGAGTCTTTCATGTGCACCCTTACCAAAACAATCAGAATCAGAGTCAACCAACAGTAAGACTTAGAGTACTGTCTACATAGTTGTTTTAAAGATCTACCACCACACCCCTTGCAGTACCACAGTGTGTCCCCCACATCAACCTCCTATTTTGGAGATTTACTCAGGACGGCATCCTTGTGGCCCTCATGTGGCAACCCATCACACTAGACATGACTGAGGCGCAAGACAAATGTAAAGCAATGAATGATTGAGCCAGAAGGACATGGAGGGCTGAGCCTTCTATATTGAAATCAGAGGCTGGCATCCAAGATGGAAGTTCAGGACGCCATTCAAGAAGTACCCTCAGGTTCATAACCAGCGTTCAAGGGATCATTGCCACCACTACCAGGGGGAAGCATGTGGTAACTTGGTTCAAGAGAATGAAGGTTATTGATACGCAGCCTGATGCAGTGGAAGAGGATTGAATGGACGCAGAAGCAGTTACCCATAGGACACTCACACAGCAGGTGAAATCCATGTGATGACCTGCCCAGGAGTGGGATGATCTCACAATGACACCCAATATCATCGGCAAGCACCAACTTTATCGAAGGGAGTGCCAAGGGAGTCCCTTACATATGAGATATAATGTCTATGAGAAGCCAGTGGTACTATCTCATGCTCAACCCTGCTCCTAGCCAGCACTCTGGGACTATGTATGTGGCTTAAACCTGCATGTCAACCAACATCACAGAAAAGGTGTATTCAATAACCAACATGTGAAGTGATGTAGAGTGTCATCCAGCCTCTACGTCAAGATGCCGCATGTCACGCACACCTGGGCTGGACTCGGCCAAGGGGTTAAATAAACAGGACATAGACTATTTTGGGTCTCTTCCTTTACCCTCATGTAAATTTGTGTATCCTTTTTTTTGTAGGATGCTCCTATTGGCTGGACCCTGGCTATCACACAGAGGACGTATATGGGAATGACATCATCCTGCACCAAGTTATCCTTCATGAAGAAATAAAGAAGAGACTACTATGCAGCCTAGTCACCATCAGTAGCCATATTTAAATCTGTGGATTCTTGCATATTCCAGAAGTTTCCATCACAGAAATGTAGGGAAAATGTGTGATTTCAAGAAAAGTTTGAGGTTTGCAGGGCATTGTAAGTAAGAAAACCTAATGGGATCCATACAAATCACACCATCCTGGATTCACCTAGGTGTCTAGTTTTCAAAAACATACAAGTCGTCCTAGGCGCCAGGTGAGCTAGGGTCCAAAATCCGGAGCTACTCTCAATGCAAAAAGAGGGTCCGTTTTCTCAGGAAAAATGCGCTGCATGCATGTTGTGTTTTGGGCCGTTTCCTGTTGTAGACACTAGGTCTACCCACACAAGTTAAGTGCCATTTTTATCGGGAGACTTGGGGGAATGCTGAGTGGAAGGATGTTTGTGGCTCCCTACAGTGTCTAGAACTTTCCATCACAGAAATATGAGGAAAATGTGTTTTTTTGTCACAGTATTCGGTTTGCAAGATATTATGGGGAAAAAAGAGGTCAGTTTTACCCACACAAGGGAGGTACCTTTTTTATCAGGAGACTTGGGGGAATGCCGGGTGGAAGGAAGTTTGTGGCCCCACAGTTTCCAGAGCTTTTCATCACATAAATGTGAAGACAATGTGTTTTTTTGTCAGAGTTTGAGGTTTGCAAGGGATTCTTGGTAACAAAATATGGTGAGAGCCACACAAGTCAGCCCACCCTGGACACTGCTAGGTGTCTAGGTTTAAAAAAATGTACAGGCTGGCTAGGTTTCCCTAGGTGCCAGCTGAGCTAGGGTCCAAAATTTGCAGATATCCACATCAGAAAAAAAGGGTCCATTTGCGGTGGAAAAATGTGCTGCGTACCTGTTGCGTTTGCCGTTTCCTGTTGCTGACACTAGGCCTACTCATACAAGTGAGGTACCATTTTTACTGGGAGACTTGTGGGAGCATAGGATAGTAGAACAGTTGTTATTACCAATTGGATTTTGCTGCATTTGTGCCTTTCAATTGTAATCCAATGTATAACAAAGATAACTTTTTGAAAAATACCCTCCAAATCATACGCTAGTTCAGGTACCTACAAATTAAGAGATGTAGAAATAACCACTGTTCCTAAACTTGATATCATGTGCCCACTTCAGAAATACATAAGTTACCTTGATACCCTTTTTTTATTCTGCCTATTTCACTATAAGAATTGGTCTTCACTTGGTACTCAATGGAAAACCATTGTACTGAGCAGCTCAGTTGTTGGCTCTGGGTACCTTGGGTTCTTGAAGAACCTACAAATCCTATACATCCCTACAACCAGAAGGGTCTAGCGGAGGTAATGGAATATTTCTTTTGTGAATCAGCCATTGTGACAAAAAGTTACAGATGAAAATGTTGTCACAAATGCCCATTTTTGCCCTACTCATGTTCAATATTTTATTTATTTGAACAGTTATTTTCCTTGAGAAAACCTTGAGGAATCTACAAATATGACCCTTGCTGAATTCAGAATGTTGTCTACTTTTCAGAAATGTATAGCCTTTTTGGATCACTTGTGGGTTTCCCACTGGTTTCCATCACAAACTGGAAGTAGGGTGTAAGCATAAATAATAGGGCAAATAGGCTACCTCTTAGAAAAATGCTAAAACTGTGGTGGAAAATTTGTTTTTTTTATTCAGCTCAGCATGTTCCTGAAAACTGGGAAAATGTTGACTTTAGTACAGTAACCATTTGTGGATGCTATTCTTAGGGACAAACCCTGGGCACCTTTAGAATCCCCAGGATGATGGGAAAAAAAGGATGCAGATTTGGCGTGGATAGCTTATACGTGCAAAACGTTATGGAGGCCTAAGTGCAGACTACCCAAAATAGCCAAAAAAAGGCTTAGCGGGGGCGGTGAATTTTAGAAACAAAAGGGTTAACTTGAAAGTAATGTTGGAATATTGAACAATCATATGTTGATAAAGTTGAATATTGTTTTATGGGCACAGCTGTTGTAGAGAATGTCTCATACATAATATAAATGTACAATGAATTTCTGCAAAATGCAGCACTAGCCTCTCTGGAGTGGGACCAGATGGGACCTATGCCCTAACTCTATTTGTCCTGCTGCCCCTTTCTTGGGCTCCACCACCACAGCCACAAGGAGATATCACAGAAATACAGACATCTGAATGTGCCTTGGCACAGACATCTGAATACCTTTCACTGCAAAGTAGTGTTGTTTGCATAAATAATTTTAATCTGACTTTTTATGTATGTGTGTATATATATATAGACACATATACATGTGTCTATATATATATATACACATACATATATAGATATATATACCTATAAATGTACAGATATATACACATACAAGTCACATTTCAACATTTTAAGCAAACTTGTATATATGTATATGTATATTTTATACAAAACATATATGTGTATTGCCCCGCAGTTGTAATAATTATGAGGGCGCTCAGAAATGCAATTTAGTTAAAATGATTTAACATGTGAAATTTCAATAATGTGTTAATCATTGTAAAACATTGGTCATTTATATCATTTTTGAAGTTTTTTTTTAAACAAACCACACTTTGTGATAAAAAAGGAATGAATGATTTTAGATGTGAAGAAAAAAATGTGTGCTGAAACAGTAGTATGTTTTCACTATCTGTGATTTGCACAATAGTATGTTGTCACTGTCTATGATTTGCATGATACTTATGGGGCCCAAAATGGCACAGCAATGCTTTGTGATCAAGTACTTGGTTCCCAGTAAAATGGTAATCGCTGACTTCTTACTTCCACGGGACTCATCCTTCACAAATAATAACCTGATTCCTTAAATTCGCCCTGAGGGGTGTCTTTCTGCTGCACATACAAGTGTAACTAACAGAAATACATACAGTAGCTCCCTGAAAAATAGCAAGAGTGTTGAAATATTAGCGGCGCTACAGGAATAGCCATATTTAAGGGCTTTCTAAAAGTAAGCAAATTCACCTCCTAACATAAAGACAGAGGCAGAAAGTTCCAAAAACATGCTTTGGGCAGTGAGAATGCATGGTGGCTCAAGGTTTTCCAGTTAAAACCTGAAATCACTAACAGATTGTGGCTTGCAGATCCCAGTGCTCGAGGTGGAGTGTACCACTTGAATTGTTATCTGAGAGTAGAGGGCTTGTTGGCATAGATTATTTTGTGAACTAGACATAAAGGCAAGGGGCCTCATTCTTAAACTGCACTTTGTAGTACATTTCTCAGTACTACAAAATGTTCTACAAAGTGTACGTTTTGCCTATACTTAAATGTGTGGGGTTCTCCGCCATTTCTGCAGTCTCCATACGTCTAAGTATAGATTTTAGTAGTAAATGTGGGAGGAGTTGGTGGGAAAAGAGAGAGACCATGTGCTAAAGGGGATGGGCTTAAGTGGAGGTTAGGGAGGGTCAGCAAGGGGTCTAGGAAGGGCATCACTGACCCACACAAGAGTAAGCCAATGGCATTACTCTGGGGGTGGATACATGTAACTTTCTTTTTTGTACAAAGTTTACACTTGGAGTTTGTGTAAGAAAGTGCCCCTTTTTGTATGGTCACCTCCATAATTTGCGACATGCTGCTGGTTTTCGACTCTGAGAGTGCTCTGAGGCCTTCCAACCACACATCAGTGTCAGTGCCCTGACCCCAAAAGTGTTTGTCGAATTGACTATACCCAATTGGAAATGGCTAACTTACCTGCAAGTCCCTAGTTAATGGTACCCCGGTACCCAGGGCATGAAAGGTAGAGGGATACCCTGGGGCTTGCAGCACTGATTGTGCCGCCCTGGAGGTCTCCCAAATAAAGCAAGTCACAGTCCGCCACTGCAGACTGGTAGAGCAGCTGTGCACTGCTAGCCCAACTTTGCCATTGAAAGCAATGGCAAAACCACCCATTTCCCTGGACAGGTATATAAGTCACCCCTCTGGCAAGCCTACTGAGTCCTAAAGGCAGGGGGCAGATATGACACAGGCAGGACATGTACTTTACATGTTCTAATAGTAAAACACATGAAACCACTGCTTCACTGTGGGAAAATGTGGTCAACCAATTGGCTAATACAGTTTTACACACTATGGTGTGACCAGAGAAGGCACCCCAGGGTATCAAACCACTTGTTACATTAAGTCCAACTTGTGTCTCAAGTCGATATTAATGCAACTTGTGCAGTGTGCAGATTTAGCGAAGCTGCCAGTTCGTTGCCTTCAAAACTCCTGTGCCTTCTCGGGCACAGATAGAGTTTGCTCAACGAGACAGCCTTCTGCCCTCCTGGAGAGACATGCTAATGACTCTCAGGAAAGTGAACAATGAAGGGTTGCAGGCCATGGAGGTGTCACCGCCCTCCTGCAGGAAGCCACTCAGGTGTTAGCCCCAAAAGGCAGGTTTCAATGGTGGAGTCTCCTTTGAAGCACAGATGTGGGACACCAGGGGTAAGAGCTGCCCATTGTGGAGGTAGACAGGCTGGCACTGGAAGCAGAAACGAGAGAACCAGTTGCCAAACCGGTTCTCCCTTGTGGCATGTAGCCATGGGGTAGCCACACCCCACGGGTCGGCTAGGCAGGTCTGTACACCAAGAGTTGGGTCTTGCCATCTTGGGTTTGGGCAGAATGGTGCATCCTGGGACAGCTAGATCCCACACTCCACAGGAAGTGGCCACTATGTTGGAGGGAACCTGGTGGCCTATTGGCTACCAATCGCCTCCTGGTCTGAGGGCATTCTCCAAGCATAAGAGGGGTACCCCTGGAACTCAGACCTCAGATGTAGACCGAGTTGGAAGAAGGACCAAAGAAGGACTGATCTGCCGCACCGAGGGACCAGCAAAGAGATTCGGCATTGACAAGGACTGCACTGTGCTTGCTCTGTCCCGCTCAGGGAGAAGGTGTCTCCAGAGCCCAGTCAGGCCAAAAGAACTTCAAGGAGCAGCTGAAGTGTCTCCTTTTCGCAGCACAGGGCCACAACAGCTGAAGATGTCTGCAGGGACAAGTAGGTAGCCTAAAGTCTTCAAGCTGCTACAACCGCAACCATGGAGCACAGAGGCACGACCCAAAGCACAAAGTTGCATCTGAGTTTGCTGAACCCAGGAGTGCCATTGGAGAGTTGTTGGAACCCTCAGAAGATGCGCTTTCTACTCTGGAAGGATGAGCCTGTGACTGTGACAACAGGTGACTGGAAGTCTAGTGGTGGCTGTACTTCGGCCAGACCGGATAGGATTTTGTGGGACGTCCACCCTGTAACCAGTACCCCCATCTCCATAGACTGCGTCACATCCACAGTAACCTTAGAGCATCTTCATCATCCTTCATCTCTTGCACCAGGACCACTCCATAGGAATCTATTGCAACGCAGAAAAAGTGCCTGGAACTGTAAAATGACTGCTTCTCCTGTGAAGGTAATTGTTCTTGAGGACTTTGCTGGTCCCTTTGACTAGCTCCCTGCCAGAGTTGGTCACCCCAAGTGGTTCTAACCGACTGCATTGACACTTACCTAAGTTTTCTTTGAAAAAGCTTCTGTGTCCAATTTGTTGACTTTGCCAAGGCTTGGTTGTGGTTGGGTAAAATTGCACTGATTTACTAATGCGTGTCAAATCTGCATCTCCAGGACCCTCTAGTGGATCTTTTTTGTTCTAGTGATAAAATTCTTATAAAAATATAGCAGATTTTTATAAATCGATGTTGGATTTTTAAGAGTAGTTTCGATTTCTTCTTCAGTTGTTTTGGTACTGGCCTGGGCGGAGCTCGCGAAGCTTCACTCCACGGAGTTAATGAAAAACTCTGTGTGATTCAACAGAGTTCTATGAGCAGGCGGAGAATTGTGTCCTCTGCCATGGAATGAGCAGGAATTCTGTGGCATCCTATTTATCTGCGCGTTGCTAAGCACATGCTTAAAGGAAGAATTTTATGCCTTGCTTTACAAGCAGCTCATAAACCTTTTGACACAGGCACCGTTTTTTTCACAGATTTCGCCAATAGACGATGATGAGATGTGAGCATCAGCACTAGGCTTTGTGCACCTGGTTGCCAAGAGATCAAAAATCTGGTACCAAAAGTAGTAAACTTACTACAAAGTGTAAACTTACTCAGAAGTGTAACTTATCTTAGTAGTGAATCAGGCCCTTAAATAGTATGCTCTTCTTCTCCAATTGCTAGCATAGCCTCCCCAGGGATCTAGAACTGTGGTCGTTAAACTTCAGCCCTACAGCATAGTTCTGAAAAAGTTGTAAATTATATGTCATGATGCTAGGTTGGTCCAAATATACAGCACAGCAATAATCCAACCGCGCTGAAATGAAAGAATGTATCTCGGCATACGTAGCTGAGAAAACGCAGTCTCTCAGTTCAGCCTTCATTTGATAAACTGTGAACAAGGTAGAATCAATTTTGTCCCAGTGTTACAAAGCAAATTATTATTTGGGGTTGGCGGTTGCTGAACTCGAGGACTAATAACACTTACTTGTCAGGATGAACCACGAAGCCACTAAATTAACCTGAGCTCAACCCCCTGGTGACTATGGCACAGAGCGGGCAGGCTTAAATTCAGGCAATGTATAAAGTATATAAGCAGTACCAAAATTGTAATAAAGTCAACACACCAAACAATAAAAGTCTTCAACTGCCATAGAAAAATAAAGTAAAATGTAATAATTAAAATGACACCAAAGCAACAAATATCCAGTAAGGGGAACTGGAGATATGGATTTTTAAACTTTTAAGTAGAAATAGCACCAAAAAAGCAGTAAGTGGCAATAACAGTCTATGGAAGTGATAGACCAGGACCTAAGAGAGATTTTAGGCCGACTCCAGTGGAGCACAGGTCGGATACCCCAAGCGAGTTCGCCCCGGTCAAAGATTTAATCTTCTGACTTCGGGCCTGATTTAGAGTTTGGCAGATGGGAATACTCCTTCACATACATGACGGATATCCCGTCCGCCGTATTGCAATTCCATTTTATCCTATGGACATCGCAATATAGTGGACGGGATATCCGTCACATTTGTGATGGAGTAACCCATCCACTGAACTGTAAATCAGGCTATTTGTCTTTTTTATGGAGCTCAAAAGCCCCAACGGAGCATGTCAGATGCTATGTCTGAGGAAAGGTGCATTGAAATTGGACAGCTTTACCATGAGGTCTCCGTGACAGTTACGGTGATCTTGTAAATTCCAAAATGGTCTAAGTCCCACCTTTTAAAGGTTTCTGGGAGCGCTGCGCATTAGATCGAGGACTATGAACTTAACACTTATGATGCCTACAAACAGACTATTCTAAGATACCACATTTTACCGGGGGATTGGAAGGAAAGAGGCATTCTAAGCGCAGAGGAGTTTCAGTTTTTATTTGTCCAGAAACCTTTGGCATCTTGATTTCATTTGCTGCCTCAAATACATCAAAACAAGATGAATGCTCCTGGTAGACCTATTATTTCTGCTAACAACAGCCTTTTAGAACCAACCTCCGGGTATTTGGATTTTGTTTTGCTACCGAATGTTCTAAGCTTACCATCCTACTGCAGGGACAGTACCCATCACTAAAACTGGCAATATACCTAAGAAGGCCATTTACTTATTAGTCACCATACATGTGGTCTCACTCTACACCTGAATAGACCATGAGTTGGGTATTAAAGCATGTAGGCACTTATTCAGGGGCAGATCTAGTCATTTGTATGACCATCCATGATGTTATTGGAAATGTTGAGATTCTGTCTTGAGAAAAAAAATATTTTTCTTTAAAGATGACTGGTGTAGGCAGTTCATTGTGACTGCGATGGGGAGTTGTTTTGCCCCAAGTTATGCTGGAATTTTCATGGGTTGGTGGGAGGAGCAGCATGTATGGACAAAACAGAATGAGAGGTGGACTGAGCATGTTGCATTTTGGACCAGATATATTGCTGAACTTTTCATCATTTGGGGTGGCTCTAGGACCACACTGCATGAGTTTCTGATATACATTTCCAACAACTTGTTTAATTTGGCTTTCAACCATAAATGCCATGACAGGGAAATGGATTTCCTTGATGTCTTTGTTAAAATTCAAGATTGGTTAGAACACACTTCCCTCTTTCACACGAAAACTGTGGGTAATAGTGTCCTACGCGCACACAGCATTATCCAACAAAACTGAAATGGAGTATCCTCCTTGGGGAACTCCTTATGGCAAAACACAATTGCAGCAGACCACAATCTTATCAGATGGAGGAGGAAGGGATGATGAGATTTAGGGCTCGGGGGTACCCCAGGAGGGGCCTTAGGGCAGCCACAGAGAAGGTCAGCATGTTATCTAGGGATAAGCTCCTAGTTAAGAAAAACAGGACAGGAGAGGATTCTCAAAAAGTAAGGCTCATTACCACCTCCAGTGCAGAGTACTCAAGAATTAAATGCATAATTGCCAAACACTGGTACTTGGTTAAATCATATCCTGTCATAGGCCCAAAGGTGTCCCACTAACCTTTAGTAACAAACCGCAAATCTAGATCCATAAAGAAGATATTGGTCTATAATCACATGAGCACTCAGAAGGGTCATGCTAGTTGGCTAAAAGAACAACATGAGTTTTACACGAAAACCTACCCACTACCCAATGGCAAGAAAGGGCAGATTAAAAAATGAATTACCTGCAGTAGTGACTACTGTGTATATGTTCTGGTGTGCTCCTGCAGTCTCCAGTATGTAGGTAGTATGATATTTCCTGTGAAGAAGCGAATTCTTGAGCACTGCAGGTCCATTAGGAATGTTTATAAAAGCTACCTGTAAGGAAATGGCTCCTTGGCATGGTTACCCCCTGACGTTTTGCCTTTGCTGATGCCAAGTTATGATTTGAAAGTGTGCTGAGGCCTGCTAACCAGGCCCCAGCACCAGTGTTCTTTCCCTAAACTGTAACTTTGTCTCCACAATTGGCACAACCCTGGCACCCAGGTAAGTCCCTTGTAACTGGTACCCCTGGTACCAAGGCCCCTGATGCCAGGGAAGGTCTCTAAGGGCTGCAGCATGTCTTATGCCACCCTAGGGACCCCTCACTCAGCACAGACACACTGCTTGCCAGCTTGTGTGTGCTGGTGGGGAGAAAAATGACTAAATCGACATGGAACTCCCCTCAGGGTGCCATGCCAACCTCACACTGCCTGTGCCATAGGTAAGTCACCCCTCTAGCAGGCCTTACAGCCCTAAGGCAGGGTGCACTATACCACAGGTGAGAGCATAGGTGCATGAGCACTATGCCCCTACAGTGTCTAAGCAAAACCTTAGACATTGTAAGTGCAGGGTAGCCATAAGAGTATATGGTCTGGGAGTCTGTCAAACACGAACTCCACAGCACCATAATGGCTACACTGAAAACTGTGAAGTTTGGTATCAAACTTCTCAGCACAATAAATGCACAATGATTCCAGTGTACATTTTATTGTGAAATACACCCAGAGGGCATCTTAGAGATGCCCCCTGAAAACATACCCGACTTCCAGTGTGGGCTGACTAGTTTTACCAGCCTGCCACACACCAGACATGTTGCTGGCCACATGGGGAGAGTGCCTTTGTCACTCTGTGGCCAGGAACAAAGCCTGTACTGGGTGGAGGTGCTTCTCACCTCCCCCTGCAGGAACTGTAACACCTGGCGGTGAGCCTCAAAGGCTCACACCCTTTGTTACAGCGCCACAGGCATCCCAGCTAGTGGAGATGCCCGCCCCCTCCGGCCACTGCCCCCACTTTTGGCGGCAAGGCCGGAGGAGATAATGAGAAAAACAAGGAGGAGTCACTGGCCAGTCAGGACAACCCCTAAGGTGTCTTGAGCTGAGGTGACTCTGACTTTTAGAAATCCTCCATCTTGCAGATGGAGGATTCCCCCAATAGGATTAGGGATGTTACTCCCTCCCCACCCTCAGGGTGGCTACAATCCTCCCAGACCTAAACACACCCCTAAATTGAGTATTTAGGGGCTCCCAGAACCAAGGAAGGTAGATTCCTGCAACCTGAAGACGAAGAAGGACTGCTGACCTGAAGCCCTGCAGAGAAGACGGAGACACCAACTGCTTTGGCCCCAGCCCTACCGACCTGTCTCCCCACTTCAAGAAAAACTGCAACAGCAACGCGTCCCCAAGGGTCCAGCGACCTCTGAAGCCTCAGAGGATTACCCTGCATCTAAAAGGACCAAGAAACTCCTGAGAACAGCGGCCCTGTTCCACAATGACTGCAACTTTGCAACAAAGAACCAACTTTTAAAGACCACACGTTTCCCACCGAAAGCGTGAGACTTTCCACTCTGCACCCGAGGCCCCGGCTCGACCTGCGGAAAACTAACGCTACAGGGAGGACTCCCCGGCGACTGCGAGCCCGTGAGTAGCCAGAGTTGACCCCCCTGATACCCCACAGCGACGCCTGCAGAGGGAATCCAGAGGCTCCCCCTGACCGCGACTGCCTGCTTCAAAGAACCCGACGCCTGGGAAACACACTGCACCTGCAGCCCCCAGGACCTGGAGGATCTGAACTCCAGAGCAACCCCCAGGTGGCCCTCTTCCTAGACCAGGTGGTGGCTACCCCGAGGAGCCCCCCCTTTGCCTGCCTGCATCGCTGAAGAGACCCCTGGGTCTCCCATTGAATCCTATTGCAAACCCGACACCTGTTTGCACTCTGCACCCGGCCACCCCTGTGCCGCTGAGGGTGTACTTTCTGTGCCTGCTTGTGTCCCCCCCGGTGCCCTACATAACCCCCCTAGTCTGCCCTCCTAAGTCGCGCGCACCCCGATTTCCATTGAAGCCTACGTGTTTTGGGCACCACTTTGACCTCTGCACCTGACCAGCCCTGAACTGCTGGTGTGGTAACTTTGGGGTTGCCTTGAACCCCCAACGGTGGGCTACCTTGGACCCAACTTTGAACCCTGTAAGTGTTGTACTTACCTGTGAAACTAACAAATACTTACCTCCACCAGGAACTGTTGATTTTTGCACTGTGTCCATTTTTAAAATAGCTTATTGCCATTGTTGCCAAAACTGTACATGCTATTGTGATGATTCAAAGTTCCTAAGATACCTGAGTGAAATACCTTTCATTTAAAGTATTGTTTGTATATCTTGAACCTGTGGTTCTTAAAATAAACTAAGAAAATATATTTTTCTATATAAAAACCTATTGGCCTGGAATTGTCTTTTGAGTGTGTGTTCCTCATTTATTGCCTGTTTGTGTGTACAACAAATGCTTAACACTACCCTCTGATAAGCCTACTGCTCGACTACACTACCACAAAATAGAGCATTAGAATTATCTCTTTTTGCCACTATCTTACCTCTAAGGGGAACCCTTGGACTCTGTGCATGCTATTTCTTACTTTGAAATAGTACATACAGAGCCAACTTCCTAGACTACCCTTTGGCCATACACTGGTCTAAAGAGCATGATCAGAATTTTGATACCTTGTCTTTATATGTGATTGACAGGGTCATCCTGACAGCACAAGGAGGGGACAGAGAAAGGAAAATGAGGCTCCTTGAATCAGAATACATAATACGACTTAACAGTAGGACTCCTGAAGGTTTAAATTTGGACAAAGAATTTTATGTACATATTGGATGAACTGAACTGATTTTGTAGGCTGCAAACTTTGTACTCATGCAAATCGAACTTTTAGGTTCCTTTTGTCTGTATAACCAGTATGACCTTCAAAAAGGGAGATTTCATGTTGTTTCTCTTGCATAATTTTCCTAAAATGTGTTTTTTAATTTATCTCATTTGCTATGATCCTTTTGACTAAAAAGGAATTAGTTTGACTGCATGTACGTATAATGCTAAGTAATTGGAAGCCCCAGGGTGTGTGGGGACATTCTGTGCACACATTTGGCTAGTATAGGTGGTCATATTTTGTTATTTTTTCTTTTTCTCTTAAACTTGCATTTTCACATAACTTTTCTGGGAGTGTTTGAACCCCCTGGAAAGTAAGTCAAGGAGACCCGTCATAGAATAGATTACTATAATTAAGCCACTTCTCCTGGATTGCCTCCTGGGAGTATAGCAATGTGATTGAGCTGTCTGCTGCTGTCATTTAAATCAGTCTGTGATTGATATTAACCTCATTCGGTGTAAAAAAAAAGTTGCTAGCTTGTGATGTGTATTGGCATTAATTGGTGTAAAACCGCTGATGATAACCAAATGAACGCATATCGTGTTGTTAGGCTTTAATATTCTTCCAATGTTCAATCCCGAACATTCTTTAGGTTGACACAGTTTTTCCTCTATTGCTTACTCTAATAATGCAGCAAGTACGAAGTACGGCCTTTCCTTGCAAGGAATGTAGTTGAGGATACAATGAAGATGAAGGTCTTTTCTCTATGTTTTTTGTTTGATTGGTGTTTTTATGGGGGATGGTGCACAAACCTCTTTGGTTTTGGCCATAAAGAAAATCTTGTTTATCAAAACGCATTGCAGTGAATAAAACTTCTTTTTGAAGTCAGCGTTGGAGTGCGAGTTTGGTGTCGGGAGGGTTAGACACTTAGGCCCTGATTAGGCCCAGAGTATTTCCATCAGTTATTGACACAAAAGCGGCACAAACTTACAAAATACAATTCACCACCACCTTCCCGGGGCAGTGTTTAGATATGGTGCAGGGGCTGCGCTCCCCCCGCAGCCATGGGGATCACCACTTCCTGTGTCCTTTAATTCGAATACATGCACCCCCCCCAATGACCCCAGGGACCACCACCTCCCGTGGGCAAACAATAAAAATATGAAAAGGGGGTCAGTTTCGGACACCGTTAGCCCTGGGGATCACCACCTCCCCGGGGATTCCTTCATGTTGGAGAGGGGAGGGGTGACACTTTGTGGAGCCTCTGATGGCCCTGGGGACCTCCACCCCCCAGGGCTGGATCCTGCTATGTCACGTGTGCCCTCCCCCGGGACACAGCTGTTTGCCGATGCTTGGATGCAGCTGCAGCCAAGCCAGAGCAAACACTCTGCTGTTTGACAGGGGGATCTGCAAACCCCCCCTGGGACCACGCCAGCCGCATAAAGAACATTCTGCTGGGCCGGCGGATGGAAACATTTTTTCTGCCCACCGGCCCAGCAGAATGCCTGGCCGGGACATTGCCGACGGCTCCACATGGAGCCGCCGTCAATGTCTCTGTGCGGCAGGTGCAGCTGCACCCGTTGAGCAGATCACTGCCCGTAAATCGGGCAGTGACCTGCGCGATGGGGCACTGCACAGGGGCCTCTGCCATGCCCATGCCAAGAGCATGGGCAATGCAGGGGCCCCCAGGGGGGCCCCGGAGCAGCCCTTCCGCCAGCCTTTCCCTGTCGGGGGAACCAGCCAGGGAAAGCCTGGTGGCTGTAGGGATCATTATCCGAGGGGCAGCAGCGCTGCCCTGTCGGATAATGATTTCTTCCACCCTTAGGCTGCCTGTCGGAGGCAACCTGGCGGTGGAGGAGGGCCACCTATGGCAGCCTTCCATGTGTTCATTATATGGGGGTGGAACCCGCCATGCCGGTGGCGATCTTTTCACCGCTGCCGGCATGGCGGGCTGAACCGCCGGGGATCATAATGACCCCCACAGTAATGAAAATTACTATACGTTAAAAAAAACATAGAAATTCACTGAAAAAGCAAAGGTTACAGGGATGTTATAGTTAGGTTCTGAATTTACTCATACAAAACCATAGATATTCAGCAGTTATAGTTAGAGTTCTTTCAAGTAACAAAGCGTGCATACCCCTTTCAATATCAATGTTCATGGAGCAGCATGCTGGTGGATAACATTATTCATGGGGGTAGCTTCCTGATGCAGAGTCTCCATAACAGTGTCACATTCTCCCTAGCTTACAAAAATGCTCCAGTTTTTTGTTTCTAAGTGCTGACAAAACTGCCCCTTTTCAGAGTAAGCAAGGTGAGTAACGTCAGACAAATATTGACTAATGGGATTGTTGCAATCCTTGTATTCGGAGTGTGCTAAGACTCAGGGAAGCTGTCATCACATTCTGGCAATTGGTGCCCACGGTGAAACGGACCAAAGAAAGTTTATTAGGGGTCATCTGATTAAAGGTACACTCCAAGAACATCTCGTGAGTGCAGATCCAGTATGAAGAAAGATTTATTGTTTAACGATACTTCACATGCAACAGCAAATAGGAGTTCTGCCCAATTTCAGGTACAGTACAGTTTGGCTTTCTGACAAGTCCCCAAACCACAGACAGGAAGTATCCCACCAAGAGCTAGAGGTTGACAGCATCAGTGGAGAGAAGCCAAGACCAACTCCCAATCCTCAGGGTAGAGCAGACTTCAGTTGGACTTTCAGGAACGCTGCCCCGGGGTAGGTCCCCAGCGGATGACAGGCTGCATGGTACAATTGCACCTGTCTCCTGGCTCGTGTATTCCTAGGGAGCCGTTTTCATAATGTGGGACGGGCGACCTTTTTACTAGAGTAGCCTGAAGCGCAGTTTGTTTAAGTAAGTGACCGGAGCCTAGTAGACTGACATATTAAGACGTATTGAGGTCTGTGTCTTTATAAAAGGAGAAGTTTTTGATTGTTTTGGTCCTGATGAAGCGTTGTTCGATCCTTGTGGACCCTTGAGACGTGAAACATGTCGACCCACCGTTAGAGGGTGGAAGGTAGTGTCCTTCTCCCTTTGTTTTCCTTGATTGAGAGAGCGTATGAGCATTATTTCTACTTGCACTCTCCTCTTGTTGTTTTTTAATCTTGGCCTAAACCCTTTACTGAATCAAAATAATAATGATGATGACGTGCTAGGTTTTGAGCCAATTTTATTTTTTCTTTGCTCTCCTATCCGTATTGTGCCTGTAGGTCGGCATTGTTTGTTATACTTCCATCAACGGCAGAGAAACATTGGGAAAAAGATCTCGGGCAAAGAGCCCTCTTTATGGGGAGCTCATCAGACATTGCATCGCCGGTCTGATGAGGAGCATGCCCAATGATGAAGCATGACATCCTATTGGATATGTGATGGCTTTTGCTTCTAATAGAAGGGTTACCCTGTGTCTTCTTTCTTCTTGCTGGAACAGTGTACCTTATTTCTGTGAGGACATTCAGGTAAGGCAGCTTGAATCTGACAAATGAAACTGTGGTGACTGTGAATACGTTTTATACTGTATTGGTGGCCAGCATTATCATTTAATTGCAAGTCTAAATTAGTAGCTGAGACAGGTGGGCTCAAAGGTAATACCATAGGGTGTCCTATAACAGTGGTATGACATTACCACACGTTCCTTTACCACGAATGTTTTTACAACACAGATTTTACAATGCATACCACTACCACCCATTTACATTCACTCACATTTGAAATACATCTACCTCGCAATCCACTAACACGCATTCATTTACCAGGCTTACTGTTAAATTGTTATATTTAAAATGTTAATTTAAAGATTATTTTAAATATACAATGATAGTAGTTACAGAAAAATCCAGTCACAATCTAACACTGCCACCGACTGTTCAACGTAAGTAACATTAGCGAAACCTATGAAATTATAGAATAAATCTTAATACGTTATTGTAAAAAAATTCTATATTTTGGTTTAAAATGACATTTAAGTCGATTACAGGTTTCATACTATTTTTACATTTTATATTTCTGGGGGAGAACCCATAAGCCTCTCCTAGATTTGCGTGGTAAAGACTGGCATGGTAAAAGTAATTGGGTTGTAAAAAATGCGTTGTAATTGCTTTTTGTGGTAAAACCTCTGTGTTGAAGGCTGTTCACCCACATAACCATCTTATAAGTGCTCAGTCTGATTCTTGGGGTCGGTAGGGCCCTGATGGACCACAGATCAAAGGGTCAGGCACTGGTCCATTTCAGATGGGTTTCAGCACAGATCATTACTATTTTATCCTGTATGTGCTGTTACCTCTAGCTTTCGTACTGATTCGGGTTGATAGGCACTAGAACAGTGTTCATTGATCTCTGACTGTTTGCTGATCTCCTGCACTACTGATGAAATTAAGGCCCATATTTATACTTTTTAGCACCGCATTTGTGTCATTTTTTGACGCAAAAGCGGTGCAAACTTACAAAATACAATTGCATTTTGTAAGTTTGCGTGGCTTTTGCGTCAAAAAGCAGCGCAAATGCGGCGCTAAAAAAGTATAAATATGGGCCTAAATGTGTTCCTTGGTCACTCGAAAGGCAGCTCGGCATCCCGAAATGGGGGATAAAGATCCTAAGTAAGCACTTGGCTACAGTTTAGGAGCTGCTTTTGCAGAGGGATAAGCCTCCACCCAGTCTGAAAACATGCAGAAATGGGAGACACATTTCAGCATCTAAATGACGGCCAACCGGAGATCGACAATGGCCCCAAGGAGAAGAGTGTACACGAGTGGGCCCCTTTCTGCCACCTTGCACACATTAGCCTCATTCTTTTTACGCTAATGTGGCCTTAGATTGGCAAAAACGCTGTGCCATATTTACAAAGTAGCGCAATGCGCGCATTGCACCACTTTGTAAACCCTTGCGGCACATTATGCTTGTGCCAGCCTAATGTATGCAAGGGGGGCGTTCTGGCAGTAGGAGGCCCAGAAAAAGGGCGCAGTCGAATCTATGAGGTTCCACTGCACCATTCTTAGTGTCATTTTTAATACCTGCCTAAGGCAGGCAAAATGGCGCTCCCATTGTTTTCAATGGGCCTCCTTTCACTTTGCAGGATTAGCATCAATATTTTTGGTGCTAATCCTGCAAAGAGCCAAACTAGCATCAACATTTTTGACACTAGTTCCCTAAGGGGTGCCATGGTGAACCATATCATAAATATGCCACACACATGGTAGCATTAGGGGGCGTAATAGGGTGCATGAAAGGCAGCACATCATGAGATGATGCGCCACTTTTCATAAATATTGCCCTAGGGGTGGTCTTGATCCCCCTCCCAGCATTACGGGATTGACAAATGACACTGGAACAACAGTAGTTCTGGGTGGCAGAAGGAAAGAAGGGTGCATAACTATGGGTGTCAGCTGCATGGATCATGCAATACCCGCCGATATTGGCAGCTTCATAATAAACCTGTGCAAGATCTGTGAGTTAAAGATTTTGTGTGATCACCCATCCAGAGCTGTCTCTATACTCCTTCCGGGTCTTTCTACACTTCTAGTCTACACTGCTTCTCACTTTCAGAGGCTTGCTCCTGCAGTAGAGGACAGAGAAACCAATCTGTTTGCACAACAATCATAGCAGCATAATTGGTTCGCGGCAAGACAGTTTGTCTAGCAGTAGAGTCAGTAGGACATTTCCTCCAGATTCTTCCTCTTGATGTTGTTGGTCGGCTGAGCATTTTACAGTCACTATTTTTCGAGGTAACAATGTCCAATAGATTTTGTACAAGCAAGCTATACTTTACAGGGTACCCACAGGAGTAAACAATCCCCTCTGCAGTCAGAGAAGCCAGAAGTTATGTGTGACTCCAAAACTGTAATTTCACTTCTAAGGCAGGATCAATCTACAAAATACACTAGTTCACAGTTTGTATGGGGACATCAGTGAGACAAATGGGATGCTTTGTTGCACGCTCAGTTACCATACATCAGTCATGAATCACTGGTGTGTATCAAAGGTGTGTATCGATCAAGAATAGCCCAATGGTGCCAGCAAACTGAGAAAGTGGTGTATCAGAGCCAGGGATGCCCTAATAAATGGAAGAAAATATGGGTACCCTAGAGTACGGCCAGGGAAAGCATGAGTCCTGGATCATAGCATCCGTACCCACTAGGGGATGAGGGGAAAGCTTGAGAATGTAAGATATGCATTGAAGTAAAAGTGCTTGGGCTCTAAACGCACCAAACAATGTAAAGTCTAGATAAACGCGGCAAATGGAAATTGATACAAACATAGCCACTGTACTAAGCAGACCTGTCACTGTTAATTCTATACACTGTGCCTTGAGCTTGGTTTTTAATAAAAAGATTTTTTAAAAAAGAATAGCCCAATGGATAAGGTTAATATGAGGGGATGGACCAAAACAGAATCTCATCAGGACAATCTGGCATTAAAATGGTTCTAAGTATAGGTGGTGAAGGGAAGAGCAACAATGTATTGGGGAACAACAATAATCAGGGTGTAACTCAATACAATATTTTCAGATGCTCCCGCAAGATGGGCGTAGCAGCTACAGAGTGGCGACATGCAGAGAGACCAGGCACTGCAGGATCTGAAGAAGGAGAACATCACACTACAGACTTTTTCTGGTCTCCATAATCTGGTACTAGTACTCCAGTGGCACATCCATCATTTTCTTGACAATGCAGAGTAAATTGTTTGGCATAACCAGGGAGCCCCAAAGAAGGTGCAGCAGCAAGGCTTGTTTTATTTGTACAAATACATTTTCAGCTTCTCTACACCACTGCATAGGTTTGAGGATCTCCTTTCTTATAAATCTGCCAGGGCTTTACCATAGTGGTGTATCCAAGGATCCATTGTCTACAATACTCAGCCATACCCTAAAAAGTTCATACCAGGGAGATGGTCACTGGATGGGGCATCTTAGGGCTGGCTTCTATTCATTCTGATGGCAAATAATGTTTTACACTAAAGATCTCATGACCAAGATAATGCACTTCGGGAAGGCACCATTGCAGTTTATCTTTCAAAGCCTCTCTTAGTCAATTCAGTGAAAAAGTGGATGTGATCAACTGTGTAGTGATCTAAGGTAACAGAGGCCAACATTGAATCAAAACATATTGTCCTAGAGTAGATGCCTAAGAAAGACCAAAGTGTCCAAATCCTTCTTTAAAGCTTAGGAAAAGATTGTTGAAGACTCTGTAAAGACCTGAGACCACACAAAGAGAGATCCACTGAATGAGAGTGCGAGGAGGAACTGATTCTCTTCCTAGATGGGTATGGAAAAGAATGTGAAACAGAGATCAACCATGGTAAACCATTGGGCATTTGCAGGGATACAAGAAATATGGGGGCAAGTTTGGAGACCATAGGGAAAACCACGGGCACAGACTTTGTGCATATCCTTCACAAATCTGTCCTCATTGGCCTTTTCCACCGTCCTTATCAGAAGAATGAGTGCATTACACCTGCTAACAATCTGCACCAAAACCCTCTGTTTAATGACGTCTGCAGTGGCTTGCTGAATCCCTGCCTAAGTTTCTGGTTGTGAGGGATAATGCGAAATGTGGAATCTATGACAGAAGCTTCATAGAGCTGATCTTTATTTTCATAAGGTCCATTGAATAGATTAACCCCATGTTGTTGTCCCCTGTGGACCATAACGCGGGGGGCGCATGAGAAAGCATGTATCAGCTGGTTCTTTAGACATTTCAGTGCAATCTGTAAGAGGCTGACAATTTATATCACATAGCAAACTATGGAATTCATTCTTCCCATGTTGATATATATTGAGGTGAACTCCATTTTACACAATACAATGCAATTTAGTTTACAGAGTTTATCCTCAGCCAATAGATTTGCTGGTGAGGCAGGATTTAATAGGAAAGCATGCTTATCTGTCAATGGACCAAAGATGACAGAGACAGGGTCAGAAATGTGCAATGGGACCCCCTGGTTGTAATTACTGATTGCATGAATCGATGAGCCCGACAGAGTAATGAAGGGAATTCAGAGGTTTTCCTGGCGCAGCAGCTTGTGCTGGTATCACCAAGGCAAGTGGTGGGTTTACCACTTAACATAGAATCAACATAGGGACCTTTCTAAGTTGGGTGGGTCTGTGAGCCAGGGCACATTCGAAGCAGCATTAGGATAGTATGTTTTCCAAAGTCCTAACTCCCCACATGCAAAACAGGACCCTCCCAAACTCGGGCTTCCTCTCTGCCTCTCCTGTTTCCTATCCCCGCTCTCTCGCTCACTCTTTTATCCCCCCCCCCCCCCAGTGGGGGCTCCTAATCCTCTTCCCTTCGCATTTTGTTCCATATTTTCTTACTTCATAGACATCGCTGATGGTCCCACTGGTGCTACTCTGTTTCCAGGTGCATCTGAAAATGCAGCCCCTGCCCTTGATAGGCGTGGGGAAAACATCCAGCCAATCCTTGTCACTTGTGTCCTAGTTCTCCTTTTCTTTCCTTTGTAGTTCAGTGAACTTGGGGAATAAATGGGCAGGGGGCGCGCACCACGGCATAGCGCGCCCCCAATACAGGTGCGGGCCGGATCGGACCGGTTTCAGCCGGCAGCCCAACTGTGGCTGCCGCGAAATTTTTAAAAATCCCCCACCCCCCCCCAGGGGTGAGCCGATTGGCTAAAGGGGGTGTGGTGGGGGCTCCCAGGTGACCAGCAGGGGCAGCCCGAGTTAGTTTAAAAGGAGGACTCAAGTCCCTCTGGGGTCAGGTTGTTTTCTTGACCCTGGGCTGCCCCTGATGATCGATGCACTCCTCCAGAGGACTGGAGGAATTCTTTTTCTGCATTTTTTCCTTTATTGGAGGATTCCTTCCTGCTACAAGATGCCCTCGTGCTGCCTTGACCTCTGCTGCCCTTGGCCTTGTCTTCACCTCTCTCTGGCCTGGGGCAACGGCAGCTGGCTGGGAGACACCAGCTAGGTGATTTAAAGGTCTGCCTTGACCTTTCTGCAACCGGCTCTTGCTGCTTTGCCCTGGTGTTGGGGCCCTGGGACCAGGAGAGGCATCACAGACAGGGTAAGGAGTGGTGGGGGTCCTGGTAGTAATCTGGGGTGTTCTCTGCTGGTCTTCTTTTGGGTTAAGAGGTGGTGCTTTCCTCAGGGGCTGCAGGGGCAAGAAGCAATCAGAATAATTTGGACGTTCATGCTGTTTTTTATACTGTGCAATTTTCTTTGTATATTTTTAGGCCAGTAGATGGCAGTATTGTTTTAATAGTAATTCCAGAGCCTGTGCTGAACTTTGTTATTGCCTACTTGAAATATTTATAGTTATAATTGTTTACTATTTTTATGTTTTTAGCTGTTTGGGAACCTTTCTTGACTTTGCCTATTTAGAGGTATTTTTCTTCGCCTGTTTTCATAAGTATTGTTATCATTTGTGTGTTGTGGCAGCAGGGTGGTTTTAGGGTAATCTTTAGGCATGCCACCAAAACAGGTAAAGCGTAAATTGGATGTAGTGGCAGTTATGGGCGCCTAGACGCTATGGACTCGCTCTCATGCAACCAGCTCTCATGTCCCTGGCGCAAAAGGGGGCTGAGGGGAATCAGCTGGGTGGCGAGACTCCGGAATTAGAGGTGGACTCTGCGCCAGATCAGGGTGGGCGCCCAAGGCGAGCTGGGGTCCCTCCAAAATCAGCATTCCCCCCGGTTCCTAAGAGGGCTAGGAAAGTGGCACCCAAACTGGGGGGGAAAAGTCAGCTCCCAAGAGGACACTCGCTGAGGGGACAGGGGACCCCAACATGGGACAGGCAGACATGCAACTAGAGATTGCGATCACGGGAGCAGTGGCAGGTACAACCTTGGAGGGAACGGTTTCGGTCAGCGAGCGTGAACCTGGAGGGGACCTGGTTAGCGGATTGGCAAAAGTGCTGCCCTGGCTGGCGAAGTTAGGCAATGCCCCACAGATTGATTTGGCAAGTGAGGGGTCAGCATTGGCCACGCAAATCTGCAAGGGGCTACCACAGGAACACAAGAACCCCTGAGGGCCACAGCCACCACATCGCATGAGCCTACATCCTCCATTGCCCTGCCAACAGTCCTGGGCACCACAAACAGTACATCACCACCAGAGAAACAAGGTGAGGGCGCTACCCAACAAGGTGGGACACATGATCAAGTACTTTCTCCTAGGGATCAGCTGGGACCTCATATATCTAGTGAGTTAAGGGCAAAAATTCACAAGGGTATGTGGATATTTTTGAGCTAACAGTAGTGAAGACGGCTGATGAGGAAAGTAAGGACATTAAGGATTGCTCTCACAAATGGAAGAAACCTAAGGTAGATGAGACCATTAAAAATTGGATAAAAGGTTTTACCATTTATCAGTCCATTTTGCTAGAGAAATTCCCTGAGCTAGGTCCTCAAACTGCATATTATTTGAATAAAATAGTAGGCGCGCATGAGGAGTTTGGAGGAACCAGTTGGAAGGATTATGACAAAGCGTTCAGGTTGAAAAAAGCGTCAACCCCTTCTATGTGCTGGGATCAGACTGATGTTAATGCATGGTTGCACTGTATGATGCTGAAGAAATCAGAAGCCAATGTCCAGTCTCTTTTTCGGGGGCCCACAGCCAACGGGGATTGAAAAGGGGCATGTTGGGCTTTCAACAAGAGAGCATGTTCTAGGCCACAGGGTTCTTGCAAATTCAAGCACAATTGCTCCTTTTGCGGTACGGCAGGACATCCTGAGTTCAAATGTTTCAAGAAATCCAAAGAAAAGGTTGGGCAGAAATGAGGGTAATGTTTTCTTGGTCCCAGGGGCCCCTTCACCTGCGTCTCTCTAGGCTATGAACCCTTGGCTTAATTTGTATGCACGGCGCAACGCTTCAAAATTGTTGTATGAAGGTTTCCGCGATGGTTTTAGGATCCCAGCTGCAGGGGTGCAAGGCCCAAAATTTTGTAAAAATCTGCAGTCTTTAGACATGGCACAGGAGGTAGCTGAACGCAAGATATTGAAGGAATTGGGTTTGAATAGGATTGCTGGGCCATTTGACAGCCCCCCATTAAAGGATTTTGTTTGTTCCCCCCTGGGGTTGGTTCCCAAGAAGGATCCTGGGGAATTTCGTTTGATACACAATCTTTCCACTCCTCGCGGAGCCTCTGTGAATGACGCAATCGATCCAGCCCTCTGCTCAGTCAAGTATGCATCTCTTGATGGTGCCCTGACTTTATTGAGGAAACTGGGTCAAGGGTCTCTCATGGCAAAAGCAGATATAGAATCAGCCTTCAGACTCTTGCCTGTTCACCCTGATGATTATCATCTGCTGGGCTTCCAATTCAGAGGGAAGTTCTAGTATGACAAATGCATGCCTATGGGTTGTTCAGTTTCCTGTGCTTATTTCGAGCAATTTAGCACGTTTTTAGATCGGGTTTTTACACAAGTTTCAGGGTCACCTAATGTCATTCATTATCTAGATTACTTCTTGTTCCTAGGACCAAGCGGGTCAGATAGGTGTGCTAAGTCTTTGACTGCATTCAAGTCTCTGATGGATAATTTCGGCATCCCTTTAGCTCAGGAAAAAACAACAGGTCCAGCCACATCCTTGGTATTTCTGGGCATTGAAATAGATTCAGTGAGAGGGGAGTGCAGATTGCCCCAGGATAAAGTCATGGCTTTCAGAGCATCCTTAGAAACTTGTTTGGCAGCCAAAAAGGTCACCCTGCATCAGTTACAGATATTGGTAGGTCAACTCAATTTTGCCTTGCGGATCATTCAAATGGGGTGCACTTTCTCACGCTCTATTGCTCAGTCTATGTCTGGCTTAAAAGAGAAGCACCATAGGACGTGGTTGTCTGCTGAAGTAAGGCAGGATTTAAGGATTTGGTTGGCTTTCCTCCAGGATTTCAATGGGTCAGTGGTATGGCCGGCCCCTCGGCGGTCCAATCAGGAAATCGGTTTGTTTACTGACTCAGCGGGTAGTAGTGGTTTCGGGGCCATTTTAGGTACCAGGTGGTGTGCACAGGCCTGGCCTCACGCTTGGGAGACATCCGGGTTAGTTAAGAACATCACCTTCCTTGAGTTATTTCCCATAGTGGTTGCACTACACATATGGGTAGACCATCTTCGCAATCAATCTGTGGTTTTTTGGTCTGACAACATGGCGGTGGTCCAAACCATTAATTTTCAACATGCGAAGTGCAGAAGGGTGTTAAGACTGTTGAAGGAGTTGGTGTTGATCTGTCTGCAGAATAACTTTCTTTTTCAGGCAAAACATGTACCAGGATTTTTTTATAACACAGCTGATGCATTGTCTCGTTTCAAGTTACGGGATTTTCGGCAGTTCCACCCGGGGGCCGAGTTGGAGCCCACATATTTCCCGGGACAGCTGTGGAATCTTGGAACTCACCCTTGGCGGATCTAGTGGCAGCCAGCCTAGCACCAAAAACAAGAAGGGCATATGAGAATGCATTTCATAGATACATAAATCACACATCTGCCGACCCCTTGGCGCAGCCTGGTTCCTTGAGTAGTTGGTTGGGTTTTCTTGAGCTTTTGCGAAGGCAGGGTAAATCTGCTGCGAGTGCCAGACGTCACATCTCAGCTGTAGCCTTTTTTACCAAACTAGTGGGTGGGGCTGATCATTCTCGATCTTTTCTTATCAGACAGGCACTCAAGGGATGGGAAAGGTTGGAAGGGTCGATCCCAGACCAGCGGCGCCCCATTGACGTGGACAAGTTACTAAAGATCTTGGGGGCCCTGACTGGGATCTGTGACTCAGATTTTGAGTCCACTCTATTCTCAGCAGCTTTCGCGCTTGCCTTTTACAGAGATTTTCGAGTCTCAGAGCTTGTGGCCAGGTCTAAGCAGGACATTCACGGCGGAATGTTGGTGACTCATGTTTTCTGGAAGGGGGGATTTGGTCATTACTATACCACGGTCCAAGACAGACCAGGCAGGAAGGGGTGAACAGTTAATACTGGGGAGGGCTGGTGACTTCAGTGGTTGCCCAGTACGTGCAGTTAACAAATACCTGCAGATTCGTCCCCAGGCTTCTTCCACCTCTTTATTGGTCCATGCATCTGGGGTCCCACTTACTAGGTATCAGTTTTCCCAAGTATTACAGAAAGCCTTACTGGCAATTGGCATGCATGGCAAATTTACTTCCCATTCCTTTAGGATAGGGGCAGCAATATCGGCAGCAGGGGCAGGGCTCAATACCGAGACAGTAAAAGGGATTGGGAGGTGGAAGTCAGATTGCTATAAATGCTATGTACGCCTCCATATGATCTAGGAACACCTTTTGACACACGTCAATGACCTCATGTGTAACGGTTTTCCTTTCTGTTCTCAGGACCTCTCAGTTCACCATTGGGCACATGGCTCCCGCCAGTGTTTGGGTTATTGGGCATTCCTTTGTCCGTCGGGCGCGGCCATTCTTCAACTTGTTTCGCAGTCGGGCACAGGATGCAGGTCTCCGGTTTCTTTGGATAGCGAGAGGGGGTCTGCGCCTTAATGGTCTTTGCCAGCTCATCGAGGAGGTTCTGCGACGGCGGCTGCAGCCGCCAGCAGTCATCATCCTTCACATGATCTGGCAACAATTGGGAGGAGATCAGGTTTTGAGGACTTGATGGTGGAGATCTCCTGGTTAGCAAAGCGGTGTCCAGGGGCTGTCATTGCATGGTCCCATATCATTCCTAGGCAGATTTGGAGGTCTGGGTGGTCAGCGAAGGCCCTTAATGAATCAGCCAGACAGCTGAACAGCCGCATGAAACGGCTTTTGAACACATCAGTGCTAAGGACTGTTGGGCACGGCTGCCTTCAAGGGGAGGCAATGTTTCATAAAGATGGAGTACACCTGTCGGATGGTGGTCATACTGTGTTTGTTGAGAACCTGGTAGCATTTTCAATACAGTATCTCTCTCAGAACTGAGCTTCTTGTCCTCATGGGGAGGCCTGGTTGGTCGGGAAACCAACCAGGCCTGTGGGAGGGAAGGAGTCATGTTTTGGCACAAAACAGGTGGATAACCTTGGCATCAAGAATACTAGTGCAGGCGAACTCAAGACGGTATAAGGAGCTTTTTGGCTCAAACCAGGGTGGCGGTGCTGTGGATTTAGGAAAGGGGCTCGGGACGACCGCTACCGCGAATGTCCATAGCTCCCCCCACGGTACTCCATTACATGGCCCTGGAATTTTTGAATTTGGGGGGATGAGACTGCGTCAGGGGACCAAGGTATGGCCCGGTTGCCCAGTATCATTCCCATTGGGTGCCATGGGGGATCCCTTGCTTAGGGTTGGCTCTGGCATGGTTGGATTGGGGGACAGTTTTCATGCTGGCCCCTGCCCCATCTATCTTGAGGGGGCAGGTGAGTCTTGCCTTGTGAAGCGTAAT
Organism: Pleurodeles waltl; assembly: GCF_031143425.1. Classification (NCBI taxonomy): domain Eukaryota; kingdom Metazoa; phylum Chordata; class Amphibia; order Caudata; family Salamandridae; genus Pleurodeles; species Pleurodeles waltl. The sequence goes on from NC_090438.1 coordinate 111,739,461, forward strand.
CGGTTTGGGGGGGAACACGGCCCCCAGTTTACAGACGATGCCACAGGTGCCTGGTGGGTGGACAACCATGACTCCTTTTTAAAGAACATAAACTATTTGAGATGCATATTGTAAATAATTATGGAAATTTAAGGATGAAAAGAAATACTGTACATATGATGATGTTTTTTATGTTGTGTTTATATGGTTGTGAATAAATACGTTAATATAATGTAATACACTGTTCCAAGAGAGATGAATGAAAAGAAAACAAGGGAGTCCTAATCAATAGGAGCAAGAGTCCTCACACACCATATTAGGTGGCATGCTTCATCATCGGACAGCTCCTCGTCAGACCGGCGCTGCAATGTCTGACGAGCACCCCCCGAAGGGGGGCTCTTTGCCGGAGGTCTTTTATTTATCGATGATGCCGCGGAACCAAATATGGGTCCGAAGAGAAAGGAGAAAGAATCAAAATAGAGAATAAAATTGGCTCAGAACCCTCACTAAATATTCATTTATTCTTTGATGTTGGGTGATGGCCAAGATTTAAAAAATATATAACAAGGGAGTGAAATAGAGATAATGCTCAAACACTCACTAGAAACAATAATAGAATGTGGAGGAAGTCGGTAATTAACAGACGTTCCTCAATATACGGTCGACATGTTTCACGTCTCATTTGGTCCACACGGATCCTGTGACGCTTCTTCAGGACCTACTATATCATTAGACTTCTCCAATAAGAAAAACAGATAATATAGACTCCTGCATTCTGACACTCACAGTCAAGACGTCAACAGTCACTTACTCAAGTTCACTTTAACCCGGACTTGCTGTTCCTATCAGTCACCCTAAGGACATGAAGTGAAGAGGTTAAAATTGCATAGCTTCTTCATCAACAATCGATCGTAATAATGAAGGAATGACCAATTCGATCAAGCCAATAATGTAATAGTGACAAACTGTGCAACACAAAGTGATAAAGTGGATGGTAGCAACCCATGCTAGTAATATGCAGGAGGGCTTACCATCCCAACTAGAGAACGAGCTTCATGGGATCACGCAGGCCTGTTGCCAGGTTAACAACAGATCTGGTCATGAGATAAACAGAAGTATAAACAAAAAGACAAATATCTCTGTTACCAACTAGTTAATAAAATAATTCACATTGACACAGAGAATGTACAAAACTATTTTTTGACACTGAGAATATCCAAAAATTAATTGACTCATCAAGTCAAAAAACACTAAAAATCTCTAAAATGACATACTCAAGAGGTCGTTAGTGCTGATAATGATTGTCACACACTCCAGGTAGATCAATGGCCACAATTCGATATGTATAGACGTGGTTCATACCAAGTGAAGGTCCACACTTAAACACAGATATAATATACTAAGCAGTCACATTTAAGGAAATGTTAAATAATGTAGAGTGCAATCAGAGCCCCCAGTGCATAAAACTGAAGTCAGTATATCTGTAAATATTGTAGGAGAGTGTAGTAATCTATTAAAGTAAGGGGGCCCAGTTAGTGCTCTGTATGCTGGGCATCTCTCGTTAACAGACAAAGATAGTCCACCATCTCAGCCAAAGATCCCGAGCTCGGGGGATCCGTGCCATTACTTTGTATCGTCAAAGCGGCAGGAAAACAAAATGAAACAAAACACGGGACCCGAACTTCGGGACCAGTTCAAAAAGTAGCAGCGGTGCGTACAAACGACCGCTACAACAGGTCCATGTCACTTACTTGCAGTTAGACCGGTGTCTAATATGGCACCTACCCCCTGGCTGCGCTCCCGAAAGTAAAGGGAGCCGAACGACCAGAGGTATAAATAGTACGCGTGCAGAGCGCGCGAAGAACAGTAGCTGTTCTTGTTGCTGAGCAACAAACACACGCACGGTTGGCTAGAGCCGACGCGTGTGATGCAAAAAAATAAAAGATAAAAAAGGGAGTTCAGTATTAGGTTGCTACAATAAGGAAAAGGTGGCGGCCATTTTGAGCTAGTGTTGACTAGAATGTAATGTATAGATAACCCAATGTAAATCAGACCAGAAACATTGAAGAACAGGGTTATCTATGACCCGAAATATATCGATCACTGTCAATATTGTAACAGTTGGTCATACAACATAATGATGTACTGTCGTTTGATTACTCAAGATATCAGGACATTGATGGTACATGTTTCCACAACAACCATGGTCAAAAAAAAGTTTGTCGATCAACAACGATAGCTAGTAGGCCCAAAAGCTGCCTAAAGGGAAAGGTTAAACCAGGGTATGTCATCATTTAACCCTTGACGATGGGTGTTGAGTCTATACACCCAGCTCTGTTCAAGTTCGAAGAGTGGACGGGTCTCTTTTTGTGCACAGGTCTGTAGTACAACCCACCACATATCATCTGGTGTATGATTATTTTCCATAAAATGAATACTAAGTTTGGTTGTGGCACGTCCACAGCGAATGTTGCTACGGTGTTCATTTATCCTTACTTTGACAGCTCGTGTAGTCATCCCTACGTATCGCAAATTGCAAGGACAGGTAATCAAATAAATGCAATGGCGAGTATTGCAATTGGTATGTTTCATCAATCGCCATGTCAATATAGGTTCTAAATCAAGGATGTCTGTCCGTTTAGTGAGTGAACACACGTTACAGTTTCCACACGGAAAATGGCCCTTAACTGGGGGGAGATCCCAGAGAGACCTTTGACTGGTCGGGGTAATGAGGGATCTAGGTTGAGTATGAACGAACATGTCTTTAATGTTGGTGGTCCTTTTGAAAGCAAACAGTGGTTTTGAGATATTCTCACCTCCACTGCAGAGAACAGCCCATCTTTTATTGATTATCTTCTTGACTGTATTCGATAATGACGTAAATGTAGATACGCAAGTAAGTTTCGTGTCTGTGGATTTTGGGGTCAATTGTAATAGTGAGGGTTGGCTCTGGCATGGTTGGATTGGGGGACAGTTTTCATGCTGGCCCGCACCCCGTCTATCTTGAGGGGGCAGGTGAGTCTCGCCTTGTGAAGCGTAATTGGTTTTGGGGGGAACATGGCCCCCAGTTTACAGACGATGCCACAGGTGCCTGCTGGGTGGACAACCAAGACTCCTTTTTAAAGAACATAAACTATTTGAGATGCATATTGTAAATAATTATGGAAATTTAAGGATGAAAAGAAATACTGTACATATGATGATGTTTTTTATGTCGTGTTTATATGGTTGTGAATAAAAACGGCCTGAGAATTGTTATATTCTCTATCGCAGGAAGGTTTCAGTCTTCTTTGTTTACTGTGAACATAAAGTATGCTACTCCAAGCAGTGGATCATAGAGGGGAAACCAGTGTGAACTATTTGTTTGTGGGTATCGATGCGGTCCCCCACCTGTGATAGGAGCACAATCTGTAACCCTGTGTCTAGTGTGACTTGGTATTCTAGTTTCTTCTGGATCTGTTTCATACCACAGACTTGAAATTCATGGTTTGCAGGTTCCCCAACCACTCTAGATCGAAAATACTATGTTTCAGAAAGGATTTCTTCCCATTCTTGTTATTGAGTCCAAACCCGGGCACAAGTCGGGGGTACACGGCGTCCACCCACTGTTTTCACTAGGTGGATGCCGTCCACCCTGCCAAGTAGTTGTACCGCACTGTAATATGCTGAACTTGTCCCGGTGTTTAAACAACGCAACACATTCAACTTTCCCTGCACATCGTCTGCTTTTCTTCTGAGCAGCAACGTGCAGGCGGCAGTGAGGAGGCTATTTTATTTTAAATTCGAGCTAGGGCCAAAACAAAGGCCGAAGTTAAGTGGCCATCAGGCCTCCTTTTGTTCTCGCTGGAGCTGTCTGGAGGCTCACACCTACCTGCAAACGGAATAGAGGGGGAAACAAAGGCACTCGGCTTGTTGTCCCTTCACAGGTACTTAAGAGAGGCATGGTTTTGACATTGGTCAGTCCCTGGATATAAAAGATATGCATGTACAGTAAGAATGTCAGATATGCTGTTTTGTTCCTGTATTTACACAAATAGCAATCTAAATATCACTATTTTGTTATATTTCTTTTATAGCGCTACTTATCCCAATGCAGGGTGTCAGAGCGCTCTACATCACAGGTGCACAAAATATATTGATAATAAATCATATAAGTGTAAATCCATGATCAGGGTGTGTTACATAAAACAGTGAGAGTTACAAGAACAAGGTGTAGGAGTCACGTGTTATTCATAGCTCACTGTGCTATATTAGGATTACAGTTTATGAACTACAAGTAACAAAGCATTTATGTGTTAAAAGCAGTAGCCCACTTACCTATCTACGTAAAATAAAACTCTGTCATGATGTGCTTTGCAGGAGACACACTAGCCCTCTATGCTACTTTGCTTCAAAACTGGGACTAGACACAACACACATCTCTCCAGCAAATGTGTTACCCACCAGAGTTATTTTACAGTTATTATTATCACCTGGGATTTATGGGACATACCAAGCTCTCTGCAGCAGGTGCCTTAACCCCATAAGATTTCTTAAAATAAAGTATTTGCAACCAATTAAGCAGAACAGATTTATTGCCAGGTCTCCTTGTGCCAATTTCTTTCAGGCAGAGATTAAAAAAATTAAATGTTGAAATCGAGGCCCAGATTTTGCATCGGGGTTGTGTCACTTTTTTGGCACAACCCCAAAGCTCAAATGTACTCCTTATAGACCTGCTAGACATATGTGTGGATTAAGATCAGATGTCACTTCCTGTGAGGTTATGGGTTGTAGCGCCACTTCTTGTGATGCCACTTGCGATGCCACGTGTCATGATGTCACATGCTGTGATATCACGCACCATGCTGTCACTTGAATACTGCCAAACTTGGTTAGTCCCCCCACTTCTATTTTTTAGGACTTGTGCCCTGGTCCAAACCACTAACTTTCTCAAACTGGTGGTATGTAGCACTTGGCAGTAGTCCCTTTTGGCTCAAGTTCAGTTTGTTTATATTTCTCTGCACCCATCACTGTTCCTTCATTCATAGACGTTTAACAAGCAAGTGCCTGCCAACCTTGCAACTTCAGCTCATTCCATGGAGGAGAGTTGAAAGGAAATAGGAAGTAGGGTAAAGAGACCCTCACTTATTTCTTTAACTGATTTTGTAGAGAGAGAAACAAAAGGTATCATACACTCACAGCCACAGATCCTCTGGTGTTTGGGTGATCGTTGGTTATGCTCCTGGACAGGTTAGCAAAGGTGCCTTTGTGGCTGGGTCAGAGGGGCTCTTTCCTGCACATCTTTCAATGTTCTGTGGTTTGGGTCATGGTGCTCCTACCTACCTTCCCCGTTGCCTCACTATTTCTAGAGCCCACTTGGTCTAAGCCAGGGATTGCACACACACTAGCTTTGCTGTAGGAGTCCTCCCATTACTACCTACCCAACTAGTCTATCATCCCATAGTCTCCTACCCTTACACCATCAGTGCACTTTACCACATCACAGACAATGTGAAACAATTAATGCAAAGTATACAAGCACAGTATGAAAAAAACACGGTTAGACTTTACCTCAATTTAGATCATCATGCTTCCACTGGCCAGTTATATCACCATATCCAGCGCTGGGCTGGGCTGGGCTCCACCCCAGTGCCCATGGAGAAATCTCGCTCTCACTTCTGGCGCCTAGGGTTGCCATGTGGACTGCAGTCCAACATCTACCCCCTCTCCACGAGAGAAGACATTTCCCAGCTCACAATTCACCAGGGGGCTAGATGTACGAAGCATTTTTGCTGTCACAGAAGGACCAATTTGCAGAATCGTCATAAATTATGATCTACTAAATGAATAATCATGAGGTAAGTCAATTTGCAAACCACTATGAATCACTATTTAGGGAATGGGGCTGGGTAACCCCTTTGTGCAATAGTACTAGGGATTACCAAATAGCAACAAAAAAACGCTATTTGGTAATTGCTATTACTATTGTTTGTACAAGAAACAAAAGAAAAACTGATACTTGAGAAAGCTCATATAAGTCTAACACATGAATGCAAAACAGTCAACAAGCATCAAAAATAAGCTAACTGTGAATTGCCATACCAAGGGACCAGAGCTTTGTTTCCTTGTCGGTGGGGCCATTTAATGCTAAAATCTACATTTGATGCTACATTTATACTCTTTTTAGATCTGGCATTACCCAAGACCTTTTCATTTTACTAAATGTATATGAATAATATACTTGCTTAAAGGGGCTTTCAGCCACCTGTTTTCATCCATTTGTCTTTTGTTGTGCGCGTCAGCCTACTTAAGGCGCTGGTTAACGTCGCTTTGTGACTGCATTCTGCTCTCTCACAATGAGCAAATCCACACACAAGGTAGTTCTCGTCAGTAGCAATGGTTTTGCTATTAGTTTGTAATTACTTTAGTATTGCTTTTGTGTTTGGAGCTTGATGTAAGCACAGGGCGCATTCCAGCCTTTTCAGTTCCTGTCTTCTGCCAATGCTGTGAATTCGTTTTTGAGTGGCCTTTGTTAATCTGACTGCTGCTATTCACTAGTCTGCAAAAGTGTGGAACAAAGTCTTTTGAAACACAACAGTAATGCAGATAGCAGCACAAACGAACTCTGAATGTAAAGCGAAGAAAGCAGACCTGTAGCATCCAGAGACTTCAGGTACAAGGGATAAGTAGGAATTATTGATGCAATTAGATATGCACAAAGAATAGCCCCACCTAGAGCAAGTTAACTCCCCTATACAGCCTCGAACTGCTTCTAACCGACCCTCCTCACAGGCTTACACCGTCCACGTTCCATGGTGGCAGCAGTAACATTCTAAGCAGGGCACACACATGAGAAAGGAAGTATATGCAAGTCACAACAGTGTGCTCTATTTGTTCCTTTTCTTTCTTTCTTTCTTTCTTTCTTTCTTTCTTTCTTTCTTTCTTTCTTTCTTTCCTCTTTTCTTTCTTTCATTCTTTCTTTCCTCCTTTCTTTCTTTCTTTCTTTCTCCTTCTTTTTCTTGCTTCCTTGCTTTTCCTATTTTCTTTCTTTCTTTCATTTTTCGTTCTTTCATGCCTTCTTTCATTCTTGTCTTCCATCTTTCTTCATTCTTCTACTTTCTTTCTTGTTTTTTTCATTCTGTCTTTCCTTTTTCATTCTTACATGCCTTCTTTCGTTCTTGTCTTTCTTTCTTCCTTTCTTTCTCAGCCATCTTTCTCTCCCTCTTTCTTTCTTTCTCCTGTTTTCTTGCTTTTTCTATTTTCTTTCTATTTTTCTTTCCTTTTTTCTTTTTCATTCTTTCATACCCACTTTCGTTCTTGTTTTCCATCTTTCTTCATTCTTCCTCTTTCTTTCCTTCTTGCTTTCTTTAAGGTAAGATGCTGGTAGCCAATGCAAGGACAGTTGGTTTTTTCATGTCTGTGTTAGCCAAGGCCTTTTGATTTTATGAAAATGATGTGCACAACATAATTACTTATGGGGATTTCAGCCCAACTTCATCCATTTGTCTGTGGTTGTGGCATTCACAATGTTTTCCACCCACTTCAGCATGCATCAAGGCTCAGTGCACCAGCCCACAACAACTACTGGCTAACTTCACCATGAGTTATGTTATGCTGCCCTTTCACAAGGAGCACATCCATACAGAAAGTAGTTCCCTAAAGTGCCAGGAATTACTATGGTATGTGTTTGTCTGACCAAAAATATCTTGCTTTTAGTCAGTGTTTTTTCTTTAGATTGATGAAGGCCCGGCAGCTTCCCCAACAAGAAGGTTTTGCAAAAACTGTGACAAAACAAGAATTGTCAAAAGTCTGGCAGCCAACGCCAGACATATTGGCTTTGTCAGTGCTTGTTCTCAATGCAGACGAATGGCAGAAAGAACATGTGGTAAGAGTGAAACTGCACATACTAGTGGTGTAACAAAACTTAAGGGCCCCCCCTGCAAAATGCATAAAGGGGGCCGCCCATGGAGGGCCGGCTTTAGCGCTGGTTGCGCCTGGTGAGACTGTCTTTTTTTGCGCCCCCACCCCGGTACTCACTAGCCACAGTACCTGTTTGCTCTTGTGAAGTGCTGGTACTCTCCTATTAAATGTATTGCAGCCATGCTGAGAAGTGCAGGTACTCTCCCTTACAAATTAAAGAGGTCCAGGTACTCAGTACCTACCCATTTAAAGCACTGCTCATGACTTCCTTCTCCACAAATTCCCTCACCACCACTATCCAACAGCCCCCTCACCTCTCCATAGCCTCTCTCTGACATATATTTCTTTTTAATTTTTGAAGTGCTACTCTTAGTTCACTCACAGTTTTGTGATCTGCAGGGTACACGTTCTTTGCAGCAGGCACATTATCACACTACGCTACTTTGTGATGAAAAAAAACTGCCACTAGATAAAATTTGAATCTCTCAGGAACAGTACCATTAATCACCAGAGTTATCTTGACACTTTTATTGTTGCCTGAAAACTGCTGAATGCACAAGCAAGTTTAGTGCTTCTAAACCCATTAGTTATTTTTATTAAATACAGCTCCCACACAAAAGTCAGTGCGCAGGCTAAACTGCCCTAAAGCAGGCCCTGCCCCCAATCTCGGACCCAGTTTGGAGCTCTCAGGCCAGGGGCTCTGCACAGTGCCCGTCAGGGTCCCCTGGAGCTCGGAAACCCCGGCACAGCACAACAGGGGCTGCGGCTGCTATTGTTATGCCATTGACACATACACACTAATGAGCTCATGAGTGCTGTTGACACATACACACTAATGAGCAGGTTTTCAGTCTTCTTGTGGGATAAACTTTGCGCATAAACCTTGAAGACCAGGGTCCAGATTTACAAGAAAATGACAGAGCGCGACGCTGCGCCAAATTTGGCGGCGCCACGCACTGTCATTTTCAAAATGTAGGGATGAGCTGTATTAACAACAATATGGCGCATCCCTGTGTTCCCCCCTGCACTAAATTTGCTGCTGAGCACCAATGCAGCAACCCTTGCGCCATGTTGAAAAATGGCTGCGTTGTCGGGGGAGATTGTTTAAAACAATATTAATGGCGATTTGCTCTTTCTATGTGAGCTGCAAAATGCAGCACACATAGAAATAGCAAAAACTGAGGAGAAATTAAAGCATTTCTCCTTGTTGTGCCATGCTAACTCCACCCATGGGGTGGTGTTAGATTTTGGCGCTGTCTCAGAGTTACGAAAACTTGTAAATCTGGGGCAGCGTCAAAATGCAATGGGTGTTGCTGTGGCACGCCCACAGCAACACTCATTGCATGCCCATCCACGCAAAGAACTGCGTGTGAAGGGGCCGTATTTACAAGGTGGCGTTAAGTAACAAAAAGTGGCTTCACGCCACCTTGTAAATACAGCGCAGTGCACCGAAAACTGCCGCTCCGGTGGCGTTAGGGCCTTGTAAATGTGGCCTTCGATCCCGGAAACTAAAGCAAAACGGCAGGCTTCACTAATTCCTGCCATCTACCTTCACTGGGCCAATCTTGAGAAGAAGGCTACTCTTACCAGAACAATTAGGATAAATGACAAGACTGCAGTGAATTTAAAATATGTTTAAATGTACGATAATGCCAGGCCTAAGTGTTCTTTCAGCAGGTATAGAAACTAAGGCCCATATTTATACTTTTTTAGCGCCACATTTGTGTCATTTTTTGACGCAAAAGCTGCTCAAACTTGCAAAATACAATTGTATTTTGTAAGTTAGCGCCGTTTTTGCGTCAAAATGCGGTGCTAAAAAAGTATAAACATGGGCATATTTATACTTTTTTGGCGCCGCTTTTGCATTATTTTGTGACGCAAAAGCAGCGCAAACACAAAATACTATTGTATTTTGTAAGTTTGCGCCGATTTAGCATCAAAAAACGATGCAAATGCGGGGCTAAAAAAGTATAAATATGGGCCTAAATCTTAATTGAGAATACAAACAGTGTGAAATGTTATGTTATAGCTCCACCCGGAGCCTTTTCTGGAAAATGGGAAGCAGTCTTCAATAAATGCGTCTCTAAAAAAAAGTCCTAATTTCTTCTGAATTTGCTATAGCAATATATGGTGGAACGTACCAACTGCAAAAAGGTAGACGTCCGGTTCACTGAAAGCGTCGTCGTCCCCTGAGAGCCAGCGGGAAGCTGCAAAGGCCACAATGCAGCCTGACCTCTGACCTGCTCTTTATCCGTGCAACATAGAGAGGAATGTTCTAATCCGCTCCCACACAGCAGATTCACTTTCGTCTTTCATTTGGGATTAACCTCAAAGGTACTGCGTTGGTTGTACTTCAGAGCGAATATTTTAGTGTCTGGCGGCCATCTTCTTTTGTGAGCCTTCTTTAGAGCGTGCATTTCTGAAAACACCAACGAGTGCTTTTTTCTTGTGCTTAGTCTAGTAAGCACTTCTGCAAAAATACAAGCATTTAAATGCAAATATGTCAAAGCGAAACGTGAAAAAAAGACACATGGGGGCATATTTACAAGCCCCTTGCTCCACCTTAGCGCCGCCATTGCGTAATTTGTTTTACGCTAAAGCTGTGCTAAGGTGTTTTTTCTGCCGTGCCATATTTACAAAGTGGCGCAATGCTTGCATTGCATCGCTTTGTAAACCTTTGCACCAGGCATAATGTATGCAAGGTGGGCATTCCGGCGCAGGGAGGGCCGAAAAAATGTCTTGGTGAAATTTACAACATTTCACTGCGCCATTTTTTCTGTAATTTTTGATGCCTTCTCAGAGCAGGCGTTAAAATGACGCACCCATTATGTTCTATGGACCTCCTTGTGCTTTGCTGCATTAGCGTCAAAATGTTTGATGCTAGTATAGCAAAGCACCACAATAGTGTAAAAAATGTTGACGCTATTGTGCTAACGACCGCCATGGTGCACCAATTTGTAAATGCAGCGCAACCATGGCGTCATTAGGTGCCGTTGGGGGGGAGGGCTCATGAAAAGTTATCTAATTAAAAATTATCTAAGATGCACCACTTTAATTGTTCTTGGAAATAATATGAAAGACATGTTGCAAGTAAATAGACAGACATTGAGGCAATAAAAGAGGCTCTACATACTTAAAGCTGCACAAATTTACAATCCATTATAATGTAGAGTAGTTTTAAAGAAGAAATAAAAAAAGACCATGAACCGGTGTGGAGCGCCATTTAACCAGTCACAAATGGTTTCCAATGGAACCGCTATCTGGAACGGCTACTTTCAGATATCACATGAACTACTCGGGAGAACTTTCTTGATTGTAGCTGTATCTTGTACTGGTTTTGTCCCTCATCTTCAGCTGACGGTTCTATTTCAATTTTGTTTATAGTGATATTATAATTTTAACAGCTTATCTATTTTTGGCGTTGATTAAGACACAGGCAATGACATCTCACATGGTATCCAAATGGAACGTGTTTTCCTCTGCAGCCCACGCTTACGACCGCTGTCGAAAAGTCGACCGTATGGTAGAGTTTCTGCAGCTGGAAGAGCTATCCAAAATCTGTCCTGTGACTCGGAACCTGCGATTCACGGGTCAAGGGGCACTTCTTAAATAGGAACATCTCACTTACCTGTTCAAAATACCTTAAAAACTAGACCCTAATCACTCAACGCCCCAAAACTGAAATGCTGTATTCAGTAGAAAGCATGGGTTAATAATGAACTGAAATTTCCACTCATGATATTTTCCGTACAAACAGAAAATTATACAATTGCTATCAGCTCGACGCTCCCGCCCCTACTAGCCCATCTTGCACAGTACCCCCAGCCAGCAGCACATATCCAACACACCCCACACATCCCGAAAGTGTGTGTGTGTCCCGTACCGGTTGCCATCCTGCCAACAGACCTGGGCTGGGATGCCCACCTTCCCACTACACAGTTGTCACTGGGCAAAAAAACACTGTCCTCATGCTCCCCACCTGTGTGCTGCATGGAGGCAGGGAAGGTGATTACTATCGACAAGTATCAATCAATAAACATTTTTTATAGAGCGTGCTACTCACCCGTGAGGGTCTCAAGGCGCTGGGAGAGTGGGGGGAACCAAGGAGGGGGGCAGGAAGGGTCACTGTTTGAAGAACCATGTCTTGAGGTTCTTTCTGAAGAGCAGGAGGTCTTTGGTTTTGCGAAGGTTGGTGGGGAGGTAGTTCCAGGTTTTGGGGGCGAGGTAGGAGAAGGACCTGCCTACTGTAGTGGTGCGTTGGATGCGGGGGACTGTGGCCAGGGTGAGGTCGGCTGATCGGAGGTTGCGTGTGGGAGTGTGGAAGTTCACTCTTTCGTTGAGGTAGGTTGGGCCGGTGTTGTGGAGGGATTTGTGAACGTAGATGAGGATCTTGAATGTGATTCTCTTGTCTGTGGGGAGCCAGTGAAGGGATTTGAGGTGTGGTGAGATTCGTTCGTGGCAGGGGAGGCCAAGGACGAGGCGTGCGGCTGTGTTCTGGATTCTCTGGAGTTTGCGTTTGAGTTTGAGTGTGGTGCCGGCGTAGAGGGCGTTACCGTAGTTTAGTCTGCTGCTGATGAGTGCATGGGTGGCTGTCTTCCTGGTCTCTGGGGGAATCCATTTGAAGGATTTCTTTAGAGTGCGGAGTGTGTGGAAGCAGGAGGAGGTTAGGGCATTGATTTGCTGTGTAATGGAGAGGGAGGGGTCCAGGATGATGCCGAGGTTGCGTGCATGGTTTGCGGGGGTGGGTGCAGGGCCTAGGGCGGTGGGCCACCAGGAGTCGTCCCATGTGGTTTTGTTAGGGCCGAAGATGATGATCTCGGTTTTGTCGGAGTTAAGCTTGAGGTGGTTAGTTGTCATTCAGTTGGCGGTGTCGAGGAGAGCAGCGTGTAGGTTGGTTATGGCGGTGGTGGGGTTGTGGGTGAGGGAGAGGATGAGTTGGGTGTCATCTGCGTAGGGGAGGATAGTGATTCCGTGTGCTCGGAGGATGTTGGCTAGGGGGATCATGTAGATGTTGAAGAGTGTGGGGCTGAGGGAGGACCCTTGGGGGACTCCGCAGATGATCTTGGTAGTGGTGGAGTGGAAAGGTGGAAGGCGGACTCCCTGGGTCCAGTTGGTGAGGAAGGAGGTGAGCCAGTCTAAGGCTTTGTGGCGAATTCCTATGTTGTGCAGGCGTGTGTGGAGTGTGTGGTGGGAGACGGTGTCAAAGGCTGCGAAGAGGTCTAGGAGGATGAGTGCGATGGTCTCGCCTTTGTCGACTTTGGTCCTGATGTCGTCAGTGCATGCGATGAGGGCGGTTTCCGTGCTGTGGTTCTTGCAGAACCCAGATTGTGAGGGGTCAAGAGTGTTGTTTGCATCGAGGAAGTGGGATAGGCGGGCGTTGACTAGTTTCTCGGCAAACTTGGTGGGGAAAGGGAGGAGGGAGATGGGGCGATAGTTGGAGAGGATCTCCGGGTCAGCTTTGTTTTTTTCTAGGAGAGCAGTGATTTCCGCGTGCTTCCAGGGGTCTGGGTAGGTGGCGGAGTTGAAAGAGGAATTGATTATGTTGCGGAGTATGGGGGCGATGGTTGGGCTGGCTTTGTTGTAGATGCGATGTGGGCAGGGGTTGGAGGGGGATCCAGAGTGGATGGAGTTCATGTTTTTTTCGGTTTCTTCGTGTGTAGTGGGGGCCCAGGTGCTGAGTGTGGTGGGGGGTTCATGAGTGGGGGTTGGGTTGGGTGAGTGAGGGGTGTGTGCGGTGGGTGTGTGTGGTATGAAGCTGTTGTGGATGTCCAGGATTTTGTGGTGGAAGTGGTTGGAGAGGGCGTCACATAGGGGCTGTGTGTGTGAGGGGTCTATGTTGCTGGCTTTGGGTTTGGCAAGTTCATTAATGATGGTGAAGAGTTCTTTGTTGTTTTGAGAGTTGTTGTCAAGGCATGTCTTGTAGTGATCTCTTTTGGCGGTGCGTATGAGTTGGTGATGGGTGCGAATGGTGGTTTTGAGGGTGGAGAAGTTGGTTGTGGAGGGTTCTAGTCGCCATATTTTCTCCGCTTGGCGGCATTTGCGCTTGGAATCTTGGAGTTCGGGGTGAACCATGGAGCGTTCTTGATGTTACGGGTGACGATGTGTTTTCTGAGGGGGGCTAGTGTGTCTGTGCAGGTTGTGATCCATTTGGAGAGGTTGTGTGCTCCTGTGTTGGGGTCGTTGGCGTGGGGGGAGGGGGTTGTGCGCCAGTTGGGAGTTTAGTCGTTCAGTGGGGATCTTGTCCCACATGCGGTAGGGTGTGGTGTGTTGATGGTGGTGTGTGGGGGGTTTGGTGAAGGAGAAGTGGACACAGTGGTGGTCACTCCAGAGGAGTTCGGTGGTGTGGGTGTAGTCTATGTGTTGGCTTGAGGTGAAAATTGCGTTGAGCGTGTGTCCTGCTGATTGGGTGGGTGCGGTGACCAGTTGTTTGAGCCCGAGGTTGGTGAGGTTGTCTATGAGGGAGGTAGAGTTGTGGTCTTGTAGGTTTTCCAAGTGAAAGTTGAAATCACCGAGGAGGATGTAGTCTGTTGAGGTGAGGGCGTGCGAGCTGATGGTGTCGGCGATGGTGTCGCAGAAGGCGGGCGTGGTCCTGGTGGTCTGTAGATTAATGTACCTCTGAGGGTGGAGTTGTTGTTAATGTGGATCAGGAAGTGCATGTGTTCTGTGTTGTCGATAGTGTCTTGGGAGCTGGTGGTGACTTTTATGGTGTCCCTGCGTAGGATGGCGATGCCACCACCTGGCCTGTTGAGGCAGTCTTTGCGTTGGAGTTTGTATCCCTTGGGGGTGGCGATGGCTATGTCGGGTTCTGAGGATGGGTTGGTCCAGGTTTCCGTGAGGAAGGCGATGTCAGGTGAGTGTGATGTGATGAGGTCCCAGAGTTCTATGGCATGTTTGTGAAGGGAGCGGGTGTTGAGGAGCAGGCAGTTGAGGTGGTTGTGGTGGGTGGTATTGGTGTGGTGCATGAGGGTGTTGTTGCGGGGTGTGTTCTGGTTGTGGGCTGGTGTGCAGCGGGGTTGGTTGGTGGGGGTGGGAGTGAGTATTGCGTTGGGGGTGTTGTGTTTGTTGATGGGGGGGTCGCTATGGTTGGTGTGTGGTGTGAGGGATGTGGAGCAGGAGAAATGACAGGTGTGGCAGGTGAAGGGGCCATGAGTGTGTGTGGGGCTGGAAGGGGTGTAGGTGAGGCATGGATGTTGAGGTGTTGGTATTTAGCCCTGGGTAGGAACAACTCTTCTGCTCTTCTCTAAACGAAGGGCCTTTGTACTTGATTTAGAGTCGGGTGGCAATAAAACATCCTTCAATTTCTCGAGGAAGCACTTAATCCAGGAGAAAGTCGACTGCTAGAATTTCCTACACCATACTATTGATGCAGTAGAAGAAATTCCACCTGCCGAGTCTCTTCTGGATTTAACACTTCTCTCAGAAATCAGAGAATCTTCAGTTACCACCATCTCCACCTAGAGGAACCACGGTGGCTTCAAATGAAGTGAAGCTCCAGCTAGAAGTGCGCGAGCCACTGGAAGCTCGAGCCTAGCTTGAGACGGGTGCCTGGCTCTGCCTCAGCTCGAGGACCTCTTGGACCCCCAAGCCACGAGTTGTGTATTCATCTGGCTTCTCCCTTTCATCCATTGTTAGACCTGACAGCCGTAGGGTAGTCACCCATAACTTTTTGCCTGCCTCCCTCCATTTTTTTGGACACTGTTTTTGCTGGTTTATAGACTCTGCGCACTTTACCACTGCTAACCAGTGCTAAAGTGCATATGCTCTCTCCCTTAAAACATGGTAACCTGGAATCATACCTGATTGGACTATTAATTTACTTATAAGTCCCTAGTAAGGTGCACTTTATGTGCATAGGGCTGGTAAATTAAATGCTACTAGTGGGCCTGCAGCACTGGTTGTGCCACCCACTTAAGTAGCCCCTTTTTCCTTGTCTCCGGCCTGCCATTGCAAGGCCTGTGTGTGCAGTTTCACTGCCACCTCGACTTGGCATTTAAAAGTACTTGCCAAGCCTAGAACTCCCCTTTTTCTACATATAAGTCACCCTTAAGGTGTGCCCTAGGTAACCCCTAGGGCAGGGTGCTGTGTAGGTAAAAGGCAGGACATGTACCTGTGTAGTTATATGTCCTGGTAGTGTAAAACTCCTAAATTCGTTTTCACACTACTGAGAGGCCTGCTCCCTTCATAGGCTAACATTGGGGCTGCCCTCATACACTGTTGAAGTGGCAGCTGCTGATCTGAAAGGAGCAGGGAGGTCATATTTAGTATGACCAGAATGGTAATACAAAGTCCCACTGACTGGTGAAGTCGGATTTAATATTACTATTCTAGAAATGCCACTTTTAGAAAGTGAGCATTTCTTTGCACTTAAATCCTTCTGTGCCTTACAATCCACGTCTGGCTGGGCTTGGTTGACAGCTCCTTGTGCATTCACTCAGACACACCCCAAACACAGGGTACTCAGCCTCACTTGCATACATCTGCATTTTGAATGGGTCTTCCTGGGCTGGGAGGGTGGAGGGCCTGCTCTCACACAAAGGACTGCCACACCCCCTACTGGGACCCTGGCAGACAGGAGTAAACTGAAAGGGGACCTGGTGCACTTCTTAGCCGCTCTTTGAAGTCTCCCCCACTTCAAAGGCACATTTGGGTATAAAACAGGGCCTCTGCCCTACCTCATCAGACACTTGCTGGAGAAGAAACCTGAACCAGAAACTACATCCTGCCAAGAAGAACTGCCTGGCTGCTCAAAGGACTCACCTGTCTGCTTTCTACAAAGGACTGCTGCCTTGCTGTTGCCCTGCTGCCTTGCTGAACTCTTGTCTGGCTGTGAAAGTGCTCTCCAAGGGCTTGGATAGAGCTTGCCTCCTGTTCCCTGAAGTCTCAGGACCAAAAAGACTTCTCTCTTTTACTTGGACGCTCCGTGCGCCGAAAAGTTCGACGCACAGCTTGTTTCGCAGCGAGAAAAACGCCGCACACCGACGCTGATCGACGCGACGCTCTTGGGACGATCGAAGATCCGACGCACGGCCTCGCAAGGACAACGCCGCCCGACCTTTAGAGGAGAAATCGACGCAACGCCTGCCGTGAGATCGTAATTTCAACGCGCAGCCCCGCAGATCGAAGTCTAGAGGAGAAATCGACGCAACGCCTGCCGTGAGATCGTAAATTCGACGCGCAGCCCCGCAGATCGACGCGCAGCTGGAGAACAAGCAGGAAAACCCACGCACAGACCCGGGACATCTGGTAATCCCCGCGATCCACAGAAAGAGACTGTCTACGCGCCGGAAAACGACGCCCGACTTCCCCGCGTGAAAAATAACGACGCAAGTCCGTGTGTGCTGAGGAGAAATCGACGCACACATCCTTTTTCCACGCACCTCTTCTCTTGTGGCCCTCTGAGGAGATTTTTCCACTCCCAACCAGGTACTTGTGCTTGAAAGAGACTTTGTTTATATTCTAAAGACTTAAGACACTTTATATCACTTTTCAGTGATATCTCTACAATTTCCCATTGCAACTTTATTCTTTTTGACCTACAATTATCCTGATAAATATTATATATTTTTCTAAACACTGTGTGGTGTATTTTTGTGGTGCTATATGGTGGTATTGTATGATTTATTGCACAAATACTTTACACATTGCCTTCTAAGTTAAGCCTGACTGCTCGTGCCAAGCTACCAGAGGGTGGGCACAGGATAATCTTGGATAGTGTGTGACTTACCCTGACTAGAGTGAGGGCTTTTGCTTGGACAGAGGGTAACCTGACTGCCAACCAAAAACCCCATTTCGAACATCCATGCAGTAACCTCATGCCCAAAGAATATAGGCAAAGCATTCATCTTTGATCTAAAATACACAAGAGAAATTCTGGTGGCTGAATTGTACAATGTTAAACACAAACCTCTAGGTTCAATACTGGCTTATACGCTTCATCAAATTTCGTGATCCATGCAAATATTTCACTTCACAGCACCTCGTTTTTCTTCAGTATCACATATAAGGCGAGGCTTCGCTGGACTCTTTGGGGCCAGGACTACCTTTGCCACAATACTTTGCCCCTGTGAGGTGGGGGCTGCACCAACCAGGGCGCTTGTCTTCAGTTCTTTGACTCCGCTGCGCAGGACGCATGTGGGTCACACCCTGGTGCATGCCTGGGCCAAGACCAGGCCAAGAGCGGGCCTGTGTATGCCCGTCATGGCCAGGAGGAGACTGGGCAGGGCTACCCACTTTTTATTTTATACTTTCCATCTTAGTTGATTATCTACTTCATACATGGGCAAAAGGAAAATTGTGAGTAATTTTGTCTCTACACCTAACGGGACAACTATAGATTATATTCTAGAGCGTGCAGTGGGACTAGCCTCCAAAGAAATTGCTTTCAATAGGAGGGCCACTAATTCCATGTTGAACTTTCTAGACTAGATAGCACCCTTACAGTTAAAAAGAATGTCTACCAAAGTATCCAAACCATGGTTCAATGGATGCTCAAATGAAGAAAGACGTACGCTCAGACTAACTGAACGATCCTGGAGATTCTCACCAACCCTTGAACATCTTGAACACCTGAGATCTTTCAGGAACATTTACAACAAACGTATCAGAAACTCGAAAGCAAAAGTTTTTAGAAACCAATTAGAAAAAGCTAGAAATTGTCAGAAAAAACCTGTTTGAACTGATCAAGCTACATTCCGATTTGGCAATTCACCCTTACCCTCTAGCTTCCAATCCACAGCTAAACTGTGAGGATTTTGCCACCTTCTTCATGGAAAATACAAGTAAGATCCAAAGTGACCTGCAGACAGCTAGGGAGCACCATCCTTCTACACCTCATAGTAGCACCTTGGATTGTTGAGCCTCCACGTCTCTCAGCTCACGCCAAAAACAATGCTTCATGGAACACATTCAGTACCTTTGATGAAAGCGCTATTCTCAAAATCCTTACAGCACTTAAACCCTCAAACCACTTTAGTGACCCTCTGTATGTCTTCAGTGAGATCAAAATGCCCAATCCCTCTCTGGGCCAAGCAAGTTAATGCCTCATTACTTCAAGGAGCGATCCCTGACTGCCTTATAGCTGGGCAGGTTATCCCTTTTTAAAAAAACACTCATGGCGGATCACTCAGACCTAAACAATTTTCGCCCAATCTCTAATCTCTATTGTTCCAACCCTGGCTAAGCTCTTTGAGAAATGTGTCAATGTACAACTATGCAACCACATTGAACAATTCAGTCTCTTAGATCAATTCCAATCTGGCCTCCATCATGGCCACAGTACTGAATCGCACTCACACACATAATTGCTGATGGCCTAAAAATGTTGGATCAGAACGAATCCTGCCTTCGGATCCTCCTCAACCTCCCGTCAGCCTTCGATACGGTCAAGCATAACAGCCTCCTAGACCTACTCGGACATAGGATGGGGCTATCAAGGTGCGTTCTTAACTGGTTCACTTCTTTTCTCCACAACAGATCTCAAAGACTCAAGGTCAATATGTCCCTATCCAACCCTACACGGTCACATTAGGGGTCCCAAAGGGGTCTACACCCCACCCACTCACTTTAACCTATTCATGGAACCTTTAACCGAACTGCTGAATTCATCTAACATCCAAAATCACATGTAACATCCGCTATACCTGAAAATCTCCTCTCCTGGAGATATTAGATCTCTCAACACAACCTTACAAAACACCCAAAACTGCTGACCTGCAACAACCTCAAACTAAATGCTCTGAAAACAAAATTCCTCTTAATTGCCCCACCCAAACACTCACCTGACATAGCAGAATGGATGAAACAACTAACAACTCATAACTGCTTACCACACATTATAGATTCAACTAGATCTGGGGAAATAATGCTTGACCAGAACCTGAACATGCAGGATCATATCAGCTCTGCTACCAAGGAAGCAAACTTTCAGATGAACATCTTAAGAAAAATTAGACCCTTCCTACCCCACAATGACTTCAAGCCAGCTTTTCAAACCCTAGTGATTCCCAGATTGGTCAACCCTCTGCGATCTACCCAGATCCAAGCTGGCGCCACTAAGAGCCTCTCTTAACTCTGCAGCCAGGCTCATCATATCATTCTGGACCTGAAATCTCTTAATTGGCTCCCATATGAGGCAATGATTCACTTAAAAAGTGCATGTATGACCCATAAAGCCCTACACTTCAACACCCCGAGATATCTTGCAAACAAACAGTAACTATCGGGTGGTTGTAAAGCATCTAGAGTCATGAGTACCCTACTGCTGAAACCACCGGATCTGAAACACCCTATTCCTCAAACCAGACTAAACCCCTCAACTGCCTCATTCAAGAAAAAAGTTAAAATGATACTGTTGAACAGGTTTCTGACTTAGAACTTACAAACTCTACTCTTGAACACAATTTGTCCTTATTCTGCACACTTGCCTATCTTTTGCATGTTATTTTCTTATTTTGGGATTGTTGGCTTTTGGTCTGTCTTAGACCCTGTCACGGTCTCGCTTGTGAATTCTGTCAAAACATATTCCATCCTGATGATGTTATTGTTTATTCTACCTATCTCCTTGAAGTTTGTAGAGCACCCTGATACCTGCATGAGTCATGTTTGCACTATATAAAACTTTATCAATAAAAATAAATAGAAGGTTGTCGATGGAAGGAGCTGGCCCCTCTTCGGCTTGCAACTATATATCAACTGCTGAAGCCTGTGGTCCTGTAGTTGGGGACTGTTCTCATTTGACTGTGCACAAGCCCGCCCAAAGGAGTCTGTTGTCTAAAGTTAACCCAGCCTCTTTGCCTGTTGAATAATTATAGAAGGTACCTGATCTTACAACCAACTGATCTGAGCTTGTGTTTAGCTTCTTGTCTTGGAATATTGCTGAGGTTCATGATACGCTGTCTCAGTCAGTTGGGGGTTTCTCTACTGTGAAGATACGAGTTTATAATCATGCACAAAACCTGGGCTAGTTCTCCAATTCAGTGCAACAGGTTTACCTTCTACTCCAAACCTCTGGTCCCATCAAATTCTGGGCATCTAATAGATGGATTATCTACATGGGACAAGCACAATTTGTCCCATTTGTTGATAACAGCTCTGTGATGTAAGTGCTAAACGAAATTAGTTCTCGTAGGTTTTATTTTTTTAATAATTCATTTTTATAACAATGATTTTACGGGTACCGTCAACAAGAATTTTGTCACCCTTTTTAAAACATTTGATAATCTTAAAACCAGGTATAATCTACCTTTGTCTGAGTGTTATGTAATTATATCTGATGATTTTAACGCTAAACTTAATACATGTACTAACAAGTTAGTTGCTAATCATTATGGTCCTATTGTTATGCAGGGCTCTTCTGACTGCAGGGGTGTTGAGTTAGGTCATTACATTCTGGCCTGGGATCTTAATAACAATCATGAGGCCAACCATAGTAGTGAGCCTAGGATTCTTACCTTCCCTGGCAGAGGTTGAACATCCATAATTGATTATATGCTTGTCACTCAGGGATATCCCAGAGACTGGTGAAGTGTGAGACACTGGATCTTAGGTATGGAGATCATAACCCCTTGGTAGCTACTTTCGCCTTACCTCTGGACTGTGAGCAGGCTTCAGAGGACTTAGCTATGTTGAGTTTCTGGATAGGTTAATTAAAACTAACATGGATAACTTTGTGGCATGTCTGCAAGATAATGTGCTAGGGGGAAATTTAAGTCCCCAGTTTATGGTACTATGTGATATTATTAGGAAACCCTTACTCAAACCAGGGACAGACCAGTCCATGTATCCCATCGCTGATTTGGCAGCTCCTGTCCCGGCTCAAACAGGGATTTGTGCAGGGTTTTGTTCTCTGTACCAAGGAGTCCCTTAGAAATTTCAAAGGCACGCTCTGCATATAAAGCGCTTCTGTTAAAACTGAAATGTGAAATCATAATAATTGGGATCAGCTAACTGCGGCTGCCACACTTACTTAGGAATTCTTATATGTTTTGGAACGGAGCCGGCTATAGGGTGGTGTGGATCATGTGAGTGCACTGGCCACTGACCTGGAGGGGGGCACTGATCTCCAGGGGGGAGGTGCGCTTTGTTTAGCAATAGCTTACAATGTAAATGCACCTGCTGTAGAGTTCCTTGCGCGTCCAGCTTTCAGGCACCAGTACAAATTTTAAGATAACTCTTGTGATTAATATTCCTGTTAGAGAGAGAGAGAGATCTGAGTTTTGTCTAGTGGCAATATTGACTTGCCATAAAGTAGCACAGAGGGTTAATATGCTTGCGCCAAAGAACAGGTCTGTAGTTTATATGCATAGCTGAGCGGATTAATAAAGCCAGCCTTTATCAGCATTTTAAAACAAAGGAAATGTATGTGAGGGCGGAGCTATGGAGAGATGAGGGGCACTTTTGCAGGTTGGTAATGAGGAAACCTGAGGAGGAGGTCATGAGGTTGGGAAGCCCCAAAAAAGGGCTTGTCCCCGTTTATAACAACAGGGAGCCGCTCCGATCCCAAATGTTATAGAGCTATCATCTTAATTGATTCAACAGTTTAAATCTTAGGGAGGGACATTTTTAACAGAATTTGGGAATGGGCATATAATTAAAATATCTTGACTCTTTGCCAATATGGGCTTAGAGAAAGGCTAGGCAACAGTGTCTAAATTTGAACTTGTTGATAGGCAAACATACCATAGCTAGACGCAGTCCTCTGTATTTAGCTTTTATGGACTAATTCTCTGCTTTTGTTAAGGTCAACCAAGCCAAGTTATGGGCGCATCGGCTTTTGACAAGGTCAACCAGGCCAGTTTATGGGCATTCTTGCAAGAGATGGGTTAAGATGCACGACTTTCAACCCTACATCAGACCTTGATGGCCAGGGTCAGATTTGGACCCAAAGGGGAACTCTTACCCATTTACATTGCATTGTGGAGTCAGGCAAGGGTGTGTTTTAGCTTCTCTGCTGTTTATTCCGTACATAAAAAACCTAATGGTTATTTGAAATGTGCTGTCCTTTGTGTTAACTCCACCCTTATAACGGCATGTCTATATGCAGCTGATGATGTGCTGCTAGCTCAAACTCCTAATGCATTTTGTTGCCTGGTCGAAGTCTTTTCTGCCTTCATGATGGACCTTGATTTGTCTACAAATTTCTGTAAGTTTCATAACTTGGTTGTGTTACTAAACATCATCTATTACGTACCGTTTACAGCAATGACAATGAATTTATCAGTGTGGCTAGATTGCCTTTTATTCACGTATAATGGTTCCTGGGCTGGTAATATTTGAGAGAGTGATACTAAACAATGCATTGTAACTGTGGGTTATAGGTGTAGGATACGGGGTATTGCAGATTTTGGAGCATACCAAACAGAGGAGAATAGATTTTGCTTGCACCTTCTTCCCAGTGCTTAATTTGTAAATAAAAACGTGCCGGTGCCCAAAGCCCTCCTCTTAAACACGGCGGCTGCTGCAACTAAATGTAGGAACATGGAATACTGAGGCGGAGTAATCCTGAAGCCATCGCCGCCCCTTCAATCCATTTAAAGCCACTCCCCGCCCCTTCAGCTCACTCTAGCAGCTTTATGCTTTCTCCCATTGCGACGCTTTTTCGTTTTTCCCTTCCTCCTTCTTTCCAATATGTGTCTTTTGCTCGCAACAAATGCTTGAGGAAGAAGAATAAGCCCCGGCCCGCAAAAATATGCGCCGGTGCTCAGCACCGGAAACAACAAGCACAAATTAAGCACTGCTTCTTCCTCCTCTACATTCTGTTCAAAACTTTTTCTGTCATGAGGAGCTCTTCTTACCTTACGTTGAGGATAATATTAAGCTGGGGGCCCTCTTGCTTTGGTCATCGGTATGGATCAAGTCCTAGGCCATTTTGAATCATGCTATAATCTGTGGTTGTCTTAGTTTTGATCATGACATGATCATTCCTTGGATAAAATACATTAAGAAGAATTTAACTGATCTAGGTGATTCTTCCTTTTTTGATAATCCAGCATAAGTACTTAAGGAGGACAAACTGATTGTTAAACGGTTATTTCCGGAGCGGTGTCAGACTCAGAGGGAAGATGTAGAATTCAGAAAGCATTTTCTTGACAGTAGCTGATTTAAAAGCAAATATTGGCATAAAACCCTATCTTTCCTTTGTGTGTAACAGCTGGGGGGGGGGGGCTTGTTTCTGAGGTTTACGGCAGGTAGTATATGGTACTTTTGTGCTTTCCTTTGGGGCAATTCTATACATTACCTGGATTGAAGTGTGCTTGTGACAGCTTTTCCGCAAATCTCTCCTGCACTTCACACTTTTTTGTAAATTTTACAGTGTTCAGAATGACATTTTTATTGCCACTCTTAATCATACTTAAATGTAAACAATGTAGAGTTGCCCTGTATTTTTAACAAATGTTGCTCAATTATATGTTTTAAAATGAGTGTTTTCTTAAATCATCTTTTATCGGAAACAAATTAGTTTACAGATGTCTGTATATTGTATAATTTTGTGCATATGTTTGCTTTCATGAATACTTGAGACTTTAACATAAAGATAAACTTAATTGAATTGAGAGGACATTCAAATACCTGATTTTGGGATGTGCTCTGTGTAAAAAATATCTCTTGTGTTTGATTTACCATTCTATAATGTTGAGCCATGTGTAATATGACTGTAGGTCACATATACTGTAGACATGGCAAATTACTTGCCATTTAGTTCGATAATGGCTTTGTCATCAGGGCAGGGGCAGGAATGTTTCTAAGTTCATGTTTAGAAAGGATCACTAGTGATGTAATCTGATATACTGAGGTGAAATGCTGCATGTTGAAGAAATATTTTTTGCATTTTGAAGAGACTTTAATAATTCGTTATATGACGTTTGTTGCATGATTGACATGACAAATATTTTCACGTCTCGTCTCGTGCATGGTCGCTTAGAGCCAAACCAGATCCTTGTCTCTGTTTTACCTATTAATTTGTTGTCTCGCTCTCCTCTACCTTAAGATTCATAGGTTCAATACCACCCTCTGCTAGAGATGGTTCTTCATCAATGTAAAATGATGAAGGGTATCTTCAGTTGATCCTTGTAGGTATTGTGCCTATTTCATAGTAGTTTGCTGCCTGTAAACAACCAGGGGTTGCACTATACTCTGTGCCCTAGGGGAACTATGGGCATGTGCCCCTGCTTTGTGATTCCCCGGTGCACAATGGTATTACAGAAGGGGCTGCAGATGCTTGTGTGTCCCCTTCAGTAATACTGATAGTGCAGGCGTCGCACACGTAGCACCAGTGCTATCATGAGAGGGCGTCCCCTCAACATGACCCCATGCAAATGAGGGAATCACTTTGCCCCTGTGCACAAGCCGTATTATGGGTGCGGGCGCAGAGGCAAACATGCCCTTAGGAGGCACACTGAAAGTGGGCCACAAAAAGGTGGCGCACTTTCAGTGTGTCTTCTAAAGGCAGCACTCTGGAGGGGAGAAAAGATGCCCTATGAATCCCCCAAACATTCCCCTGCAGACGGGTGCAGTCACTCACCTTTTTCCCGGTGCAGTCACTCACCTTTTTCCAGGTGCAGTCACTCACCTTTTTCCGGGTGCAGTCACTCACCTTTTTCCGGGTGCAGTCACTCACCTTTTTCCGGGTGCAGTCACTCACCTTTTTCCCCTCTTCAAAGTGCAGACTGCATGCTGCCTGCACTGTGAAACACTGATCAGCTTTCAAGCAGCCGCTCCATATTTCACTTGTGTACGCGCTGCTCGGAGGGCAGTGCGAGTTCACAGCGGCCCTGGGGGCAGCACATTTTTTCTAATACAGTGTACCGCCTCTGTTTGCACCCAGCGTACCTTGCGCCACGGCGCAAACTGGGAAAGTGAGACAAATACATAATTTGGCCCCAGGTTGGAGTCCTGAAGTCTACTCATCATCCTGTGATTCTGGGCAAATGACTCAATCTCCCTGTGCCTACAAAAACGAATACAAAATAATGAATTAATCTGTCCTTGTTTAATGTAATCTGGTACTCATGTAAACTGCTGTAAGGCCCTTGGGCCAAGATTGCACTATATAAAACAGGAAAAAAAAAGTTTTAAAAATGTTTTGATAGTCCAGTTTGCAAATTGACTAATCAAATGAGGATTCAGGGTCTCTTGGTGAATAAGCACTTTGCAATCTTATTTAAAGACATGAGTAAAGGCAGTTTATGGAGGAGTTAAAACACATGTAGGAGGCTCAATTGGTGTCTCTAGGGAATGCAGTATGGATGGTATTAGCATCCATTCTGTCTGCCTTGCAGTGACCCATGGACGTTGAAAGTTCAGTGGAGTCTCAGAGTTTTCAAATATTGAGATCTTATCCTCATTTCAAGAGGCCGGGATGGAGTTCAGGCAGAGTTTAACCATGCCTGCAGCAAGCGTGAAACGTTTGTTGACTTTTGTTGAATGTCCACATTTGGAAACATAGTCAGTTGACAGCTGGTTAGGATTAAACGCTCAACGAGGTAACCAAGATATAGCAAGACTTTTAGCTTCCCTTTGACCATGTTTAGTGCTCCACTGCCTTTTGTCTAGGTTTGTGGGATAGAAATACCATATGCATACATACATACATAGACATATCTCTGGAGATTAACTATTTCCCATTGTTTTACTCCAATATGTCGGCTTTCAAAAACAACCTCAATTCCAGCTACTGGTCAGAAAAGTAACTGGTACAGAGAACAGAGGATGGGTCAGTGATTGCTGCTGAACCATGCAATGATCTGCAGATCGTGAGTTAGAATCTAAGCCAGGCGGACCCTGACTTTTCCTTCTTCTGAGATTGGTAATTTGATTACCATTACATTGAGTATTAGTAACAGCTGTTATTTGCAGTGCATTGAAATGGAGTAAGTACAGTATAAATTTCTATATAAAAATTGTTATGAATATAAGGGGAATGCAAATCTTCTTCAGACGGATCCATGTGCTGACGCGTCTCTCCTAGAGCAAGATGATACCATGCCGGGTTCCAGAGGGTGGGTCTGCACTCCCAAGATAGCCCCGTGGCCCAACCAAGGCCCCGCCCACAGGCAAGAAATGCGCTTTTCTTTAATGAAAAAATATCACATGGACCTGCAGCCTCACTATCAAGCCTATTTTTCTGACTTTCATATATAATACCAATGCCTTGGGCAACTATAAGTGTCTGGGGGGATTGAGGTCATGGGGGATGTTTGCTATTATTGTGCATGTGTAAACAGAAGGGGCACCTGAGACATACTACTGTATAGAGACCGAAAGCTCAAGTCACAAAGTGATTAAGAGATTAAAACAATTTTATCACATAAACAGTGTGAAATATTTTGCAGTTGCATGAAAAGTAAGTGAAAATGGACATAAAATCAGGATTTATATCTCAATAGTAGTTTGTTTTATTTTCTTTCTGCTGTGACACTATTCCTAACTTATGGCGAGGGTCACTGGAGCTATATCCCAGAGAAAAAAACAAATTATGCGGTAGGGTTGATTAAATTAAGCTGCAAGAAAAGTCAAATAATGCAGCTTAATATGCCATATTTTGTATAAAACTGTCTTTGCAAAGGTTATACCTCATTAGTACCAGTTTAACACCGAAATACAGCAATATCCAACTGAAAGGTGACTAGTCAACCTTTACAAAAGGCCTTCCACTGAGCAGCAAGATGTGCAGCTGTGTTTTAGTATATTTTGATCCGTTTAAGATATAAACACATTTTTTCTTAAAATCTGCAGATTATGCAGCCGGTGATGGATTATGTTCCAAATACATAATTATGCAAAATATGCCAGAGCTGCAGAATCACATACTTACAGTGGCCATGCTTATGTCACTGTATTAAGCAAAAAACACACTGACACTGGCAAAGTTTTCACTCTTTTTTTAAATTCTTTTTATTGAGATTTTGTTCAGGATAGAGAACAATACATTAAAGTAGAGACAAGAGACACTGTACAGTTCAGTGTCTGGGGTATAGCGTGCAAACCAATCCCCAACCAATACATACATGCATCGTAGGTTCGAAATGCGGTGCTCACATTCGATGGTGGTGTATTGTCCCAGTGTTGAGCTGAAAAATAAACCTGAGCATTGTTTCTCTGTATTATCCCACACCAAACAGTTACCAATTCCAACAGGTCATCAAACCAAGCAAGGCTGATCCATACCCACAATGCTGTAAGGCATAGGGCCATAGTTAAGAGCCGCTAGTGCCGTCATAGGGTCATTTTTTTTTACGCTGAGGCTGCACTAAAGTGGCATTTTCCCTGTCCCATATTTACAAAGTGGCGAAATGTAGGCATTGCGCCACTTTCTAAACCCTTGCGCCACATTATGCCTGCGCCAGGCATAATGTATGCAAGGGGGGGCTTTCCCACATTCGGGGAGGGTGAAAAAATGGCGCAAGGAAATCCAAGAGATTTCCTTGCGCCATTTGTTTTGCCACTTTTAACACCTGCTCAGAGCAGGCGTTAAAAAGGGGCATACCATTATTTATAATGAGTTCCTATGTACTCTGCAGGAGTAGCGCAAAATTTTTGGCACATTACATCAATAGCGTTAAAAAAAATGATGCTATTGCCCCCTGCACTGCACCATGGTGTGCCGTATTTTAAATACGGCACACACATGGTGGCGGTAGAGGGGTGTAAAGGGGTGCAGCACCACTTTCCTTAAATCTGCCCCATAGTGTCACCGGGTCATGATTGGTCTCACCAGCCTAGAAGAGCACTGAATACTCCACATCATGCATGTCTCATTTCCTCAGTCCTACCCCGATAATCGCTCTGCTCATCTCCCTTTAACTGTACAAAGTACAACAGGTGTAAAAAATAACAATTAGAAAGACCATATTTAAAACCTAGCAACAACACAGTACGTTCAGGTACGAATACGCGGTTCCAGATCCCACACGGTGGGACATGGGTGTCGGGGGAGCAGTCAGAGTCCCCACGCCTTGGTTGTACCACACACTCGAAACCTGTGTTGACCATCTCACTCCTAAACGTTTTCACTCTTAATTGAAAAGACCTGTCTGAAGTAAGATATAGTGTGCACAGAGTCTAAGGGTTCCCCTTAGAGGTAAGATAGTGGCAAAATTAGATAATTCTAATGCTCTATTTTGTGGTTGTGTTCGAGCAGTAGGCTTATCAGAGGGTACTGTTAAGCATTTGTTGTACACACACAGGCAATAAATGAGGAACACACACTCAAAGACTTAACTCCAGGCCAATAGTTTTTATATAGAAAAATATATTTTTTAAATTTATTTTTAGAAACACAAGTTCAAGATTTGAAGTAAATACATAAAATGCAAGGTACTCCACACAGGTAAGTTAGGAACTTTGAATTTGAGCAATAGAATACACAGTATTAGTTAAAATGGCAATAAGCTATTTTAAAAGTGGACATTGCAAAAATCAACAGTTCCTGGGGGAGGTAAGTAATGGTTAGTTTGTCAGGTAAGTAAGACACTTACAAGTCTAAGTTCCTGGGCATAGGCAGCCCACCATTGGGGGTTCAAGGCAACCCCAAAGTTACCACACCAGCAGCACAGGGCTGGTCAGGTGCAGAGGTCAATGAGGTGCCCAAAACACATAGGCGCCTATGAAGAACAGGGGTGCTCTGGTTCCAGTCTGCCAGCAGGTAAGTACCCGCGTCCTCGAAGGGCAGACCAGGGGTGTTTTGTAGAGCACTGGGGGGGACACAAGTAGGCACACAAAACACACCCTCAGCGGCACAGGGACGGCCGGGTGCAGTGTGCAAAGCAGGCATCGGGTTTTGTATTAGAAACAACAGAGGGACCCGGGGTCACTCTAGCGGTGCAGGCAGGGCACAGGGGGGGCTTCTCGGGCCAGCCACCAATTGGGCTAGGCAGAGGGTCGCCTGATGGTCACTCCTGCACTGAGGTTCGGTTCCTTCTGGTCCTCGGGGCTGCGGGTGCAGTGCTTGGTCCAGGCGTCGGGTTCCTTGTTACAGGCAGTCGCGGTCAGGGGGAGCCTCTGGATTCTCTCTGCATGCGTCACTGTGGGGGTGCAGGGGGGTCGTCTCGGGTTACTCACGAGGTTGCAGTCACCTGGGAGTCCTCCCTGTAGTGTTGGTTCTCTGGAGCTCGAGCCGGGGGCGTCGGGTGCAAAGGGTGAAATCTCACGCTTCCGGCAGGAAGAGTGAGTTCTTTAAAAGTTGTTAGAAAGTTGCAAAGATGTTGCTGTGGGTGAACAGTGCCGCTGTTCTCTGGAGTTTCTTGGTCCTTCAGGTTTCAGGGCAGTCCTCTGAGGCTTCAGAGGTCACTGGTCCCTGTCGGATGCGTCGCTGTTGCAGTTTTCTTTGAGTCAGGAGACAGGCCGGTAGGGCTGGGGCCAAAGCAGTTGTCGTCTCCGTCGTCTCTGCGGGGCTTTCAGGTCAGCAGTCCTTCTTCTTGTTTCAGGTTGCAGGAATCTGATTTCCTGGGTTCTGGGGTGTCCCTTAATACTAAATTTAGGGGTGTGTTTAGGTCAGGAGGGCAGTAGCCAATGGCTACTGTCCCGGAGGGTGGCTACACCCTCTTTGTGCCTCCTCGTTGAGGGAGGGGGGCACATCCCTAATCCTATTGGGGGGAATCCACCAATCTCAAGATGGAGGATTTCTAAAGGCAGGGGTCACCTCAGCTCAGGACACCTTAGGGGCTGTCCTGACTGGTGGGTGACTCCTCCTTGTTTTTTTCATTATCTCCTCCAGCCTTGCCTCCAAAAGTGGGGGCAGTGGCCGGAGGGGCAGGCATCTCCACTAGCTGGGATGCACTGGGGTGCTGTAACAAAAGGCATGAGCCTTTGAGGCTCACCACCAGGTGTTACAGTTCCTGCAGGGGTGGGGGGTGAGGAGTGAGAAGCACCATCACCCAGTACAGTCTTTGTTCCTGGCCACAGAGTGACAAAGGTACTCTCCCCATGTGGCCAGCAACTCGTCTGGTTGTGGCAGGCTGGCAGAAACTGGTCAGCCTTGCACTAGGAGTCGGACTGGTATTCAGGGGGCATCTCTAAGATGCCCTCTGGGTGTAGTTTACAATAAATTCCACACTGGCATCAGTGTGCATTTATTATGCTGAGATGTTTGATACCAAACCTCCCAGATTTCAGTGTAGCTATTATGGAACTGTGGAGTTTGTTGTTTGACAAACTCCCAGACCATATACTCTTTATGGCTACCCTGCACTTACAATGTCTAAGGTTTTGCTTAGACACTGTAGGGGTATAGTGCTCATGCACATATACCCTCACCTGTGGTATAGTGCACCCCGCCTAAGGGCTGTAAGGCCTGCTAGAGGGGTGACTTACCTATGCCACAGGCAGTGTGCGGTTGGCATGGCACTCTGAGGGGAGTGCCATGTTGACCTAGTAATTTTCTCCCCACCAGCACACACAAGCTGTGAGGCAGTGTGCATGTGCTGAGTGAGGGGTCCCCAGGGTGGCATAAGACATGCTGCAGCCCTTAGAGACCTTCCCTGGCATCAGGGCCCTTGGTACCAAGGGGCTTATCTGGGTGCCAGGGCTGTGCCAATTGTGGAAGCAAAGGTACAGTTTAGGGATAGAACACTGGTGCTGGGGCCTGGTTAGCAGGTCCCAGCACACTTTCAATTTTAACTGGCCTCAGTAAAAGGCTAAAAGTCAGGGGGTAACCATGCCAAGGATACATTTCCTTACAAAAGGGCAGTGGAAGTGCCCATTATACAAAGAAAAGCACTGGCAACAATTCCATGGCAGCACTGGCAATGTTTGCTGGCACTGCACTGCCTATTCTCAATCTCCCAAGCTACTCACAGAAGACAGAGCTCGCTAATATCATTAAAAGACACTTACAGAGCAGACACCCTACTTTGGGGCACCAGTAAATGCACATTTATTCTCTCCCAACAAATTTCCTTATTTTGTCACATAAATAGACAGAAATGGATTGTAGTCAAGGCCGCTGGAAGTATGCTAGTCTGCAGCTGCAGCATTTTACGCATAATTATGGATTTGTCACATTTGCTTCATACTCCACCATCTGCTGTATAATTTGCAGATTTTAATAAAAAGCCATCTTAAAATTAAACATATCAAAAGTTACTAACAATGCAGTGACTTGTTGCTACACAGTGGATGGCCCTTCGCAAAGATTAACTAGTCACATTTCAGCTGCTGATGTCTCTAGTTGTGTTTAAACAGGTGCTAATGATATGAATCCTTTTTCTAGACAGTGCTAACAATTAAAAAAATACCAAAATAATAAATCCATACTACCCCCATATTAAGCTGCATAATAATCAATACTATCCCATATTATGCTGCATAAATGTAATCAACCCTTATGCTTAATTAGATCTCCCACTGTTGCACAATTCCAGTGGCCCTATTTATAGTGCTGCTAATATACTGTGGTAATGCACTTGCTGCAGAGATGTTCCTACAATCTGTACCTTCGCAAGTTCAAATCTTTTGCTCTCAGACTTCCATGCCAGATAAAAACAGGGTGAGAGAATAGGAAACAGGTCTTTTCTGCATAGTCACTCCAAATTATTTTGCTTTTTCTGGACACTATTTTTGTAGTGTTTTTTAACTCTCTACCTTTTACCTCTGCTAAGCATGATTAAAGTGCCTGTACTCCCCCTTTAAACAGGAATAAATTGGCTTATCCCTAAATGACACATTTAACTTGCCTATAGGTACCTAGTATATATTGTAGACAATACACCCAGGGCCTGGAAGTTAAATGCCACTTGGGGACTGCAGAACCACTTGTATGATCAACAGAGTGGGTGTAAAAAACATGGCTTCAGTGCTACCATTGTGACTTGACTGCTGCAGTGTAAAATCTGCAGTGCATCCTATTAAAATAACCCTTTTGACAGGCAAAGACATATATTTAAAAAAAGAAAATGTGCTTTACTGAGACACCATTTGGGGTGGAGGGTAGGAAAGTACTGAAGACACTACCACACTTTAATAGGCAGTCAGGGAATGTTAATGGCATTCAGATATGGATAAAGAAACGGATGATGAGTATGTAGTGATGATCAAAGCATTAGAAAAAACTTTGGAAGGGACGGGAGTGTGGTGGTGGAAAGACATACATTTTTCTCTAGAGCACAATTAGCGGGTGAACCTGTGGATGATCAGTATGTTGCTGAATTGAGAACTTTAGCGAACTTGCAAATTTAGAAATCTGCAAGAAGAGATCATTAGGGACAAGCTATTTAACCGAACATCAAATCTCAAGATTCAGGAGAAATTGTTAAGTATGAAGGAGCCAACATTGGAGAAGTCCATAATCATTGAGAACATGTTATGTTATGCTGAAGAACTGAAAACTAAAGAAGGGCTTTAGTACAAAGTACAAAGTACAAAGTTAATGGTGCTAAGAAAAAGGGAGTAGGCCAATTTGGAGTGAGGGACAAATCTAAATGTGGAGTTTCGCCCAATTCAGAAAAAAACATGTTACAGGTGCGGGAGTATCAAGCACATGACTACCTCCAACAGCTGTCCAGCTGTTAAAGTAAAGTGTTTCAAATGCAAGAAGGTTGAGCACTTTTTTAGAGTGTGCACAGCTGTTAGTCAGAAGAGTGTAAATGTGGTGTTGGAACAATGCTGGTCATGTGACAACAAGATGCAGGAAGTGGATTGCAGTGATGAAGTGGAAGTGTTGGTTGTGTGTGATATGGATGAAGCACATAATACCAATGAAAATGTGGAGAACGCTTGGTACTAATGTGAATATATTGGTGGAAACATGCCACCTCCCAAAATGTAATGTGGAGATTTGTGGAAAAGTTATTACAATGTGGGCTGGTTCTTGTACAATATACACTGTTAGACAGAGACACATGGAAGATGTTGGGCAAGAATAATTGGGCAAGAACCAAAGTAGCACTAGAGTGATACTGTGGGGGCAAAATTACCTGCTTTAGGATGTTTTCCGACAAACTCATTATTCAAAGGTAGAACAGCAGATGGACATGTCTATGTTGTGGAAAGGGGCAAGATATTATTGGGCTGGAGGGAACAAAGGGCACTGGGAATAATGTTGGATCCCAACAGAGTTGAGCAAGTCCTGTCAATGGTACAAGGTGAAACCTTGCAATGGGTGCAGAAGTTTCCTACTCTATTTAATAAAATGCTAGGATGTTAATAATTTGCTCGCAGAATTATCCTGAAGGAGGCTGCTGTACCAGTGTTGCATAAGGTACGAAGTGTGTCATTCACTTTGAGAGGCATGTTGAAGTATGAATTGGAAACGTTACAGGAAATGAAGGTGAGAGAGTCAATCGAGTCATTTGAATGGTTGAGCCCCATAGTAATAGCCCGTAAGTGTAATGGGAAAATCAGAATGTGCATAGAGCTTAGGGATTTGAAAAACAACATTTGGGTAGATTGGCATCCCTTTCCAAATATAAATGAAATGTTGACGAGTGTGAAAGGCCGACAATATTATTCCACCATGGACGTGTCCAATGTGTATCGTGAAATAATGCTACAGCCCCTCTCCAAACAACCGACTTCATTTGTGAGCTGGGAGGTAGGCTTCAGGTTTGTGTGAATGCCATTCAGATTGGCTTTGGCATCAGCCGTTTTCAACACATAATGCAGCGGCTGCTGGGAAGTCTGGGTAATGTAATGTACTTTCAGGATAATGTACTGGTGTGGGGGTGGATAGAGAAGATCATGATGGACGTTTGTGTGTGGTCTTGGGAATTTTAGAAAAAGCTGGGTTCACTGTAGAAAGTGAGAAGTGCAGATTTGCTGTGAAGGAAGTATAGTATCTAGGTCACAAAAATTTAGGTAAAGGGATTAGACCAATGATGAAGTTTCTGGAGGCAATTGAAAGGGTGTTGTGTCCGCAAGACAAGGATCAACTTAGGTCATTCCTTGGATTAGTGGAATACTATGCGAAGTTTGTATATCACTTTGCTGACAGAGTGCAACCTATGAGAGAACTGATGAAGAAAGGGGGCAAAGTATGATTGGACACCTGAGTGTCAGAAATTGTATGATAACATAAGAAATTGTACTGTACAGGCATTGGAGTTGAAACCTTTTGACTTTAAAAATCACAGCATTGTACACTCCAATGCCAGTATGTATGAGTTAGGTGCTGCCCTGATACAAGTGGAGAAGTGACAAGAGAGTATTTTGGCATTTGCTTCCCTACGCTTAGAAATGGGGAAAATAAGTAATTCACCTAGAAAAGGAAGCACTAGCTTGTTGGTGGGGTATTTAACACTTCTGGAACTATGTGTGGGGAACAGAATTTGAGCTCAGGACGGACCATAAAACATTAGTGGATTGTTTTACCATGAGGGGTGCAGGTAGGGCCACCCCACAAATCGCTAAATGGTTGTACAGATTGCTGGAGTTTGTATTTAATGATTGCTATGTCCCGGCTTGAAGAATGCTAATGGCGACTGTCTGTCCTGGTTGACAATTCCTGCTGAGGGTGCTGATGAGGAAAGTGATTAGTGGTAGCTGATGTGGAAAAGTCTAGTCAAAGAGCCATCACTGAGGAAGAATAGAAACAAGCTGTAGAGGTAGATGATGAAATGCAGAAGACAGTGGTGCTTTTAATTCATTATACAACCTCAAAACAGGATCTGAATTGTTCAATTATAAGGTCGTTTGGTCTGAGTTATCTTTCCGGAATGATATTGTTATATGGGTGAACAAGTTGAGAGCTTTGAGAGAGAGATTGATGGTGTCATTACAAGAGGGGCATGGTGGCAGGTCTGCCACAAAAAGAAAGGTGCGACAGAATTGGTCCAAATTGGTCAGAATTGGTGGCCGGGTGTAGATCGAGATGTTGAGAGATTTGTGAGGGGTTGTTTAGCATATGCCTGTAGTGAAAAAAGTCATGTGTATAGGAAAACCCCTGTGATTCCGGGAGATCATGGCAAAAGATGGCAATGGACATATGTGGTTCACTTGAATTGAGTGCTCCCGGACTATTTTTCAAAATGGCCAAAAGTAGCTTCAGTGAATGCGGTGACGTCTATGATAATGGAGTTCTGTGAATTAGTTTTCCGCAGAGAAGGGTAACCAGAGGAAGTGGTAACCAATAATGGCCCTCAGTTTGTATCTGGCGAGTTTGAAGAATAACTTATAATAAATGGAGTGAGACATAGGAAAACTCTGATAGGACACCCTCAGATAAATGGTCTTGTGGAGAGGTTCAATAAGGTGTTGGAGGGGGGGAATGTACAGATGGCAGTTCAAAATAGTCTCGACTGGAAGGTTGAGATTTAAAAAAAATGGTGAAGTAGTTGTTCCAAGCCATATTCCGTCACGGAGGTGTCGCCCTTTCAGTTGTTAAAGGATTGTGTGCCATCCTCCAAAGCAGTACCCAATTTGATGTGTGAAGGAAAAACATCAGGGGTGGATGTGGCTAAGAGGCTAAGATGTGATACATTGTACAAGAAAAACAGAGGAAGTATGGAGTTGACTTAGGGGATTGAAAAACGTTGGAATTGAAGGCTGGGGATTGGGTGTGGTTCAGATTGTTGGGTGGTGTGAAAAAGGGTACATCGAAATGATTTTGGAAGATGGAAAGAAATGGAATATGAGTAATGTGGTCAAGTGTAATGAGAGGGAGCTCTTGGGGTTGGAAGGAGTGTAGACGTCTATAAAGAAATGTAACCACCTCGTGCTCCAAGAAGGAATGTGCTGAAGAGGTGAGAGAAAGTGCCTGTAAGATTGACAGATTATGTTTTATCTAAGTAGGTAACCACCTTTGCTTTGGGAATGTGTGTATTGTACCCAGCCATATACAGTATTTACTCTGTGTGATCATATTCACAGCATGTTGTGGATTAATGCCATTATATGTATGGTTTTTTTCTGTAAATAGTTGTTTCCATATTTGGGATAACAAGATGTGTTGTATTCTTGGTATGCAAATCAGTTTCATTCTAGAACTGGTATGTTTTGAGTCAAGAGAGTGTTCTTTGATAACTGGATCTTGCCCTGGCTGGTCGCTGCTTTCCTACTGAATTTTTAAAGCAACTTTCTTCACAATCCCAGTGTACAGATCCTCATTTAAGCAGAAAGCTCGGCTAGTTTTGAGCTTGAGAGTTTAGGAGGACCTCAAGCTGAGCCAGAGGCAGGCATCTGGCTCAAAACTGTCTTGAGCTTTCAGTGACTTGCCCACCAGTGGCAGCTGCTGCAAATCTCATGGGGAGTATTGGGGGAGAGGAGTGGAAAAAAAGAATTTAAAAAAAACAAGCTTACCTGTCCTGCCACCTCGCTCCTCTACTTTCCAGCTCCTGATGGTGTCCCAGCAGTCCTTGGAACACCAGCATAGGCTTCCCACTCAATCCTGGTGCTGCTCTCATGCTATCACTAGCATGAGAGCAGTGCTAGGATTGGTCTGAGTTGCTTGGTCTGCCACTCAGACAGTGCATGGGAGTCTGTGCTGTTCTCCAGCCCGGCAGTGCAAGACAGCTGGGTTGAAGAAACCTAAGTGCACATGTCAGTGTGACTGGCATAAAAAGGCCGGCCAAACTGACATGCGCACTTTTAAGTGCACTCCACTCCTCCTTCCCCCTCCCATGGCCTGACCCCGCTGCATCCTGCACATGCTGGCTCTGCCAACAGCTGAAAAATTAAATGATAATAAAATATTGTTTTATTTTTCAGTTGCTGGCTCTAAATCAGTGGGGTGACGCTCTTCCACCATTGCGGAGGAGCTGTGGCTGCTGTACACACGCATACCCAACCTTGAGACACCACACATAAATAAAGACTCACACTCAGTGGCCATGATGATATAATCTGATCTTGCTCAGAGGGACTGCAACTTGGAGCTAGAGGTGGGTGAGCCACTGAAAGCTCGAGCCGGAAATTTAAAAGGCTATAATGCGCCTCCATTTGTACTAAAAATCTATAGTACATCTGGGATACACATAACAGCCACCAATCATTTTCAAGTGAGTGGGACATTGAAAGGACTATTTTTAAATTAATATTTAAAAACTATCACTTTAAATAAATACTTTTTGGTGCAGTGATAATGCCTGATGTGCTAAGGAAAAATACTTCCCCAAGTTAAGAAATTATTTTTTACATTTTGTTTAAGAGACCCTGTAGAATGTTTACATGATGCTTGAGACATGATTTACATGCTATTTTTTTGAGGGCTCAGCTCGTGCATGGGGCTCTTACAGCCAAGCCAGGGCCTTGGCTCTGCTCTTACTCGGCTGTCCCTGTCAATTTGTTGGCTCGCCTACCTCCATGCATCTGACACGATGATCACATGAAGGAACGAGAATATGTAATGACTAACGATATGTTACTGGTGATGCACCTGTGAACACATATTCCCATCAACACTTAGGCCTAAGACTTTCACATGCATGTGTAAAGGGAAGAGCTTCAGCCAACATAGGCCTGAATTTAAGAAAAGTGGTGCTGCATCCAATGCAGCGCCACTTTTCTTGCGCCCATTAGCGCCCCCTA
Organism: Pleurodeles waltl; assembly: GCF_031143425.1. Lineage (NCBI taxonomy): Eukaryota > Metazoa > Chordata > Amphibia > Caudata > Salamandridae > Pleurodeles > Pleurodeles waltl. The sequence continues at coordinate 111,777,792 of NC_090438.1, forward strand.
GCACCATCATGTATGCACCATATTTAATATACAACACACCATGGCACAGGGTAGGGACAATAGCGTAAACATTTTTGATGCTATTGATGCACTGTGCAGGATTAGCAACAAAACGTTGGCGTTAATCCTGCAGAATACATAGGGGCCCAGTAAAAAATACTGGTATGCCCCCTTTTAACGCCTGCTCTGTGCAGGCATTAAAAATAGCCACTAAAAATGATGCAGTGGAATCTAAGAGGTTCCACTGCGCCATTTTTGCAGTCCCCCTAATGGGGAACACCCCCTTGCATACATTATGCCTGGTGCAGACATAATGTGGCGCAAAGGATTACAAAGTGGCGCAATGCATGCATTGCTCCACTTTGTAAATATTGCGTGGCGAATTTTGCCTTGTTGGTGCACATTAGCGTCATAACAAATTACGCTAACGTGGAGCAAGGAGGCGCTAGGCTCCCTAAAATCTGGGCCATACTCTCCCATGGGATGCGAGAAACTCGTGCAACCAATGATGCTGGAACAGTTTTAACGTTTGGGTACAGGTCAGTAAGGTCGCTTCATTAAAGCCATAGGGGATATGTCAGAGCCTGTATTTGACAAAACAAAAATTCTGCCAGAAGTAAAGAGATTTGAATGGTGCCTTTGTTGTTTCAAAATTGTATGGGGGTGCTGCAGCACGTCCAGCACCCCTAGTTCCAGTGCCATTGAGTGCAACACACACTAGCCCACAGAAAACACGCAGGACCAAAGTAAATATTCCTGTGCTTCTAGTTTTTCGACACACTTCTGATACCTAAGCATACTGTGGGAGCCAGTATTATGTTCATACAGTAATGTGTTTGAATTTGTCAGTTTGCCAACATTATGAAGATCGGTCTGGCCTCCACAATGTGTGCTGAAAACAAACAAACAGACTAAATAACATACGTGTGCAAGCACAGATATTTTCTCTTTTTCTTCTCTCACGCCTCCCTTTCTTTCTCTCTCTACATTCTCACTCCACAAGCGAAACCATGACTGATGATGGGTATTCCCAGGAGCAATCACTCTACAAATCCTCTCATTCATGTATTCATTCCCCATAAAGCTAAGTTGCAGATTCAAATTGTTGCACTGCTAGGTCTGTGGGCATATGTCCTTGCAGAAAATGTATTCATTACTTAAACCATGGGTTTGACTGCTTCCCTATTTACCTGCTCTAAGGTAGCCTATCTAACTTTCGGATTTTCAGCATAAAGGCAACGACTAAACGCGACAGTACATATGCCACTTCTGGAATACGTTTTCTGACCAGTAGAGGGCGCCATTGATACACGAGTGGTCAAGTACTTCGCTGACTGTTAACACAGGATACATCACTTTTACTGCTTGCTTTTAAATTTGCTGTGCTGCATTCCGTTTCTTTTAATATCGGCCTGCTCCTGCTTTATCCCCTGCAGTGGCACATTCGAAGGTGCCTTGCTCAAAGTAGAGTCCCACAGAGGTGAGCTTGATGTGTCTAGTTTAGGATTTGTAGTAGAAGCACATCGTGCCATTACAAATTCCTGTCTCTAGACAAAGTGAGAGGGATCCCACGCACTGAGGGCCATATTTATACTTTTTGACGCAAAACTGCGATAACGCAGTTTTGCGTCAAAAAAATTCGCGCCGGCTAACGCCATTCTGAAGCACCATGCGGGCGCCGTATTTATTCAATGACGTTAGCCGGCGTTAGCCGCCGGCGCTGCCTGGTGTGCGTGAAAAAAAACGACGTACACCAGGCAGCGCCGGCGTAGGGGGATATGGAGCTTGGGCGCCAAAAAATGGGGAAGTCAGGCTGAGGCAAATTTTTCGCCTCAACCCGATTTGCGCCATTTTTTTCGACTCCCAACCCCCATAGAAATGACTCCTGTCTTAGCAAAGACAGGAGTCATGCCCCCTTGCCCAATGGCCATGCCCAGGGGACTTCTGTCCCCTGGGCATGGTCATTGGGCATAGTGGCATGTAGGGGGGCACAAATCAGGCCCCCCTATGCCACAAAAAAATAAAAAATAAAACACTTACCTGAACTTACCTTAATGTCCCTGGGATGGGTCCCTCCATCCTTAGGCGTCCTCCTGGGGTGGGCAAGGGTGACAGGGGGGGTCCCTGGGGGCATGGAAGGGCACCTCTGGGCTCCTTCCGAGCCCACAGGTCCCTTAACACCTGCCCTGACCAGGCGCTAAAAAACGGCGCAAAAGCAGCTGGACGTCATTTTTTTTGACCTGCCCACTCCCGGGCGTGAATTTTGCCCGGGAGTTTAAATACGGCGCACATGCCTCGGAGTCAATTTTTAGACGGGAACGCCTACCTTGCATATCATTAACGCAAAGTAGGTGTCCACGCTAAAAAATGACGCAAACTCCATGGACTTTGGCGCTAGACGCGTCTAACGCCAAAGTATAAATATGGAGTTAGTTTTGCGTCGGAATTGCGTCAAAAAAAAGACGCAATTCCGGCGCAAACAGAGTATAAATATGCCCCTGAATGTGCGCCGTGAAGCACACACGCAAACTGTCTCTTTTGAGAAACAAAAACGTTTGTTCTTGTTAGCTTCAAGGAGCTGTTATTTTTAATGCAAAACACGACCTAGCTGTGTTAGTAGATCTTGCTTTGAGCCAAGACCTATGGGTGTTCGCACTGATTGCTCAGGTAACACCCCAGTAACCCCTCTTTGATACAAAGCCATGAAATATGTTTTTTTGCACTGACACAAGGGCACCTTTCCAGCACAAAATTCCTTTTGTTCTGAAGAGTGAATACCACTTGCCACTTTGCATCACTTTGTGCTGCCACACGACTATATTACATTTAAGTCATAAATTGCAAATGCATTTCCTAATGGTTTTTCCCTCCTTTGGGAAAGTGGATTTTCCCTTGGAGAAACCTATCTCCTTGTAATCCAAACCTGTAATTTTGGAAGTGTCCCCTTTCCACTTTGGAAAGAAATTTACCCCTGTCTTTGACGGGAGAAATCCCTCAACCTTTTTCTGGATAGAGAGGAGTCATGAAGATTTTGTGAATATCCACGTGTGTGTAAAGCTTGTAAGTGTTCACAAGGCTGCCTTGTCCTGTTGCATAGCGTTCCCATTCACTTCTCACTCCTGAAGAACCTTTCACAATAATCTTTATACGAGTAAATACATTTATGAGTACAAAACCAACTTTTCTGAATTAAACACTTGGCTTTGCACTCTTCAGTTAAAACAGGCATATTTGTGCTCATAAGTTTGATTTATTCTTCACGTTATCAAATAGATAAGGCCCGATTCACAAAGGTATTTGCTTGTGTAAGTTTGATGTCCACATCCAAATAGCTTCTTGCATTGATGCAAAACAACTTTTGGAATTCGCCTCAGTCATCTGTTTATAGTTTTTGTATTGTATTGTAATAGTATTTATATGGTGCTTACTACCCCTGATGAGGCGTCGAAGCGCTTTTCGGCGAGTAGCACGCTACTCCGGAACCCAAAAGGAATTAGTGGTGGATTAGTATAGGGAAATATGAGTACAGTTTTAGTATTATTATGAGTTAATTTGAGCCGTGAATATGTGAGTGTTAGTTGGATTGACTGGGGTAATGGAGAAGTGGAGGAGGGAAGAATCCAGAAGTGTTAATTGGGAGTTTATGGTAATAGGATTTAGGCTTGGGATGAGTAAAAGGGGGATGGAGGCGGGAAGAGTCTGTGGAAAGGGTTAGGGAGATCATAGTAGCAGGAGGGGTTTTGGATGAGTTAAAGGTGAGATAAATGAGGGAGAATTTAGTATGGTGGTTTGGGAGATCATGGTAGTAAAGTGAGGCTTGGGTGAGTTAGATGTGGAAGAGAAGGGAAGAGATTAGGCAGGGTCATTTAGGAGATGAAAGTAGTAGAATGGATTTGGGATGAGTACGAGTGGGAATGGAGGATAGATTGATGGAGACATGACATATGGTGATGGGTAGACAAAGTGTGATATAAAATGAGAGCAGGGATTCATAAGTATTTAATATAACAACTTATCTAGGAGCTATGCAATGACCTATAAACATGTTAAGCATAGAATAACATATATATATATATATATATATATATATATATATATATATATATATATATATATATATATATATATATATACACACACATACATACACACACATATGCACACATATACATATTTAAACCATGAGTAAATATACATTAGTTAAACAGATTTAAAGAGTATGTGTGTAGTTTATTGTTATGACACAGTAGTGATACATATTTTCTAAAGAACTATATATAACTAGAATATACACATAATCAGATAAAATTATGTATCAACATAGGCATATACGGTCCATAGCTGTTTGAAGGAAAGAGCAAACTCTTGAGTAGTTTCTGAACACAAGCTAGTTATCTGTGGCTCTTATAGTTGGGGGTAATGAATTCCATAGTTTGGCTGCTTGAACGGAGAAGGATGTACCACCTATAGTCTTTTTCTTGTGTGGTGGTGTTCTAAGGCAGGGTGCCAATCTTAAGTGGATGTTTCTTTGTTGCATGTATTTGGTTATTTTGTTTCTGATAAAAGCGGTCCTGTTCCATGTATAGCTTTGTGGGTGATACAAAGCAGCTTGAAGGTGCATCTTCTGGCAATGAGTAACCAGTGTGGTGCTCTCAAGGCAGGGGAGATGTGGGCTTGTGTCTTTACATGTAATAGTAGCCTGGCTGGGGAGTTCTGAATACGTTGTAGTTTTTTCATAATAGATAGAGATGATCCATGGTAGAGGCCATTGGCATAATCCAGTTTGGATAGTACAAGGGAGATAGTAGCTTGCACCTTGTGTGGAAATTGGAGGTGGGGGAAGATGCGTCGTAGAGTCTTCACGGAGATGAAGCTTGTTCGTGCTAATTTGTCAACTTGGGCATTCATAGTTTTTTTTTTTATATATATTTTTATTGTTATTATTCCAACAGTGACAAAAAAGAGAAAGTTACAGTTATATTCAAGTTTACGAAATTGCCCAATTATTTCCATGTTTCAATGTTGATCTCTCTTGAATTTGCGTTTTAACGATGCAATTACCGTTTGTTTATTAAGGCGAGGAATTTTGGAAACATTATGGTTGCTGCAAATACTATATTGCTTATAACATATGATAAAGAAAAGAAAATGAAAAGGACTAAGAATAAAGAGGAAAAAGAGAGGGGTTGAGGTCAAGAGAAATCTAAATGAATGTACGCGCGGGGAGAGGAGGAGGGAGGGAGGAGGGGGAGAGCACAGCACACGCCATGCGTGAGCAGACCCTCCGACATCACCCGGAGTAGGGCGATATATGCTCTTGATATGATTTCGGATCTGGACAGGCGGGGCGGTTCAGCGGTCATACATGCTCAGGGGGCGGTGCCGGTGAGGCTGGCGTGCCAGTGGAGTGAGGCCTCCACACCAGGTCCGTCCACGGTAGGTAGAGCATTTATGCACTTTCACTCATGTGTTTTAATATATTTCAAGGTGCATTTGTGTCACGTCGCGTCCTCCATCACGTGTTCCTACGATTCCTGCCGTTACAATCATTGCACACTGTGTGGCTTTCACACTGCATTTACTAGTGTGTTTAATTGTGCCGTCATTCCATGTCTGTTCTATGATTTATTAGTTATTACCCATCCGTGTCGTTTATTCAGGGGGGCAGTTCGTCATCTTTGCTTTCTAAGATTGTCACAAAGGAACTTCAGGTTTCTACGCCCTTAACCTGGACCCCTTTGTCCTGGAGTGATTGCAGTGTTTGTGCTTCTGACTTTGCCCAGATTAATAGGTCGGTTTTCCATTGATGTATGCTAGACATGCTGGGTGCTTTCCAATGCATGGCTATCAGGCGTCTGTACATCACTAGTGATAATGCTATGCATCTGTGTGTCTGCTTCCGTCTTTTAGATCTTACCCCTATTCCCAGTAGGCATAGCTCCGGATTAGGAGACATTGGAGTATCAGTCTACTCAGTCAACAAATTTATTATATCATTCCATGTATGCCGAATTTGTGGGCATTCCCATGTCATATGAAAAAAGGTAGCTTCTGTGATGCCGCATCTAGGGCACCTCTGTGGCGTTTGGGGAAACATGGGTGCTAGTCTGTGAGGTGACAAATATGCTTGGTGTACATAATTGAACTGGGTATAGCGAAATCGGGGGTTACGTGACACTTCACAGATCATTTTCATAGCCTGGTTCCATGCTTGTGTTGGGATCGGCTCTGGAAGTATTTGATCCCATTTATTTTTTGCTTGTTCCTGCCCATGTTCAATATGTGTTGTCAGGATTCTGTATATTCTGGATACATTTATTGGGATTGCTACGTTATCTAACAAATCGTGTAATATAGGGGCAGGTTTTGGTTCACCTTGCCCACAATTCCAGATTGAGCGAGCTAAGTGTCGTAATGCACCGAATGCTATGAAGCTTCCTTGTCCCAAGTTATGAGCATTAGCCAGTGCCTCGTATGTTAGGAGGCGTCCTTCGCTATAGATATCACCCACTGTTTGTATGCCCTTCTCTGGCCATGTGTTCAGGCCTACCTCTGCTGCTATGTTTTCAATTTTCGGGATAGCCAGAAGTGGGATCTTGGCGGAGTACTGCGGTTCTTTGTCCCCAGCTAGTGCAAAGCGTCCCCATATCCAGTGAGCAATATTCAGTAGAATGTTTTGTGTATGCGTTGATCCATTTCGGTTCATCAGATATTGTAATATACTAGTGTGAACTAGGTCCGTGAGTATCGTCTGCGTTTCTTCATTCATGGGATTTCCAAGCCATTTAAACACCCATTGTAACTGGGCGGAAGCATATATAATTAAAATCTTGGTGCCCCTCGCCCTCCCACTGTGAGTGGTTGATGTATTTTCGTTAGCGCCACACGCCGGCGGCCCTTACCCCATATTAAGTCTGTTAGTATGCTGTTCAGTGGTTTGAAAAAAGAGGCGGGAAGTACCAATGGAAGCGCCATGAAGAAATACAGCAGACGCAGTAATATTATTATCTTTGCTATAGCCACTCTTCCCATGGGAGAAAGTGGGAGCGAGCACCAGAAAGACAGTGAGCCCCTGACGGAGCGAATCACTTGTCCCAGGTTACCATCTTTGAGGTCCTGTGGGTCGTGATATACATTTATTCCCAAATATTTAAAAGTGGTGTAACACCATTTCAGGTCCCCCGGACTGGAGGTCAAACGGTGTATTTCAGGCAGCGGTCGCATTGGGAATAGGCAGGATTTTGACCAGTTCACTTTTAACCCGGACACCACCCCAAGTTGGTGTAGCAACCCCAGCAAGTCAGGTAGAGATTCTGAGTGATTTCGTAAAAATATTAATGCGTCGTCCGCATATAGTGACACTATACGATGTGTATGTCCGTCCAAGATGCCCCATGCTGGGGCTAATGTTCGTAGCCGGGCGGCTAGTGGTTCAAGGGCGAGAGCGAATAATAGTGGGGATAATGGGCAACCCTGTCTGGTGCCCCTTTCTATGGGGAACTTCTCGGATATTGTGTCGCCTGTCTTGACTCTCGCTGTTGGGCTAGAATACAGAACCCTAACCCAGCTGATGGATGTCCTACCGAATCCCATGCAGTTTAGAGTTTCTATAAGGAAGGGCCATCCCAGCGTGTCGAACGCTTTTTCGATGTCTAATGATACTGCTACTTGATTGTATTCGCCCTCTTGGGTATTTGCCATTAGCCGTAGTAGATTCCGTATGTTGGTGAAAGTATTGCGGCCAGGTATGAAACCGGACTGGTCTTGGTGGACCAGGTCCGACAACCATGGGAGCAGCCGGTTTGCCAGGATTTTACCAAGCAACTTACAGTCTGTGTTCAACATAGATAATGGTCTGTATGAGCGAACATCTAATGGATCTCGACCTGACTTAGGTAGTACCGCTATCAATGCCTCTCTTAGAGTGTCGGGTAATTGACCGAGTTTTAAGGCCTCAGTTAGCATTCCCAGATATGGGGTTAATGTTTGTGCCGAGAATGTACTATAATACTCTATGGGAATGCCATTGTTGCTTGGTGCTTTGCCATGTGCTAGTTGTTTCAAAGCTTGCTGTATCTCTGCCAGATCTATCGGTTTTTCTAGATCCTCCACCTGATTGGGAGTTAAGCGATTTATTTTTATCCCACTGAAGAACTCGTTTAACTGAGGGAGGGGGTGGAGCCCTGTATAATGTGCTGTAATACTCTCTGAATCTCATAATCCAAAAGAGGGAATCCTGTAACCCTAACCTGACCTGGGTACTGCAATAGCCAAAAACACAAATGGTCAGCAGGTAGGGACAAATTCAACCATTATTTTAAGAAACCAGTACTCACTCCTAATTTCATGGGTCAATTCCTTTCCCTTATTTATTTAAATCATTGTAATAAAAGGTCAGCAGTAGCTCGTCGTTGAACAATCTATAACATAGCTATATACAAAACATAGATATATACATAACATCACAAACATTTATGACAGAAAAACAAATCTCAATATTGGCAGTATGCTGACCATTTGTGTAATACTCTCTGAAGGCGCTATTTATTTCCACTTGGGTGTTTACTATTATCCCTGTGTCAAGGCGGATGGCCCCTATGGGGGGATTCCGACGTTCATTCTTTAGCAGCCATGCTAATAGTCTACCAGATCTATCACCTTCCGCATGTGCACGGGCCAGATAGGGACGGTAGTCATATTGTCTTAGGCACCGATCCGCCTCGTTCCATTCTGTTCGTAATCTAGTAAGGTCTGTCACAGCGGTGATGTCCTCTGCTTGTTTGCACTCTGCAGTTCGGACGTCCCGCTCTAGTTGGTGGAGCTCTAGCATCAGTGTTTGTTGTATTCCCACTGCCATCGATATACATGTGCCCCTTATGACCGCCTTGTGTGTGTCCCATTCGTTTGCTCTAGAGCTTGTAGTCTAATTGTTTAGGGTGAAATATGAGGCAATATGAGTAGCTATATCTTTTCTAAAAGGTGGATCCTGTAGTAATCGTGGTTGGAGACGCCAGGTTGGAATGCGAGCACGTGGTCTGCCCCCTTTAATGTGAATGACAAGTGGACAGTGGTCTGAGATTACCCTTGCAGTGTATTCTGCACCCGTAATTCTGTGCGCCAGATCCTGTGAGCTAAGTATTAAATCTATACGAGTGTGTAACAAATGTACAGGGGAATGGTGCGAGTATTCCCTTTCTTGAGGATGCAAATGTCTCCATACGTCTATTAGGCGTCGGTCTGTTATCCATGATTGTAGCATCTCTGAGTTTTTCCTTACTGGGGCGGCTACTAGTGGGGGGTGTGACCTATCCATATCTATTTGTGGAACGCAGTTCATGTCCCCTCCCCAGGTACTGGGTGAGGTTAAGTCGTTTGATAGGTGTGAGATTGTGTTTCGTAGGAACTCGCCCTGTTTGATATTCGGAACGTATATCCCATTTATTACTAGCGTTTCACCATCTAGAGAGCCTACTATTTGTATAAACCTGCCATCTTTATCCATTGTGCTGTGTTCTACTATGTATGGGACCCCTGGGGCTATCCAAATCAGTACTCCTCTTGCAAAAGTTAATGTCCCTGATCCATATATTAGTCCCGCCCATTTCTTCCCTATGTGTTTAATATCTTCCTGTCTGGCATGCGTTTCTTGTAGTATGGCAATGTGATGGCGTTTTAAGTGTGCATATATTCTATTGCGTTTGGACATTCCCGCCATACCTTTCACATTCCAAGTTAGTATGTTATAGATAGACTCTTTGTGCATTGTATTTTATAGTATTCTCACTACCTATCCATCTTGCCTGAGGGGCCCCTGGTCCAAAACCCCCCACCTCCACCATAATCCTCCCCTAAGTGCTTGCCCCCACTGCCACCCCCTCCCACACAGATCCCCGTGCAGGATGATACCGACCTTAAAAAGGTGGGATAGGCCCCGATGTAAGAAGAGAAAAGTAAGATAAACAACATAAAAGGATATTTGGGCAGATGCCCAGCTTTAAACGGTGTGGCACAACTGGTGCCTAAACTTGAGACTGTACAGTTCAGTTCCATTCGGGTACCGTTCAGGTGGTGGGGGACGTGGATTGAAGGAGGTCGGGCACCTTATCGGCCCACCACCACGATGCTTTTTTCCTCTGCGATGTCCCTGGATATGTTCGTGTTATCTGGCATTAGTTTCTCGCGACTTGTAGAATCTGCACCGGGTCTAGTTTTGTTGTGGGATGCCCATATGTGTCCATTCCGCATATTGGAGGGAAGGGAGCTCGACCCCGATTGTCCTAGGGTTGACGAGCTCATTCAAGTTAACTTCTGCGAGTCTTCAGATTTTGTCTGACAGGCGCGGAGTGAGGTCGGGCCACCCAGTAACTGGGAGAGGGAGGAACTGGCGCCACTGCGCAGTGAGCCAATTTCGTTTAAATCTGCTTCGTCTTTGGTGTCTGATAGCAATTGTGTAAATGTGCTAGTGTCACTTACGGTTTTCGCCTGGTCAGCCGCCATTTGTGATTTAGTTGGACGCGCAATAGTGTTTTTCTTTTTCTTTTTCTGGGAGTAATCCATTCCTCTTTTGCTGTATCATCATTGGATGGTTCGACTAGGCCCTTAGCACGTAACCATGTCCATGCATCTTCAGGGGTTGGGAACACAAGAGTTTTTTCGTTCACTATTATTCGGAGGCGAGCTGGGAACATGAGTGAGTAAGTGATTTTGTGCTCACGCAATAGTTGTTTGATTTTGACATATGATGCTCTTTTACGTTGTACTTCCATTGTATAGTCTGGATAAGCAGTAACGTTGCTATTCTCCAGGCTGACTGCGCTTGAAGTTCTGAAATGTTGGAGGACTTGGTCTCTGTCTCTGTAATTCAGGAAACGCGCTATCAGAGGACGAGGCGGAGCGCCTGGCCACGGAGGTCTGCCAGGGATTCTGTGTGCTCTTTCTATCACTGGTGTTTTGGTGGAGTCTTGTATTTCCATTATGTTTTTCAGCCAGTTCTCTAAAAATTCCTCAGCATTGGGTGCTTCTTTTCGTTCTGGTATGCCTAGGAATCTTATGTTGTTGCATCTGGAGCGGCCCTCCGCTTCCTCGGCCCTGCGTTGTAGTTGCATCATTTACATTTCCATTTGTTGAATTTTAGTTCTCATATTTGCGATCTCAGGTTGGACAGTTTTTAGTGCAAATTCTGTGTTGTTGACCCTCTCCGTTAATTTGCGATGGTCTGCACGAAGTAGTGTGACCTCCATGACTGCTGTGTCAATTTTGCCCTCAAGTGAGGACTTGGTGTCCATTATTGCTTGTAAGAGTTTATCGAATTGCAGAGAATGGGTGAGCAGCGTTCCGTTCACTTGACGGAGTGTTGTGATTTGCGTGTCGGACTCGCTTGCGGCCGGTCAGATACCACCGTCCATGTGGTTCCCTGGTTTGGGCTGTTTTGGCTTGACCATTGTGTCCTGCGGCAGTAGTCACTGCTGGTTTGCACGTTGAGGCTGGTTTTGATTGGGATTACCAGAAGGACGCAGGGTGTGCTGGTGGCTTAACCTGGTTGACTTTGTAGGTGCAGGTTACCTTGAAAGCTGTACGTGCCTCTATGATTGTGCCTCTCCCCCAAACTCCAAAGAACTCGTTACGATTTGGCGAGTTATTGAGGAGATTCTTGTTCCGCTGTGACGTTTGGTGTAGGCTTGTTTTGCCGGCAAAGGAGGTCGGAGAGCACTCGACCGTTATTATCAGGGCACTAGGGAGCCATCGCCAAACAGTGTATCGTCCAAACTTTATATCCGTTGAGTTGGTATTTTACCCAGTTTCATTTGTAAGAGTGAATTTATGGGGTCCAATTGAGCCTCCCGCCTATTGATCGATCTTGGGTTCCGTTTCCTCACTGCTTATTTCCCTCTTTAGGTGTTTGAGGAGTTACAGGTAGATCTTTCAGATCCAACGCAGTGCCTTGATGATGGAGAAGCAATTGATGAGAGTTCTGTCGGGTCGTATGTTCACTTTACGGCCCTTTCGTGTTTCCATATGTTGTGCTCTGGGGGGACTGGGAGAACCTTGTTTGCTTCGATCTCTGGCTTACAGTCCCTTCACACTGGTGAGTAGCTTCTCCCTATAAAAACCTCAATCCTGTCCGCGGCGGCAGCAAGAACAGGATCAGTCGGGGAGCTGGGAGGCAGTGCCAGGGATCACCCAGCGTCCGCCCCCACTCCGGTCAGTGCAGCCCAGGCCCTCTCGGCACCGGCGAGTCCAGGTAGGCCGCAGCTCGGACGGCCCCTCACCTCGGGGGCCCCGAACCGGGTCCACGCGGCTTACGAGCCCAACCGGGCCCCCCCTCGCCCTGGCAGAGACCCGGGAGGTTCGCGCTTTGGGGAAGTCAGCGCTCACCTCCCAATCGGAGTCCGCAGTCCAGGCCCCTCCGGCGCCGGCATCAGTCGCGTCGATCCCGTGCGGTCGGCCTTATTTTCCCCCGATGTATTGCAGAGCCCCTACATGTATAGGGGCCTTCTCATATTGCAGGCATAAGTGTCGGGCATCACAGGGATCAGGATTACAGCAGATTTCGGTGGGCCGTGAGCAGAGGAATTTAGTTTGAGATGGCTCCAAGTCATCCACTGATCAACGGCTCTGAGGCAACTGAAGATTAGTGAGTTTTTAATGTTTTCGGGGCATTCTAATTTAAGTAGTATTTGTGTGTCATCTGCATAGTTGTAGCAAGTGAGATGAAAATCATTGATCAGTTCTGGTAATGATATCATGTAGATGTTGAAAAGCAAAGGTCAGATGATTGATCCTTGGGGGACCCCTGCGTTTGTGAGGTAGGGTTTGGACGAGAAGGGGGGAGAATAGATGATATTAGTTCTTTTTTGAAGGTAGGATGTAATCCAGTTGAGAGCAGTCCCTTCTATGTCAACTTCGTGGAGTCTTTGAATTAGAGTGTCATGGTCAACAGTATCAAAGGCAGCCGAGAGTTCCAAGAGAAGTAGTGCAGCAACTCCATTGCGGTCGACTGTGTTTTTAAGATCATCCCAAATTGCTATGAGTGCCGATTCAGTCCCTCTTCCTGGGCGGAATCCAGTTTGGGTGTCTGAAAGTATAGTATTGTAAAAGGATTTGATCACATTAACTTTTCAATAGGAGCAGAGGCAGCTCCTCTGTATGGGCGGAGGAGTGTTGTGACACGCCAGCAGCGGCAGCTGCTAAACCTTTTAAAGAAAACGATAATAAACCATGTTTATTATTGTTTTCTTCAAAAAGGGTGGGGCCACGGGGGTGACGTACACTGTGAGGGAGTGCTCAACACTCCCCCTCCGAGCACAATTGTGTTTGGCCAGCCGTCTCGGGCCGGCCAAACACATATGCGCTGTAGGCTGTCTCCAGTTGCCGGGCTAGAGAGAGCCTGCACAGGTTCCCAGTCTGCCTGGGAGCGCCCAGCCAGGGCGCTCCCAGCCAATCCTGACGCTGCTTTGTGCAGCGTCAGGATTGGCCACAGGGCAGGCTGGGAGCCTGTGCCTGCGTGCAGCCAGCCAGCAGGGAAGAGGAGCGTGGTGAGGGACGGAGGCAAAAAGGTAAGTTTTTTCTTTTTTTTAAATGTAATTACATTTTATTTTAGCCCCCCCGCGCCTCCTCCCCGCCCGCCCCTTCCGCTGCCTGCGAGCCACTACTGTATGGGAGTAACTTTTCTCATGTGGGTGTCCTAAGCTGGAACATCCTAAAGTTTCCAAACACCTACAAACTTCTGTAGAAAGCAAGAGCCCATCCTAACATCCATAGCCCACCAGGATTTGATCCAGAAACATGTAACATAGCTGATAGTTTTAAAATCACATTTACAATAATAATAATGATAACAACAACAATAATAATAATATGGCTCGCTTCTGAGAGCTATAACAGTTGTATGGCTCAGGCCTACAACGAAGGAGAGGGCCTTTAACAACCATTTTTGCAAGAGGCAGAAGGGCTAAAGGCATACCTGACATAAAGAATGTAATGTGTAATGATTCTGTGTACCTTTGAAGTGTAAAACAGTTCCTCATGCACTGAAATGCAAACCATCCACAGGATGCAGAATGATACACCAAACGCCCAATAGCACAAAGCTAGAGAAAATGCTACTTTGGAGAGTTCCAAAGCCTAAGTATGTTTAAAAGAATTGGTAACAGTAGGTTATGCAAACAGCTATGCTGTCAAGCCAGACCTAAAAAAAAGAATTGGTAATGGCGAGGTATAGAGGCATAAGTCCTTTTCACACAATCCACAACAGTTTTTGAAATCCCTGAGCAGGTTTCACACACACATTGGGGTAAAGGTGGACAGTGGAAACCACTAGATGATGAAGAGCAAAGGTAACACACCAAACTAGGTTTTCAAAAAGTCTCTGGAATACAGAAATGATGAAAAGATCAGTAGCCAACAGACAAGCAAATGCAGGACAGCTGCACCAGGACATAACTCCACAGAGGTATTTCTACAAAGATAGGTCAAAGGTACAGAAAGCCAAATACATCTTCAGGAATTCATGTTTTCATGTTACATGCCTCAGATATCAAAGGGTGTACATGCACCACAAAAACAAGCACACACCTCTCCACATTTCTGAGTTAAGCCTGTAGGGCACCAAGAATGTCATAAATGGCACCTGGGTTCCAATAGCTGATTAGAGGGGTTTCCAGGGAGAGCAGCGGGTTCCGGATTTTCCAAGAGACAGATTGAGATTGAATTCCAGAGATTTTCCTCAAGGACTAGTAGCCACATCACACTTTACTGGATTTAGCTACATAGGGTACTGACAGCAAAGGAACAGGCTAACTGCAAGGATGACTTAAAATTGTATTCATGGCCTCTAGAAAAGCAAAATGAGGTCGTTGCATGACGGACTTGTCAGACAGACTTTGATTAAGTGTTCTTCTTTTCATTCATGGAAACTAAAATTAATCACCTGTCTGTCACCTCTGGTGGACAAATCTCTAGAAACAGTAAGAGACAGGTCAAGAGTTCAGGGATTGTGGCATCTTGCCTGTTGGTGGTTCCTTTGGCCCATTTCCTTCTACTGTCTCTGGCTCAACATCTCCTATCCAACTGGAGCCCCGTGTCAAAGAATTATGAGGCCTCAATCCCAGTCACTTCTCAGATCTGTTAGGCCTTCCAAGGGTGGTTGGCTCCAGTAAACCTCGACAAGGGAGTCTCCCTGGCTCCTTCTTGTCCTATAATACTAACTACAGATGCTACAACAAGGGTTGGCATATCACAGTCATGGATGATCTCAAACACATCTTAGACCATGGAGGCCCTGGTCTTCTGGGACCTCTGGCCCGCATTCTACACAGTAGCACATTTGATTCTCCTCAGAAGACTTATGGAACTCCGCATCAGTAAAAAGTCCCTGAAGTGAATAGGATCTTTTTTTAGAAAACAGACCTCTGAAAGTTTCTTGCTTTCCTTATGTATTTAAAGAATTCTCCATCGAATGTGGAGTCCCACTGGGGTCCTCCCTTACACCCATCTTGTTTAATATTTATGTATCTCCTCCAGTAAAATATCCTTCAGCCCTTAAATCTCTTCTTATGCCAACAAATTAAAATTATTGTTGATTGCTAAAGACAGCAGCCCGACCCATTCCAACTTCTGACATCGTATGGAGAAAGTGGCAAGCTGGATGAACACTATTTGCTTAAAATTGAAAGCGGAAAAAAAGATATTCTTTTGCTAGGCAAACCTTCCACCTTCGGGCCCCCAGTTGCTAGCCCAAAGAGCTAGGTGAGCTCTAAAATAGTTAAGCCAAAAACCTTGGTGTCCTCATAGACTACAAACTCATCTTTGCCAAACAAATTCCCAAAGTAGGCTCTATCTGCTTTCTACTTCTTTGAGTACTCAGAAAAATCTGATATCTGATATCAAAACCCCATCAAAAATTGTCAGTCAAGTCCTAATTGCACCTTGGACAGACTATGCCAGTTCTCTCTACCTCTGTCACCATCACTACCTGCTCAGTCGTCTCCAGATGACATAAAATGCAGGCACTAGACTTCTTCTTAACATTTCTCCAATTAATTGTCCATTCTCTTCACTGGCTCTAAGGAAGTATAAGAGGTGAATTCAAAGCACTGTCAGTCTTACCAAGTTTCTCAGGTCCAGTTGATTTGATACTCCAGTTCTGGTTTTTTCTTTGAATTCTGGGACTTGTATTTGTGTTTAGTCCACTTAAAAAACAGGGCTTCACGTCCCAGAATTTAAAGAAAAAAAACTGGACTGGAGCAGAACATTATGCATGAACGTGGATAACTTGGCAGCTACACGATGTGCTTCACCAACGTGGCCCTTGACTACCACAGCCCTGTCCTCTAAACTAACAAATTCTGCTGGTCTGCCTTTAAAGCCCTCAATCTGGTCCCCATAATTAGTTTGAAAAGGCCAGGTAGACAATGTCCTTCTCCTACCTGGCTGCAAAACTTGGAACTCTTTCCTGCTCCATTTATCAGACAAAACAATAATCACACTTACTTTGGGAAACTGTTCTGGACTGGATATTTTGCTGGCCTGTGCTCTACGCTGAGGCCCATATTTACAAGAAGTCTTCATTGCTGTTGCATCCTTTTAGTGACACACCGGCGGTACAGGCTGCTGACCCATATCTACAAGACCACGCAAAGCCACTCTGCGTGACTTTTCATGGCCTTGTAGATATGGAGTAAGGCAACTCAGCACAAGTCTCTGCGTTGCCTTACTTTGAGTCAGGGAGGCGTTTCTGTGGGTGTTCCCATGCAACATCCAGGGATTTTGACGCATCCCCAAATTTACAAGGTTTTGGAAACCTGGGGATGCATAAAAAGCCTACGCCATCCCAGTGGTGGCGTAAGAGTGATGCAACCTGGAAAAAGATTTTTATTTCTCCGTTTTTCCTCTTTCTTTGTGTGCTGCATTCTTCAGCACACATAACAAGAGGAAAATGCCACCGTTGATTGTGTGCAGGAAGGAGTCCATTCCTGCACAAAAGCAATCATCCCCACAACGCAGGGACCCTTGCACCTACGCTGGAGCATGGCGTCAATTTGTGCACCAGCGCAGTAGAGACGACAGAAATGTGCTGTACCTGGCCCTGAATCTAGCCCCAGGACGCCCCAGGGAGCAGAGCGCTTTACAAAACCAGTTTCATTCATTCATTCAGTCGGGTACTTTCTTACAGCAGAGAAGTGGGCATGGTAGAGCATATGAAAGCACATGTTTTTTAGGATATCTTCTTGACTACATAATTGCGTAGAAGGGACATTTCAGTGGGTGGACGGTGAAACCTTTCTGCCTCGGTATTCAGTGCGGTTTCTCAGAACCGGCTGTGCGAAAACAATGCTGAAAATATGTAAGGGCAGCGTTCTCTTTTAATTCCATATTTCCGGTCGCTACGTCCGCCCACGCACATTTTACAAGTGCGGCCCTCAAAAATGAGGCTTTCTTTCAAGTGACGGGAACGGGCCTCTGCGTGAAACAATGGCCCTCAGTCAGGCTAAATTAAACTTTAACTCTGTGTGAACTCCTTCACGCCTGAGCGCTTCTGAGGAGCCGGACAAAGGACTCTCATGCTGGCGCGGAGAGGCGCAGACAGCATGATAAACAAACACACGAGGGCCGAGGTCTGGCCGCACCGGCCCCCCGCGGCCCACAATTACAGGAAACTGGGGAATTCTTTTGTTTTTCACATTAATGTCTAAAGACTAAAGATTCAATGACCACGGACAACAGAGGTCAATGGCCCATTCACAAAACGTCTTCCGTATCTCGGTTCAAATTGGAAACAAGCATTTTCCAAAACCAGTAGTTCTGCCTTGCAGTATGAGACTTGCCTAAACCATTAAAGGAGCAATTGCAATGCAACGGGTCTCGCGTTTGCTCGAGTTAGAGCTACTAGCGCTGTAAATTGCTGACTGGACTTTTCTTGCCAAATAAATTGAAAATGAAAAGTAAAACAGTTGACATAAGCGAGCCGATTCAAAGCGCCACGGCCACAATGAGCATGAGCGCAAAGAGACACAAAGGGAAAAAGAAGTTTGTTTGCAGTCAAACGGATTAGCAAACGTGCAATTATCCATGTAACAGGGCCGGTGTCCAAGGCAGTAACAAAACCAACCCAAGGAGGGATAAACATAAATCATTTACCAATGATGTCAAAGGATTTTTGAAAGGCAAGTCCATGAACAAGTGATAGTGATGGGCTTGCGGTGGGCGTAGTTAAAAGCCCACAGATAGATTAAAATGGGTCAAAGCGCTTGCACACTCGACCTAAAAAGCTTGTTACAATGAAAAAAGCAAAAAAAAAAAAAATGTTTTACGTATACAGTGCATCCATGACATAAATAGTTTAACATGGGTTGATTGAGTACTTTTGACATGTAAGATAGTCACTCATGCAATGCAAACTCCCCACAAGAGGTGGGATGAGACACCAGCCAATACCATAAGGTGAGAGAAAATTCTTCTCTCACTAGAGCCCATTGGTAATAATTGGTAACAATAGGTGTTGCAGACAGCTGTGCTGTCAAACCGGACCTAAATCGTGTGGGCTGCAAAGAGCAGATCCTAAAACAGAATATCCAGATCTGAGGACATTAAAACCATACACTTGAGGTACTGGGGCAGAGGTCCTCAATACCTACAGGGCCCTTCCTTCTTCTTCCTGGTAATCTTTGCTAATCCAAGTCCGGTTCTTCCTCAGTACAGTCCGTACATGTTGGGCAATTCCCCATCTGACAGAAGTTGATTCCCTAGTTAGAAGTTCCCCCAGTAAGGCCGCTATTATCCAGCAATGCCTAAAAGGAGAACCTTCCTCCATCACTTCCTGTAATTACCACGCTGGTTTGAACTGTATAGGAAAACAAAAAATCAGCCCCCAGGCCCAGGAGAGGCAAAGAGCATGACTGTATCGAGGAAGGCCTGGACTCGGAAAATTTGAAGATTACCAGTAAGTAACTGGGTCATTATCTTCTCTTCTGCCATCCTCCAACGGTTCTTACATGTTGAGACAATACCCAAGCAGAACTGATTGCTTATTTGAGTTCCTCATGCCTTTTGAACAAGAAAGAGTTCTCTCATTGGGAGGAATGGATCTGATTTTCCAACAGATGAATCCCTGAGAGAAAGGATTGCCGTCAGGAAGGATCCTATGAGAGGGTAGTGTGACAAAAATAATGACTCGTAGTCTCCATGAATTCCATTATATCAAATGGAACTTGTAATATGGCAGACGGGATATTCGTCACGTTTGTGATTGAATAACTCATCACCCGAACTCTAAATCCGGCCCTTAGGTCTGAATAGTAAATTTGCCCCTCTAGTTTCTTAACTTTTATAATTTTGTTTTATTGGAGTTTATATAGCAAATTAATAAGTTTTAATTAATTTTTAGAAAATAAGTGGATTTTATCTAATAACTTGTAATACAGTGGACGGGATATCCATCTTGTTTGTGACAGAGTAACCTGTCTGCCGATCTCTAATTCTGGCCGTTAGTCTTCTAACTTAAGTGCGACTAACATATACTTTACCATACAGAGACTCTGCGGTCAGGGCGATCTCTCCATGGTAAACTAAAGGAAAAAATTAAAAAGTGTATTTAACTTGAACATATTAAAAATATTTGTATATGAAATATTTATGTAAATTCATGGTATATATTGTTTTAAATGTTGAATAAAATAAAGAATGCTACAGCACTATTAAGTTAAGTTTGAAACAAATCTGTAATTAATGGAAATAAATTAAATTAAAATTATTTTTCAGAAATGTAAATGAAAAAAAAACCACTTAAAGAAAAAAATACATTTTTATCATGCGTTATTTTCTATAAGAGGGTGTTGCAGTAACTGTGGTTGGCCATGTGGGGTGCTGGACCCACTACTGCTTTTTCAGTAGTAACTTACACTCAGATTTTTTGAATAGGCAAAAAAAGTTAAACTAACTCAAGAGTGTAAATTACTCACAAATGTGAAATACCTTTGTGCATCATGGCCTCAGAGGTGTGTTTTAGTCGCTTCTCATCTAGTTCTCCACCTTACGAGAGTATCAGCTGCAATTTGAGTCTATTTAGGGTAATAGGAAAACAATAATCGCTCTTCAGGAAACTGTTCAAGAAAGAACAATAAGATCATGAGTTCTGTTTGCATCAGCAAAAAAGTCAAGTAAAAAGAAATTTGTTAGAGAGAAGGTTCATATAGATTTTTTAAAGCACTGGTTTAGGTTGATTCCAGAGAACAGTGTTAGCAATGAGAGCTAAGGTTGATGTGAAACTAATGTCTGAGATTGTTTTCCCTGGTACACGTGGTCATGCACACTCCTGGAGACTCCCTGCTAATGCCGTCCATGACCTGACATGTCATGATGAGGTCCGATCAAACATTATAGAATACTTTTCCCATAACTTCCAATCAGTGATCTCAGCTTCCACACTATGGGAGGCATTCAAAGTCTTCATCCAGGGCAAGTAGGCTGTGGTATTCAGAGTGATACGAATGCAGCTCGCCAGACTCAAATCTGATATCCGCGCTCTCAAGCTCACCTTCAGAAGACCCATGTATCCTTGCCACCATCAGGCACACGCTTAGCGAATACGATGAAAAAGTAGCTAGAGAAACACATTATCTTAGTAAAGAGGCAGTGGCTGGATGTTATGGGGAGGAGGACAGAGCGGGTCAGGTGCTGGTTAAACTGCTTCACCGACCCTGGGCCAGCGATTACGTCCTGAAATTACCAAATTCCGTGTTCGGATCCAGCGGGCCTCAAATGTACCATGACAACCTTCTATGCTGATCTCTGTAGTTCTAGATAGCCCAACTGGACGAGTATCTGGATTCCATCCAACTCCTTTGGCTCGAGACTGCTCGCCGGCAGTATCTCAATGTCCCGTTCTCTGTTGATGATATCGTGCAGGCGATAGAAGGTATGCCCAGAGATAGGGTGCCGGGACTAGATGGCCTGTCTGTTTCCTTCTACAAAGAATATGCCCATATCCTTGCTTCTCATCCGCAGGCTGTGTACAATGAGCCTTTACAACTGGATAGCCTACCCTCCACATTGGCTGAGGCAGTAATCGTCATCATTTTGAAACCTGGGAAGCTCCCCCAATAATTGAGACTCCTACTGCCCTTTGTCAATGATCAATTTGGACAGTAAAATCTTTGCCATATTATTCGCAACCTGGCTGATGGCACTGCTGCCCAACATCCTTCGTCCAGACTAACTGGGATTTGTGCCTGGGTGCAACACGTCCCATAATATATATAATATTGGCGTTCATGCGCTCCATCAACCTTCAGCGTAAGGCGGCAGCTCTCCTACCTAACACCACTAAGGCATTTCGGTGTCTGGGCCTCAGCCCCTGCTTTATCAGTTTGATCAAACTCCTTTACATGTGCTGTGCGCTAGGCTGTGCATCAAGGGTGAGATTACAGCCCCCTTTCCGATATCTAGGAGAACGTGACAAGGATGCCCCCTCTCACCTATACTTTTTGCCATAGCGATGGAGCTCTTGATGGCTTGCTTATGCCAGCATCATTCACATAAAGGATTCACCTTCCATACTAAAAGTATTTTAGTCTCCATGTATGCAGATGATGTTACGCTCTACTTGCGGGATACCGATGCTAGCATAACATTTTTCCTACCACCACTGTGAGAGACAATGTTACTCTTGAGTACCCACTACAGTGGGCGGATGGTCTGGTTCGCTATCGAGGTATATGGATCAGGAAAGATATTGATGAAATATGGAGAACTGACTATGGCATGCTGATAATGTAGTTTGATAAATGAGTGCCAGCCTGGACTCACTTACCATTATCCATGGCAGGGAGAATTGCCATCGCCAAGAAACTCATCCTTCCAAAATTCATATACTTTTTCATTAATATTCCTATGCCCTTTCCCACACACTTCTTCAGGAAACTCTGCTCACAACTTGCTGCATTGGCCTGAGGCAGTAGACAACAAAGGGTCTCCTGGTAAGCATTGACTCTTCCCTTTGAGCAAGGTGGGCTATGTGCTCCATGCATGGAACTTTACTACAGCTGAACAGAAGTACAATTTGAGCATATCAGGCTACATCCACCCCCTTTCCAGCCTCATTTGACCATTGAGGTAGTCAATGTGGTCTCTTGCTGGTTGGATGCTGCAATATATTTGCCTGCCCGCTGGCCCCTATGCTGAAATAGACATTGTAACCTTCATGACTTGGGATAAGCTGCACCTACACACCCGCTTACATAACCTATACTCACCCAAATGTCCACGGAGTGGTCACCTGCTACTCCCGGCGGCAGTTGACGAAGGAGTGTACCGCCAATAGGCCCTGCTATGACTCCTTACGCTAGGTGACTTATACCCAGAGGGGCAACTCCTTTCAGTGCAACATATATTTGCACTCCCACAGCACATCCTGCTTGACTGTTTTACATACTTCAAAATCTATGCCACACTCCATGCACTACATGACACATTCATTGCAGCACCTCCTACATTTGTGGTGCCTGGACATGTTACTGACTAGCCCATCTCCTCAGAAACTGACCACACGCTTACATGTGGCCATGCAAGACAAGTCATCTATATGTATTCCCAAGACCTACTCCAGTTGTTAAATTTGAGCTCAGTCTCCCTTTTACCGCAGCACAGTGGTGATACTTCTGCGGGCTGACCAGAGCACTCTCCCCCAATTATAGACTGTGCCTGCTCCACATCAAATTTCTTCACCAATCTATTGTTCTCCTGCTCTGATGCACCATATGGGGCTTTTGGATGATGTACTCTGCCGCAAATGTGCAAAGGACAACGCCTCATTTCTACCGCTGGCATGGTGGTGTTCTGCAGTGGCCCACTTTTGGACCTCTGCCTACAATGCCATCGCCTCAATCACTGATCCTCGCCCCCAGAGGTCCCCATTCATCATTCTTTTAGGCTATGTTAAGGACATTCCTAGTGGAGTTAGATGCCTAACCGCGATGATGCTAGTTCTAGCAAAGCACAGAGTTGTGATACACTGGGGGTGCTGCCCTGCTCCCAGAATAGATAGCTGGCTACGTGATGTGACTTATTGCCAGGAACAAATTACTGCATACTGGAAATTGATAGACATCTGGACCCCTTCATCATTTATCTTTCATTCCACACAGGTTCTGTCAGGGCTCAGAACACCCCTGATGTGCAAGGAGTCGGCCCCAAGAGTGTCGACACCCTCACACAGCCTAACTCCCACACTCTAGTCACAGCTGACATATGCCAAGTTAGCCATAGAGATACATGATCCACTGAACCTATGGGCTTCCTACAAGTGTGCTATGGTGTATTGTGGACCTGCTGTGCTATAATATGTAACTGCTGCCAGCCCTACTGTATTGTCATAAAGGGGCATATTTATGAGCCCCTAGCACCACTGGAGCGACACTTTTCGTGACGCTCCAGTGGCGCAATGCCCTGCGCCGTCTTTACAAGGTGGCGTTAAGCCACTTTTTATGTGGCCTAATGCCACCTTGTAAATACGGCCCCTTCACACGCAGCCTTTTTCATGGAAGGAGCGTGCAATGGGTGTTGCTGTGGGCCATTGCATTTTGACGCTGCTGCATATTTACAAGTTTTCGTAAACCTGAGGCAGCGCCAAAAACTAACTCCACCCCAGGAGTGACGTTAGCATGGCAAAACGAGGAGGAATGCTTTTATTCCTCCTCGTTTTTTGCTTTTTATATGTGTGCTGCATTCTGCAGCACACACTGAAAGAGCAAAATGCCAGACATGATTGTTTGTGTGCGGCATGGTGTCCCTTCCTGCACATAAACAATCAAACCCCTCAACGCAGACATCCTTTCAAGATGGTGCAAGGATGTCTGCGTTGGCGCTAGGCAGCTCAATTTAGTGCCAGCGCAGGGGACAACAGAGGGGTGCGCCGTATTCAATTAAATACGGTGTATCCCTGCGTTGTGAAAATGGCGTAGGGCGGCGCTGCCAATTTTGACACAGCGTAGCTCTCTGTGATTTTCCTTTAAATATGGGCCTTAATCTCCTTGTCTCCTTAGCGCTGATACTATGCTTTGTTCTGCCTGTTTTGTTTATCTTTTTGTCTTCATTTTGTTGTACTTTGTGCTTACCAAAACTTTAATAATGAAAAAGTATCTGATTGTTAATGGCCTATTTTCATAATGTAGACATAATTTGGTGATGGGTTGGCTAGATAGGCAGAAGGCCAATTGTGAAAACATACTCATGATATATTATGCTCATGAAGAGAAATATTACTAACCATATATAAATAATCATTGTATCAACGTATTTCGTTGTTAAACATATATGAATGTTGTTTTCTATATGTTTGAAGCTTCATTTAGTAATGTATTAGCTGATCACTGTTATTGGCCAGGAGCCATAGGGGGTCATTCCTACATTGGCGGGCGGCGGGCGCCGTCCGCCAAGCGGGAACCACCACTTGGCCGCTCCGCGGTCAAAAGACCACGGAGGCCATTCAGACGTTCCCGCTGGGCCAGCGGGCGCCCGCCAAGGGAGCGCCCGCTGGCCCAGCGGGAAAGGCCCTGCAACATTGAAGCCGGCTCCGAATGGAGCCGGCGGTGTTGCAGGGGTGCGACGGGTGCAGTTGCACCCGTCGCGAATTTCACTGTCTGCTATGCAGACAGTGAAAATCATGCTGGGGCCCTGTTAGGGGGCCCCTGCACTGCCCATGCCATTGGCATGGGCAGTGCAGGGGCCCCCAGGGGCCCCACGACACCCGTTCCCGCCATCCTGTTTCTGGCAGTGAAAACCGCCAGAAACAGGCTGGCGGGAAGGGGGTCGGAATCCCAGCGCCGCCATGGAGGATTCTCCCAGCCGGGGGTAATCCGGCGGGAAACCGCCGGACCCGGCTGGGCGACCGCGGCTTTACAGCCACGGTCGGAATGCCATATGAAGCACCGCCAGCCTGTTGGCGGTGCTTCCGGCGACCTCCACCCTGGCGGTCATAGACCGCCAGGGTTGGAATGAGGGCCATAATGCTATACTGCACATATTCAGTAAGTGCAACCTCGTTTTTCACACATGGCAAGGACCAAGGGAAGCAGGGTTTAGTGAGAAGAATAGAGTTAGTGAGTGTGGTTATGAATGATATCTCCTCTTCTGGACCATCCTGTGCCCCCTTGAGGGGAATTTCCTGACACCTGTGAACTAGATAAGTTTGCTCTGAGAACAGCACATTTCTGTCATGTGGTCATACTCCATTGACTTGTATGGAGAGAAAAATCTATCTATCTATCTATCTATCTATCTATCTATCTATCTATCTATCTATCTATCTATCTATCTATCTATCTATCTATCTATCTATCTATCTATCTATCTATCTGTATATTCACTGAAAAAAACAAAGGTTACAGAGACGTTATAGTTAGGTTCTGAATTTACTCGCACAAAACCATAGAAATTCAGCAGTTATAGTTATAGTTATTTCAAGTAACTATAAATCGCACCCTAGGGTAACTACAACTCATGCCCTCGCCATGCACAGTTTTTACTTCAATAATTTGACTGCTGTTTCATTGATATTTTTATTGATGTTATAAAAATTGTCATGAGTGATGTAATATCTGGGGTAATTAGCAGTGCATGGCGAGGGGGCAAGTCTGTGAGGGTGTGCATTAGTGTGCGGACGAGTGTGTGAATGTATATTTTTTTACATTTTTTTCAGCAAGGTTTGCGACTCCCCTGGGCATTATACGAGGGGCCGTGCTGAGCGTCGCGACAGAGTCGCAACTCCAAGCACATGGAAAAAAAACAGTCTGGGGCCTTTCAAAACTTATAAGAGGACCCTCAGAGACCTCTACAATGCACCCATGGGGTCAGGGGACCCATATCCTGACCCCTTCCACAGAATTTGCCCTGGCAATTCATCCTCCAGGACACGGTCACAGTTTAGAAAATGGTGGCCGCAACTTTCTTCACAGTTTGCGGCCCGGCAATCACAGCACTTCTCCTGGTGCGAGGGTTCGCGAAGCTCCGTGTAGGCTTCGCGAAGGAACTGCGTCCCTATGCACAAATTCATTTAATAACTAGAAACCTACTGAATGGATTTACTCCAAATCACAAAAAGGACGCAGAATGCAGCACACTTAGAAAGAGAAAAAAACGCAGAGAAATAAAGATATTTCTCCTCTTTACGCCTCGCCTGGGAGGCATAGCATTTTGAGGCATTCCCAGGTCTACAATTATTGGTAAATATGGAAATTCACAAAAATCCATGGGTGGATGGTGGGAACATCCATGGATCCCCTCCCTGCCACAGAGTAACTCAAGGCAGCGTTTTGAGCTGCCATGCTTTACTCTAGATTTATCAAGCCATGCAGGGCCACGTAATGTGGCCTTCCGTGGCGTGTTAAATCTCACTTAGGTTTTGCATCACCCTTGCACCCCTCTTGTGTGGTGCTAGGACGATACCATACGTTGATGAATCTGACCCTGGGTTTGTACCAGTCTGTTGGCTAGCAGCTAACACTCATAACTGGTTGAGGTGATAGATTTTACCAGATTACAGTAACTCCAAGTATTTTTCTGCTTATAGATGTAGGTAAGGTCTTTAGCCGGGGAACTGCGATTTCTTTATGTATGCACTCAACATTATTGCTTTCTCAAACCTTTTCACAAGGAATTTTTCATCTCTCATTGTAGAAGTATTTTCATATCTCATTATCAAACAGATTAGGAAGTATAGAAGGATATCCTTTTATACAGGTAGTCCTGAACTGGTTGGAAATTCCACAATCCTTTAATATATAGTGGATGCCACTCTGTACCTTTGTTTAGGAATATATCCTAAAAAAATCAACACCAGAATATCGACTACCACCGTATCATGAAGATAGGCTTATGTAGGTAAGAATAGATTTGCTATTCTTAACTCTATGTTTACATACCTTGACAACATATCTTCAAGGTACACAGATGTGAAATTAAGATTTGTAAATCTATGCTTACCAATATACATCTACTTTCAGGATATACTAATAGTAGCTATTCTGAAGATGATAGTTTTAGGTAAAAAGTCTGACATGCAAATAGATTTATTAATGCTATGGCAGAATATTGATTGGTGCTTCGTGTAGGAAAGTACCATCTTGCCTGGCATGTTACCCCCATATTTCACTGTATATATGTTGTTTTAGTCTATATGTCAAAGGGACCCTGCCAGGCAGGGCCCCAGTGCTCATAAGTATGTGCCCTGTATGTGTTCCCTGTGTGATGCCTAACTGTCTCACTGAGGCTCTGCTAACCAGAACCTCAGTGGTTATGCTCTCTCTGCTTTCCAAATTTGTCACTAACAGGCTAGTGACTAAATTTAACAATTCACATTGGCATACTGGGATACCCATATAATTCCCTAGTATATGGTACTGAGGTACCCAGGGTATTGGGGTTCCAGGAGATCCCTATGGGCTGCAGCATTTCTTTTGCCACCCATAGGGAGCTCTGACAATTCTTACACAGGCCTGCCAGTGCAGCCTGAGTGAAATAATGTCCACGTCATTTCACAGCCATTTACCACTGCACTTAAGTAACTTATAAGTCACCTATATGTCTAACCTTCACCTAGTGAAGGTTGGGTGCAAAGTTACTTAGTGTGTGGGCACCCTGGCACTAGGCAAGGTGCCCCCACATCGTTCAGGGCAAATTCCCCGGAATTTGTGAGTGCGGGGACACCATTACACGCGTGCACTGTACATAGGTCACTACCTATGTACAGCATCACAATGGCAACTCCGAACATGGCCATGTAACATGTCTAAGATCACGGAATTGTCACTCTGGCATTGGGAGGACAATTCCATGATCCCCCGAGTCTCTAGCACAGAACCCGGGTACTGCCAAACTGCCTTTCCGGGATCTCTACTGCAGCTGCTGCTGCTGCCGCCAACCCCTCAGACAGGTTTCTGCCCTCCTGGGGTCCAGGCAGCCCTGGCCCAGGAAGGCAGAACAAAGGACGTCCTCTGAGAGAGTAGCCTCCCCCAGCCTCTGGAAATACTTTGATGGGCACAGATGGTGTCCATCTCTGCATAAGCCAGTCTACACCGGTTCAGGAATCCCCCAGCCCTGCTCTGGCGGGAAACTGGACCCAGGGGAGGTGCCCAGAGCTCCTCCAGTGTGTCCCAGACCTCTGCCATCTTGAAAACAGAGGTGTCTGTGGCACACTGGACTGCTCTGAGTGGCCAGTGCCAGCAGGTGACATCAGAGGCTCCTTCTGGTAGGCTCTTACCTCTCTTGGTAGCCAATCCTCCTTCCTAGGTAGCCAAACCTCCTTTTCTGGCTATTTAGGGTCTCTGCTTTGGGGAATTCTTCAGATAACGAATGCAAGAGTTCATCAGAGTTCCCCTGCATCTCCCTCTTCACCTTCTGCCAAAGGATCAACCGCTGACTGCTCAGGACGCCTGCAAAACTGCAACAAAGTAGCAAGACGACTACTAGCAACCTTGTATCGCTTCATCCTGCCGGCTTTCTTGACTGTTTCCAGGTGGTGCATGCTCTGGGGGTAGCCTGCCTCCTCTCTGCACCAGGATCTCTGAAGAAATCTCCTGTGGGTCGACGGAATCTTCCCCCTGCAACTGCAGGCAACAAAAGACTGCATCACCGGTCCTCTGGGTCCCCTCTCAGCATGACGAGTGTGGTCCCTGGAACTCAGCAACTCTGTCCAAGTGACTCCCACAGTCCAGTGACTCTTCAGTCCAAGTTTGCAGTGCACAACCTTCTGAGTTGTCCTCCGGCGTCGTGGGACTCCCTTTTGTGGCTTCGGGTGGACTCCGGTTCACTTTTCTTCTAAGTGCCTGTTCAGGTACTTCTGCGGGTGCTGTCTGCTTCTGTGAGGGCTCCCTGACTTGCTGGGCGCTCCCTCTGTCTCCTCATCCAAGTGGCGACATCCTGGTCCCTTCTGGGCCACAGCAGCATCCAAAAACCCTAACCGCGACCCTTGCACCTAGCAAGGCTTGTTTGCGGTCTTTCTGCATGGGAACACCTCTGCAAGCTTCGTCACGACGTTGGACATCCGTCCTCCAAAGGGGAAGTTCCTAGTCCTTTTCGTTCATGCAGAACACCAAGTTTGTTCCAACAGGTGGCAGCTTCCTTGCACCCTCAGCTGGCATTTCTTGGGCTCCTGCCCACTCTCGACACTGTCGCAACTCTTGGACATGGTCCCCTTCTCTTACAGGTACTCAGGTCCGGAAATCCACTGTTGTTGCATTGCTGGTGTTTGTTCTTCCTGCAGAAACCCCCTATTACGACTTCTGTGCTCTCTGGGGGTAGTAGGTGCACATTACACCTACCTTTCAGGGTCTTGGGGTGGGCTATTTTTCTAACCCTCACTGTTTTCTTACAGTCCCAGCGACCCTCTACAAGCTCATATAGGTTTGGGGTCCATTCGTGGTTCGCATTCCACTTTTGGAGTATATGGTTTGTGTTGCCCCTATACCTATGTGCTCCTATTGCAATCTACTGTAATTTTACATTGCTTGCATCACTTCCTTTTGCTATTATCTGCATAATTTTGGTTTGTGTACATATATCTTGTGTATATTTCTCATCCTCATACTGAGAGTACTCACTGAGATACGTTTGGCATATTGTCATAAAAATAAAGTACCTTTATTTTCAGTATATCTGTGTATTGTGTTTTCTTATGATATTGTGCATATGACACCAGTGGTATAGTAGGAGCTTTGCATGTCTCCTAGTTCAGCCTAAGCTGCTTTGCCATAGCTACCTTCTATCAGCCTAAGCTGCTAGAAACTCCTCTTCTACACTAATAAGGGATAACTGGACCTGGCACAAGGTGT